>NC_052066.1:134776749-135099152 GCF_015852505.1 Tachyglossus aculeatus | reverse complement strand
AATGTAAGCATTCAAATGTTCTCAACCTCCTGTAGAAGTCACAGACATATCTCACCTCATTCCTTAAGCTCTAACTCATGTACATATCATCTTTTCCTTTTTCTTCCAATCTGTAAAGTATTTTAGTGCCTGTTTTTCCCAGTACAATGAAAGCTACTTGAGGACAAAGACTGTGCCTACAAATTATTCTGGTATTTATTATTATTATGACAATTGTTAAGCCCTTTATTCACTGTTCTAATCATTGGGATAGATACTAGTTAATCAGATCTGACATAATCCCTGCCCCACATGGGCTTCCAGACTAAGTACGAGTGGGAATAGGCATGGAATCCCCATTTTACAGTTGAGGAAACTGAAGCAGAGAGAAGTTAAGGCTTGCCCAAGTTTACACAGCAAGCAATTGGGAGAGCCAAGATTAGACTCCAGGTCCTCTGATGCCAGAGACAATGTTCTTTCCACTCATCCATGCTGCTTAGGTATTTAAATGCTCAGTAAATATCATTGATTGATTGATTCTGAGTACATTTACTCTCCTGTACTTAAAAAAATTCCAAATAGTTTTCCCCCAAATATTTTTACTTCTTTGTTTTCCTTTCTCTTATTTTTTAGTCTCTTTTAGTTTGGTGGACATCTCTGTTCTCTTTCCTAGGTACATTCCATGTAAGTATAAATAAACACATTTTCCCATTTGTCCCCCCCAAAGCCACCATTGTTCATAACAATGAAATAGGAATTTGTTTAGAAAAATGGCAGCTGAGGTGGTATCTTACTTCCCAACCCCTTGATTTCCAATGAAACAAGGATGCTGTAACATAATTTCCTGTAATGCAAGGTTCTTTAAGGTCACAACCCTGACATTATAGTAGCGCTGCCTATATTTTAGCTCTAGAGTATGTCAGCTTGATATTGCTGAAAACCTCAAAGATTCCATTAACAGTAAAAGTAGAGTGGCCAAGTGGGTAGATCACGGGCCTGGGAGTTGGAAGAATCTGAATTTTAATCCTGGCTCTGCCACTTGTCTGCTGTATGACTTTGAATAAGTTAGTTAACTTCTCTGTGGCTTAGTTTACTCAACTGTAAAATGGGAATTAAGACTGTGAGCCCCACGTGGGACATGAATTTGTATCTACTCCAGTGCTTAGCACAGTGCCTGGCACATAGTAAAATCATAACAAATAGCCTAAAAAATTAATTAACATTCAAAGAAATGTTTTTTCCTCTCCCTTCCCAAACAAAATCACAAAACTACCAAAACTATTTTCTTATTTGTCAAGCATTTGGTGCAGTGCCCTGCACACAGTAAGCGCTCAATAAATATGATTGAATGAATTTGTTTAATTAATGATACTCCTGAAAGAAATATGGTCTTGAAAAAAGGACTTCAGCGAAGTCCTTTTGAGAAGCAGCATGGTCTAGTGGAAGGACCACAGACCTGGGAGTCAGAGGACCTGGGTTCTAATCCCAGCTCTGCCTTGTGTCTGATGTGTGACCTTGGGCAACTTACTTAACTTCTCTGTGTCTCAAGTACTTCATCTGTAAAATGGGAATTCAATTCCTGTTCTCCCTCCTACTTAGACTGTGAGCCCTGAGTGGGACAGGGACTATGTCTGACCTGATTATCTTGTATATTCTCCAGTGCTTAGAAAAATGCTTAGCACATAGTAAGAGGCTAACAGATATCACCATCATCATCATTATTAAATGCTTTGCCTCCAAGCCAAAGTGATTTGTACTCGAGAAGGAAAAAATGAAGGAATGATAACAGCTGTCATCCCTTGCAAATCCCAGTGTGTATTTCCTGCATTCATTCTGAGAGATAAAGATACAATCTAGTTCCACTTCCTTTAAAACTGGAAGCTGTGCCCTGAAAAATATGAATATGGAGTTAATCAAAGGAAAAATGGAAGTCTAGTTGAGAAGGGATGAACTATATTTGGAGAGTTTCATACTGAATAAGGCACTATGTACTTGTTGGCCCAAATATTTTGAATAGATTATTAGGGGAAGAAAAGATGAAAACAATAACAATGACAATGGTCTTTAGCAATGGCATAATATGTTAAATATTAATAATAATGATAATAATGGCATTTGTTAAGAGCTTACTATATGCTGAGCACTGTTCTAAGTGCTGGGGGGATAGAAGGTAATCAAGTTATCCCACATGGGGCTCACAGTCTTAATCACCATTTTACAGATGAGGGAACTGAGGCACAGAGAAGTTAAGTGACTTGCCCAAAGTCACACAGCTGACAAGTGGCAGAGCAGGATTAGAACCCATGACCTCTGACTCCCAAGCCCAGGCTTTTTTCCACTGAGCCACATTGTGGTTTCTCTGGGTAGAGGCAAAGAAAAGAGGAAGAAAAAAGATGTAATGTAGGTATCTCAACCACCATGTTGAAAATATACTCTATTTTTATGGGGATGAGAAGAAATGAATTATACATTTCATTTTGAGTTTTATTACCAGTGTGTTTGGAATTTAGACTTAGAAATCTCTGTATTTTAAATGTCTATAAAACAATTAAGGGAGACCAGATTCCAGCCACGACTATAATAACACTTGTTTAATTGGAATGCTTTGAAGCTTAAGAATACTGATAAATTTTCTGATCTATGTATTCCTGAAGCCAAAGCATTATGGAATCCTAGCACTAGATCTACAAAAAAAGTTTAAACCAGAATTCCATTTCCAGACCACCACCTCAGTGCCAATGATTTTATGAAATGAATCTAAGATCCTAAGTAGTAGTAGCAGTAATAGTACTTAATAAGTGCTTGTTGTGTGCAGAGCACTGCATTGGCTTTAAAAACCGATTTTTATAGGATTTCCTCAATTTTCTGACCCCTGATGTAGTTAACTCCCTGAAAGCACACAAGACACAGTTCACACTGAAGTGCACATAATACGGTTTGTAAAGATACCAATGATGCAAGGCATGCAAAGACAATGTTTAATAAGTAGATTTAATAGGGAAGCATACTCACACCCCAGTTGGTGCAGAGATGCTGACACAACTACACAGGAGGACCACAGCGGGCACAACAGGCCCACATCAGTTATCAGTCATCGAAATGTATCAACAGACCAAGTATGGGGCCCAGTTAAATAGAAATTGATACAACAGTATGATCCACCACAGTATGACGGGGTGAAGTTGGAATACAAAGACAGGGATCAGTCAATGTACTAGGAGATAGTAGGTCCTTATACAAATATTGATAAGGGGGTGATACTGGATATTGTTATAGGGAGAGGGTTCTGGTGCACTACAAATGCACCCTTTATTCTCTTAAACCCTTGCAGGACAGATATATACCCTGGGACAGGATGCCCCTCTCTCCTCCCCACTTCCTCACAGGAACTGGGACCTTTTATGACCTGTCATTAAAGGGGCTCAGTGGGAGCACCACATACATTCTAAGCCTCATCACTTCAACTCTTCTGCAACCTGTGCCTACACTCCCATTTATCCATGGCTCCTGTGAAGAGCAATTTACCTAGGTTGGCTTCTGGGAACACTACACAACCTAAGCTGGGGTAGCTTAGCCCAGAAGAGGACAGATTTATCCAGGAAGCCCCTGCTTCCCACTTAGTGGGGGGCATATCAGTGAGCCCAGTAGCCTCCTCAGCAGAACTGGTCCATCCTGGGCCTGGCTGCCACCATTACGTCTGTCTGGAGAGTGGCAATGGTAGAAGTTGGAGGCCAAAGAAAGGAAGACTACCCCATCCTTCCCTCACCTTCCTTTCTACCAATGTCCTTCCCCTCTTTCCCTTTCTTCTACTCCTTTACCCTATATCTTGTTTCCTTTGCTCCATCTTCTTTCCCCCATTGTCTCTCCCCCATCTCCATTCCCATCTCTACTCCCCTTTTCCATATTTTTCCTTTCTGATCTTGTCTCCTCTTTGTGTGCTACCTTCTCTCTCCTCTGGCGGTTCCGTCCTGCCCCATCAGGAAATGGGTCACCATATACACCATCCCTATGATGATCTGAAGTGCCCCAAAGACTATGTCTATCCTTACTTGCCAATCTCCCAATTAATGGATACTGCTCAGTAGTCATTCTCTAGGAGTAGTTTTATTCCTAAATAGGAGAGATGAGTGAGACCTGGCCCGGGAAAAATTAAAATGGTGATTTTCTTTCTCCACAAGTACTCCAGCTTTCAGAGAAATGGACAAAAGAACATAGTGAAGTGCTGAGGAGGGCTAGAGAGTGAAACTGGAAGAGAGGAAAGCTAATTTGAGGAGTTGAATATGAAAGAGAACATGGGATTAAATGGTGAAGTCCATTTTCCAAGAGAAATAACTTGAGCCAAATAAATTAAAACAAAATAGCACGTTAGGGTTTTATCAATCAATCAGTCAGTAGCACTTATTGGGTGCCTACTGTGTGCTTTCCTTACTTGGGAAAGTACGACTAAATCAGCTTCTTCTATTTTTGTTCTCAGGGAGTGGGGAAGACAAAGCATTAGAACAAATTAGAGGAAGGGGAAAGCAATAGAATGTAAAGATATGCACTTAAGTGCTGTGGGATTTACAGGTACTTTAGTATTTGGGGAGACAGTATGGCTTAGTGGAAAGAACATGGGCCTGGGAATCAGAGGATCTATGGTCTTATGCTACCTCTGTCACTTGCCTGCTGTGTGGCCTCGGGCAAGTCACTTGATATCTCTGTGCCTCAGTTTCTTCAACAGTACAGTGGGGATTAAGACTATGTCCAACATCTACCTCAGTACTTAATACAATGCCTGGATCATAGTGCTTAGTGAATACCTTAAAAAAAAGCATCAATCAATGGTATCTATTGAAGACTTACTGTGTGCAGAATACTGTACTAGATGCTTGGAAGAGTACGATAATACAGAATTGGTTGACATGTTTCCTGCCCACGAGGAGTTTACAGTCTAGAAAACTACAAAAATGAAGTACTTTTGTGGTGCAGAAAGACTGAAATAGCCATTGGGAAAAGCTCATTAAGCCAAGTATTGAGGGGCCAGCAAGACATGTGAGATCACTGAGAAGAAAAGAACTCCGGGAAGATGAGGTCAATTTGGAAATGCATTCACAAAGAGATAGTAGTTTCAGCTGTGGAAGCAGATGAGCTCCTCAAGGGAGTGACTGAAAATAGAGAGAAAAAGGGTACCCAGAACAAAGCCTTGAGGGATTCAACAATTAGGGAACTTGTTTTTTGTCATTTTGGTTTTGCATTTATCAGTTCTTCCTTCCAAAATCCTTATAAACTTAAAGATTTTGAATCACTGATAGACCTATCAGTGCACCTTTAGTTTTACACTCAGAAAAGATAACTCTATGTCAAATTTCAGTTGAAATATAGATATATAGATTAATGCCTCAATGAAATCATTTAACCAAGTTTTGCATTGTTCCTTTTCAAGAGCTGTAACAGATTCATTTTCCCATCGGTTTCCGTGAACTGTATATAATGACCTTGGTTATTGAAATCTATATCTCCTCTGGAGAATCAATAACATTTATGAAAAGCTTCTTACTGGCAACAGTCACCTCACAGAGGCTTATAGTATTTTGGTGTTTATAGAAACACCAATTGTTGATTGCCCTCCAAAGCTAAGTGAACAAAGGTCTAATTAATTGGTTATTCAAGATACTGAGCTGGATTTCCGTCAAGGATAAAGGGAGTTTTAATGCCCTTCTCTGCAAGCTTTGCCTTTAATTGACCCTTTAATGTTAAAATATGGTTCTGATTATAAAAGCGGTATCTTGCCTATTATTTCCTGAGCCATCAGTGGTTTTATGCTCTCTGCTGCACCCCTATGCCAGTTTTTTTTTCTTTTTAAATAAATAGTGCACTTGATGACTCACTCTCCCTTTAAAAATTCCCTTACTGCCTGGATAGTAAATAAGCCATTCATCTACATAAGATTTACCTCTATTGTTTCATTTTATATATTTTCTCTCCAATTTTCAGTTGTCCTATGCAACAGTTTTATGACCTCCAAGCTATTGTGTTATCCTGCGTCTTTCCCTTGAACTTCACACACTCCACCAATGGGGCTTTCAATTGGAGACATTCTTTTACCAAGTTCTTCTGTGGTCTGCTTTCCTATTGTCCTTTCATGGTTTTTACTCATTTCCTTCCTTTCTGTCCTCACTCCAATCCTGTTTCACTCTTTCCACCTATACCTTTTGTTCTTCCACTGAAGAGCACCTGTCTCCTCTTGTCCCTCTATTTGTAATTTACTTTGTTGTTAGTACCCCTCAACAGAATGTCAACTCCTTATAGGCAGGTATCATGTCTATCAAGTCTATGGCATTCTTCCTAGAGCTTAATACAGTGCTCTGCCCACGGTAAGTGCTCAGTAAATACCACTCATGGTTTGCTTGATTGAAGAAAACAAGTGATCATTCTGATCATCTCTTCTATGGGCTTTTTGACTAAACCTATGTGTGCTTCCCACTGCTGTCTTTGAACTAAAATTATTTCTCACTCCTTACTTTCCCTTGTCTTCCATACACATTACTGGTGTGGTTCTGAACTCCAGGGAGAGGATAGAGAGGCCCTTTTTGTAAGTAGCATAGTGGAAGAGGCAAAATTCTAGACAGAATTCTGTTTGAGCTTAAAAAAGAAAGCATGGACTCCTAGAAGCTCAAGGTCTGTGCAGTCTGGGTCAATTGGGCCAATGCATACCGAGTCTTCACAAGGGAAAAAAGCATTAGAAAATCTGCAGATATTCTTCTTTGGGTTTTTTTGATCATTTTTGAAAGAGCCTTTTTATATTGTTTGGGCACCCTGAAAGATTGATACAATTACCACGTTCATTATACATCCCACTTCCCTTCATAACTACCTCTGTAGGCTAGAAATATTTCATGTCCAACAGTTCTATATTAATAAAATAGTACTTGTTTTAACACTTACTATGTGCCAGACACTGAACTAAGCACTGGGATGGATACAAGCAAATCAAGTTGGACACAGTCTCTGTCCCACAAGGGGCTCACAAACTCAATCCCCATTTTACTGATGTGGTAATTGAGGCACAGAGAAGTGAAGTGACTTGCTCAAGATCACACAGCAGACAAGCGGTGGAGCCAGGATTAGAATCAACGACCTTTTGACACTCAGGCCTGTGAATGCTCTATCCACTGTACCATGCTGCTTCTAATAAAGCAGCAATCTTCTCATTAGCAATATTCTCATGAAGATTGAAATGTTTGCTTTTGTCCAAAGGCAGTAATCTCTGTCTGGACATAACCCGCTAGACTGTGAGCCTGTTGTTGGGTAGGGACCGTCTCTATATGTTGCCAACTTGTACTTCCCAAGCGCTTAGTAGTGCTCTGCACACAGTAAGTGCTCAATAAATACGATTGAATGAATGAATGAATGAACTAGAGAAAAACTAGCTTGCATAAAATCAGTCCAATATTAATTATTGTATTCCAATCCTAGATGCCCAGGAGTAGAGATTGAAAGTCTCCTTTATTTTTAGACTTACTCTCAAAGGATGTCAGAACTACTCTCCCAAGAGCTTAGTACAGTCCCCTGCACACATTAAGTGCTCAATAAATATGATTGATTGATAACTCAGAAAACCAGGGTTTTCTAAGCCCTTCTTTAATTTGAAATAAGGCAGGTAATGAGTTATATCTTAATAGATGTATTACAGGAAATGGAAATTTACAAATAAGTAAAATAATTCATATAGAATCATGTAATGAAGTACTAAGTGCCATTTACCTCATACTGTATGCTTTCTCTATTCTTATGCCTCATCCTCATCTCTCTCGCTTTGGAACTCTTGTTCACATCCTTCATCCTTTCCGGATATCCCTCCCCCTTCAGATCTGGCACACCACTGCTCTCACATCTTCAAAGCCCTTCTGAGATCATAAGTCCTCCAGGAGGCTTTCTCTGATTAATCTCTCATCTTCCCATCCTATTTCCCCCACCCTTACTCTCTACTGCTTCCAGCAGTTCCTTGTCACCTAAGTACTTAGGTACTCACCATATTCCCAGGTATCACATATGTACAGCATGGCCTAGTGGATAAAGCATGAGCTTGGGAGTCGGAAGGACTTGGGTTCTAGTTCTGACTCCACCACTTGTCTTCTGTGTGACCTTGGGCCAGTCACTTCACTTCTCTGTGCCTCAGTTACCTCATCTGTAAAATGGGTATTAAGATTGGGAGCCCCATGTGGGGCATGAACTAAGTTTAACCAGAGGAACCTGTATCATAAAGTACCAGGTACATAGTAAGTCCTTAACAAATACCTTAAAAATAAAACTCTGTTGCTTCCCCATACCTGGAATTTATTTTAGTGTCTACTCCTCCACTAGATTGTAAGCTTCTTAAAACTGGGATCATACGTATTGACTACATTGTTAATATAGTTAACAGTCTTCTCAGTAAATACTTTTGATTGATTGATTGGTTTGTTTCCACTTTAAAAATCACTGGTATTCACAAAATTCAGAGAAACTTTCCTTTAATCCATTCTGGCAGACTGGTGGAGAAGGTGGTAGTTAGGAAGTGAACTATAGCAGAACCCACTGACTCCCTTAATATTTGCATACACTATGACTTTGTGAGGAGTTTGATTCATTCATTCAATCATATTTATTGAGCACTTACTGTGTGCAGAGCACTGTACTAAGAGCTTGGGAAGTACACGTTGGCAACATACAGAGACAGTCCCTACCCAACAACGGGCTCACAGTCTAGATGTCCAAAGAAAGTCTGCTGAGGGAAAGTCTGCTAAGTGACTTTCCTATAACCCTGGAGAGATACACCAGGGAGATGCCATAGGCCACTGACCTATTCCCCAAAATGAAATTTAGCACACACTTCTATTTAGTGAATTTGTAGCATTTATTGAATGCCTTACTGCTGTAGAGTATGCCCTAAGCACTTGGAAGGTATTTGAGAAGCAGCATGGCTTAGTGGATAGAGCATGGGTCTGGGAGTCACAAGGATCTGGGTTCTAATCCCAACTCTGCCACATGTCTGCAGTGTGACCTTATGCAAGTCCCATAACTTCTCTGGGCTTCAGTCACCTCATCTGTAAAATGGGGATTAACAGTGTGATCCCCATGTGGGACATGGACTGTGTCCAACCTGCTTAACTTATATCTACTCCAGTTCTTAGAACAGTGCTTGACACATAAGTAAGCACTTAATATGAATTATTATTATTATTGTCACTATAAGGTTAATAGAAAAGATGCTACCTTCCTGAGCTTACAATCTACTGGGGAAGACAGACATTACAATAATATACAGATAAGGGGAAGAGGGAAAAGTGAATATGAAGATGAGCTGGTGTTTAGGTAATTGGGTATGTAAATCAATATGTACTGAAGTGCTATAGTTGCCTGTGAGTATAGTAGTACATAGTCAGTACAGTTGTGCTGAGGTGATAGTTGTGGGGATATAAGCTAGAGGAAAGGCCCCCGGTTCCTCCCCCTCCTCCTTCCCTCACCCCCAACAATCTGGCCTCCTACTCCATTAACAAAATTAAATCCATCAGGTCCGAACTCCCCAAAGTCACTCCCCCCCCCGCTTCTCCAACACCCCGCTCTCAACACTCTCTGCTACTCTCCCATCCTTCCCAGCAGTATCCTCAGAGGAGCTCTCCTCCCTCCTCTCAAGTGCTACTCTGGCCACCTGTGCTTCTGACCCCATTCCCTCTCATCTCATGAAATCTCTCGCTCCATCCCTTCTCCCCTCCTTAACTTCCATCTTCAACCACTCACTCTCCACTGGTTCCTTCCCCTCTGCCTTCAAACATGCCCATGTCTCTCCCATCCTAAAAAAAACCCTCTCTTGACCCCACCTCATCTTCTAGTTATCGCCCCATCTCCCTCCTACCATTCCTTTCCAAACTCCTTGAACGAGTTGTCTACACATGCTGCCTCGAATTACTCAACACCAACTCTCTCCTCGACCCCCTCCAGTCTGGCTTCCGTCCCCTATATTCCATGGAAACTGCCCTCTCAAAGGTCACCAATGACCTCCTGCTTGCCAAATCCAATGGCTCATACTCTATCCTAATCCTCCTCGACCTCTCAGCTGCCTTCGACACTATGGATCACCCCCTTCTCCTCAACACGCTATCCGACCTTGGCTTCACAGACTCCGTCCTCTCCTGGTTCTCCTCTTATCTCTCCGGTCTCTCATTCTCACTCTCTATTGCAGGCTCCTCCTCCCCCTTCCATCCCCTTACTGTGGGGGTTCCCCAAGGTTCAGTTCTTGGTCCCCTTCTGTTCTCGATCTACACTCACTCCCTTGGTGACCTCATTCGCTTGCACGGCTTCAACTATCATCTCTACGCTGATGACACCCAAATCTATATCTCTGCCCCTGCTCTCTCCCCCTCCCTCCAGGCTCGCATCTCCTCCTGCCTTCAGGACATCTCCATCTGGATGTCTGCCCACCACCTAAAACTCAACATGTCCAAGACTAAACTCCTTGTCTTCCCTCCCAAACCCTGCCCTCTCCTTGACTTTCCCATCACAGTTGACGGCACTACCATCCTTCCCGTCTCACAAGCCCGCAAACTTGGTGTCATCCTTCCCTCCACTCTCTCATTCACCCCTCACATCCAAGCCGTCACCAAAACCTGCCGGTCTCAGCTCCGCAACATTGCCAAGATCCGCCCTTTCCTCTCCATCCAAACCACTACCCTGCTCGTTCAAGCTCTCATCCTATCTCGTATGGACTACTGCATCAGCCTTCTCTCTGATCTCCCATCCTCGTGTCTCTCCCCACTTCAATCCATACTTCATGCTGCGGCCTGGATTGTCTTTGTCCAGAAACACTCTGGGCATGTTACTCCCCTCCTCAAAAATCTCCAGTGGCTACCAATCAATCTGTGCATCAGGCAGAAACTCCTCACCCTGGGCTTCAAGGCTCTCCATCACCTCGCCCCCTCCTACCTCACCTCCCTTCTCTCCTTCTACAGCCGAGCCTGCACACTCCACTCCTCAGCTGCTAATCTCCTCACCATGCCTCATTCTTGCCTGTCCCGCTGTCGACCCCTGGCCCACGTCATCCAACGGGCCTGGAATGTCCTCCCTCTGCCCATCCACCAAGCTAGCTCTCTTCCTCCCTTCAAGGCCCTACTGAGAGCTCACCTCCTCCAGGAGGCCTTCCCACACTGAACCCCCTCCTTCCTCTCCCCCTTGCCCCCTCTCCATCCCCCCGTCTTGCCTCCTTCCCTTCCCCACAACACCTGTATATATGTATATATGTCTGTACATATTTATTACTCTATTTATTTATTTATATTACTTGTACATATCTATTCTATTTATTTTATTTTGTTAATATGTTTGATTTTGTTCTCTGTCTCCCCCTTCTAGACTGTGAGCCCACTGTTGGGTAGGGACTGTCTCTATATGTTGCCAACTTGTACTTCCCAAGCGCTTAGTACAGTGCTCTGCACACAGTAAGCACTCAATAAATATGATTGATTGATTGATTGAAAGAGAAATAAATGGGAGAAAGCTACCTGGAGGAAATGTGATTTCTGAAGTCCTTTGAAGTGTGAAAGAATGGTGAGGGAGTTCCAGGCAGGAGAAAGGGCATGGGCAAGGGGTTGGCAGCTGAAGAGATGAGAGTGAACCATAGTGAGTAGATTAACATATTTACTTGTTACATATTTGTTACATATCTTGTACATATTTACTATTTATTTTGTTAATGATGTGCATTTAACTTTAATTCTATTTGTTCTGACGACTTGACACCTGTCCACATGTTTTGTTTTGTTGTCTGTTTCCCCCTTCTAGACTGTGAGCCTGTTGTTGGGTAGGGACCATCTCTATGTGTTGCCAACTTGTACTTCCCAAGCACTTAGTACAGTGCTCTGCACACAGTAAGCACTCAATAAATACAACTGAATGAATGAATGAATTAAGTTTTACAAGAAATAAGAGTGTGAGCTGGGGAGTAGTGGGAAGAATGTGGAAAGGCGATGGAGAGAGACCAGATTCAGTGCCTTAAAACCAAGCTTCAGTTGTCTCTACTTGATTCAGAGTAGGTAACAACTGAAAGATTTTGAGGAGGGAGGGAACTTAAGAGCAGAGTGTATGGTAAAGTGAAATATAGGATGGAGAAGATAAAGGCTAAAAGCAGGAGCCCAGTGAGGAGGCTGATGCAGCATGTAAAGAAACTTCCTTTCACAGCAGGACACAAGTTATGGAGGAAGAAGGGCTGCACTCCATGGCTTCAATCAAACTGTGGGGAAACTGAGGACACACAAGGAATGATAATGATTTCTATGGTTTTTCTAAAGCTTTTTAAAGTTTTTTTCTCCTAGAAATTTGAAACACAGCCTTAATCAAGACATTTTACAATCAAATGTAACCCAGTTACCCAGACTGGATTTCAGTGATCCTGCCTTTCTTGTTTATTCATAGATTTTTCTCCTTTCCTAGTCCAAAATCCTGGAGCATAGAAATCTCCACACTAGCCTAAAGACAGTTGGGACACCATGCCATAATGCCCACTAAATTTTAATGTTTAAAGATTCTCCACAAGCAGATTTCATGGTGGCACTATTTTGAGTGATAATATTTTTGTTCATTCTCGTACAGTAAACAATTAATTTCTTTGAAGACATGTCTGTACTTGCTGGGATCCTGATTGTTAACTGCCTTCTTTCACTTGATAAGGGCTTTTCAATTGGATGACAGTGTGAGGGGGTGGAAACATGAAATTACCCTCAATTTTTGTGAAATATGGCAGTCTATTTTGACAAACAACTTTAACTGGAGACATATCTTTCCATAGGCTGGGGTCTACAGTGGAAATTGAAACTCCCTTGCTACAGTGAGTTTGTTCTGCTACTAATGTTGAAAATAAGTATTTTTCTAAATGAACTGGCTCCTAAATTTTGTTCTAATATGTTTCCCCAACTTGAGCACTCTCTCTTTCTCTCTCTGTCTCTCTCTGTCTCTCTCTGTCTCTCTCTGTCTCTCATTCCTGGACATCTCTCTTCTGAAGCTGAGTCATCCAATAGTGACTATTCCAGAAAATGAAGCTCTCAGCTCTAAAGAGGTAATTGTGCGGCATATTTGCGTTATAGCCAGTGAAATATTTTCTTTTATCATAATGTTATGGAAATGGACCATCACTAATGAACCACAACTTATGAAGCTCTGATTGGAAAGCAGTTCTTTGTGAATAAGAGATGCCTATAGAAAGTACTGTACACTCTGTATATGCACTGTATTTTGCAGGGAGAGAAAAGCAGAAAGACTAATAAAGCAACCTTTGCTTAGTTGATTTGACCTACAATATCTAACAGAGGACATCCATTCATCTAGAGGCAGTTATGATGAGCTATGTAAGCTTTCATAATAATAATAATAATAATAATAGCATTTATTAAGCACTTACTATGTGCAAAGCACTTGCAGTCTAGTGAGGAGAAATTATCAGTGCTTCTATTTTACTACACCTGAACAAGGAACTTATTTCAAATGGACCAAAGCATCCTAATGTGGTTTCCTACATTTATGTGTGTATATAGCCACTCTCCAGTTTAAAAGTGGCATTTTCAGCGATAAGGTGGGCTATCTGTGTGTGAGTGTGTGCGAATGGGGTGGGAGGGGAAGGGGGAGATTGACACATGATTGACAAGCCTTTTCATATATAAAGATTTTCCCCTGCTGGGCTACCTCATGTTTTCCTGCTGTGAATAATGCAGGTTTTGATTCTGCCTTGACATCACCATTTTCCAAAGGTCTTTACTCCAAAAGAATCTCCCCATTTCAGAATGCTACCTCAAGGTTACCTCTCCCTTTAGTTTGTAGCTATGCCAAATTGCCTGAGATTGTGATTCCTCACTTAAAACATTTCTTCTTCCCTCTTTTTGCTCTCCTCTTCAGCTTGCCACCCACTTGGGTGTTCTGCTGACATCCATCCTTCTCACTTGGTCCACCCAGTGAAGATGTGATGTGATATGACATTGCCTATAGTCCATGTCCAGGTGGTATGTGTGAGTGTATGTATGCTTGTGTTTGTGGCCCTTGAAAATATTAGTGAGTTTTTATGCTATACAAACATGCAGATTGGAAAGTTTGGGAATCAATCAGTCAATCAATCGTATTTATTGAGCGCTTACTGTGTGCAGAGCACTGTACTAAGTGCTTGGGAAGTACAAGTTGGCAACATCTAGAGACAGTCCCTACCCAACAGTGGGCTCACGGTCTAGAAGGAAGATACGCAAGGAGTTTTTCTTACAGTCAGCAGACTGTTTCCTCAAACCATTTGCTCTTAGTTGACTGGGCTCCAGCTAAGCATAGTCTTTTGCACACTTGCTTGAGACTTCTGAAGAAAATTTGCTGGTCAGTTTAGGGAAGTGCCAACCGTGGGCTTGTGAACTCACAATAAGGAGCCCCCTGAATATAGAACCCACTGATGATGATTATTGTATTTGTTAAGCCTTTACTTGTGCTAGACCAAGCATTGTTCTAAGTGCTGGCGTAGATACAATGTATTCAGGTTGGATGCAGTGTCTGTCGCACATGGGACTCACAGTCTTAATTCCCCTTTTTACAGACGAAGTAACTGAGAAGTGAAGTGACTGCTAACATTTAGTTAACTTATTCAGCAAAGTCCTAGCTGGGAGTTCTAGGAATTTATGGAAGGGCTGAGTTCAACAAAGACTGTTTGTTGTTCAGTTCAGATAACTGTTGTCATCCCTCGTGCATCATCCAAAGTCCTAGAGATAGTAATTCAAGAATTGCTGTACACAGATGACTCTGACCTGGATGCAGAAATCAGTCAGGTGTTATAGATTGATCAGTCAGGTGTTATAGATTGATGATAAGTACTAGAAAAACAACAACATGGGAGCTGGATGAGGGGCAGTGTGATCTAATGGAAAGAGCATGGGCCTGGGAGTCAAAATCTGGGTTCTAATCCCGGTTCTGTCTGTGACCTGGTGTGTGATCTAGGACAATTCAGTTATCCTCTCTGGCCTCAGTGACTTCATCTGTAAAATGGAGATTCTATACCTGTTCTCCCTCCTCCTTAGACTATGAGCCACATGTGGGACAGGGACTGTGTCAATCAGTCAATGGTATTTATTGGCACTTACTATGTGCCAGGCACTGTACTAAGCCCTAGGATGGAAACAAGCAATTGGGTTGGACACAGTCCCTATCCCATGTGGGGCTCACAGTCTCATTCCCCATTTTACAGATGAGGTCACTGAGGTCCAGAGAAGTGAAGTGACTTGTCCGAGGTCGCACAGCAGACAAGCGGTGGAGCTGGGATTAGAACCCGTGATCTTCTGACTCCCAGGCCGTGCTCTATCCACTACACCATACTGCTTCTCAACCTAATTAGTTGTCCAACATAATTAGTCTTATATTTGCCCCAGGGCTTAGTACAGTGCTTGGACTATAGTCAGCACTTAACATATACCACAATTAGTATTATTACACATGAAGAAATATCTGTATTGACCACATAGAATTTAAGACCAACACAAAATTCTGTTTCACAGGCAGCACACTGAACAGTGATGCAGCAATAGACAAGGTAGTAGAAAATCCAATCAAGAAGGCCAGCATGTGCTTTGGGGAACTGTTAAAATGTGAATAATAATGATAATAATAAGTATGGTACTTGTTAAGCACTTACTATATGCCAAGCACTGTTCTAGGTGTTTGGGTAGATACTGGTCACTCAGGTCGGACACAGTCCCTGTCCTACATGGAACTCACACTCTTAATCCCCATTTTACAGATGAGGTGGTAGATTATCCAATTACAGACCAAACTAAAGGACAACAGAACTCTAGTGCTGTTCAACCTTCCCAGAGACCTGGACTCTTCACAGAACCACATCTATAATAATAATAATAATGATAATAATGATGGCATTTGTTAAGTGTTTACTATGTGCGAAGCACTGTTGTAAGTGCTGGGGGGGATACAAGGTGATCAGGTTGTCCCACGTGGGGCTCACAGTCTTAATCCCCATGAGGTAACTGAGGCCCAGAGAAGTTAAGTGACTTGCCCAAAGTCACACAGCTAACAAATGGCAGAGCTGGGATTAGAACCCATGACCTCTGGCTCCCAAGCCCAGGCTCTTTCCATTGAGCCACACTGCTTCTCAAATCTATACCCTTGAGAGTTTAATCAAGTATCACTTATCAGCTACACGCAACATCAAATGGCAAGATAAGATCATATAAACCCAAGTTTTGGAAAATAGGTGGTCTCCTAGTATCAAAGCTTTTCTAAGTGCAACACAATTGCACAGGGCAGATCATATGAGGAGAACGAATGACAGTAGGATACAGAACTAGCTGCTGAAGGTGAGGTAGGATTAAAAAAAAATGAAAATAAAGGGATAGAGGTAACATTTTAAGGATACGTTAATTAGCCAAAGCCCGGTACAGTACCACATCTCAGATGACAACAGATTGGGAGTTAGTTGCCATGAATAGACCAGCATGACACACTGCAATCAAGAGAGGAGGGTCTCTTCCATTAATTATCAATGGCATTTATTGAGCACCTGTTGTGTGTAGAGTACTGTATTAAGTGCTTGGGAGAGTTGATAGGCACATTCCCTGCCCACAAAGAGCTTGCAGTCTAGAGGGAGAGACAGACGTTAATATAAATAAGTTATTTATATTATGTAGCTCTGTATGAGTCATAGGAAAAGGGGGAAAAAGCAAAAAGAGTGCTAGATGTTGTAAACAAACATGACAGTACAGGAAGGGATAGTCTTTGTTTATGCGGTGTGGTTAAGAACATGGGTTCCCCATTGACTTTTTCACTGTCATGTGTGCCCAAAGGTGAATTTCACTCTCTGTGGAATCTTCTTCTTCTCCTAGAGTATAAGCTTCTTATGGTCAGGGATCATGTCTACCAACTACTGTATTGCACTGAACACTCCCAATAGCTTAATACGGTACTCTGCGTACAGTAAGTGCTCAATAAATGGCCACTGATTGGCTGATTAATTGATTCTGATCATATGTTTATGTAAATCAGCCTTCCTAGGACTCCAGAGTTTGTAGAGATTTTACCCCTTTATTTCTTTTCCTATATGTCCCTGTCCTCCCCACACCTTTTAGGTCAAAAGGCCCTTGTGGGCCAGAGACCTAATTTGGATCAATATCTTTACATTTTAATTCAATGATTTGCCCATGGAAAATGCTTAACTTAATAATAACTGTATGTAGCCTAATCTGATCTGACTTCATCCAGTCTGATTATCTTGTAATAATAATAATAATTTTGTTATTTGTTAAGCGCTTACTATGTGTTAAGCAAGCACTGTCCTAAGTGCAGGGGGAGATACAAGGTGATCAGGTTGTCCCACGTGGGGCTCACAGTCCTTAATCCCCATTTTCCAGATGAGGTAGCTGAGGCCAAGAGAAGTGAAGTGACTTGCCCAAAGTCACACAGCTTGTAAGTGGCAGAGTCAGGATTAGAACCCATGACCTCTGACTGCCAAGCCTGTGCTCTTTCCATTGAGCCACGCTGCTTCTCATTGTACTTAGTACAGTGCTTGGCACCTAGGAAGAACTCAGTAAATACCATTAATATTAAACTGTGTTGATATATTACTAAATAAATTACTCCATGGATGTGCATATATATACACATATATATATGTATAAAGCACTCAATAAATATGATTGACTGAATGTATAAATCCATTATATTCCATGACAATAAGTGAGAATCTCATAAAATTTGTTTTTATGGGAACAAATTGTATTTGTTCATATATATTGTATTTGTTCCTGTTGTATTTTTTCCTATAGAAAAGATAAATAGCTTCAGTTGTATTCATCTTAAATTATGCAGTTCTTAATTTGGTTTTGTAACTTGGGAAGCAGTATGATCTAGTGCAAAGTGCCCAGGCCTGTGAATTAGGAGACCTGGATTCTAATCCCCATTCTGCCACTTGCCTGCCGTGTGATCTCTGGCAAGTTTCTTAACTTCTCTGGGCTTCAGATTCCTGATCTGTAAAATGGGAATTCAGTACCTGTTCACCATTCTCCTTAGACTATGAGTCCCATGTGGGATAGGGACTGTGTCCAACCTGATTGCCTTGTATCTACCCCAGTGCTTAAAACTGTGGCCGGCACAGAGTAAGTGCTTAACAAATATTATTATTATTTATATAGATTCATATTTTAGCTTATTTTAATTTAAGTCTTAGTTTAGGACAAATGAAGACTATCATCAGCCTTTTTGTATTCTGGACTTTGAAATATTTGAGATTCAGTGAAATTCAGGACCTAATAATTACATAAAGATTATTGAGGAATATGCTCAAACAGGGTTTCATTTTTTTCTTTGTGGTATTTCTCAAGTATCTGTGTCCATTCTGGAGCATTATAACAGCCTTGCACAACTATTCATTGTATTGAACCAGATTGTAATATTGACATTTAATTCTCCTTAAACCTAATCCTTGTTATTTATTTACCAAGCAAAACTCAACTGAGGTGAAACATCTGTTCTATAATGAAAGTATACTCTAATGACTGGATGGATCCAGAATTCAGTTATTCATGAAACCAGTCTTTGAAAAATGAATGCTTTTAATCTGGCCCTAATTTGACGTGAGGATTTGGACCAACCTTTATTCCTACTATTAAAAGATACCAGAGGGTTCAACTGCTTAGTCAGTTTGTCTTCCCCCAACAGGAGTCATGCTTCAAAAAGATGGAAATAAACATAAATGTTATATTGAAATGTGTATGTCTATTTAGGATGGTTAGGTGCCATATCTATGCTAACAGCATATCCTAGAGGAAAGAGCACGGGCCTTGGGAGTCAAAGGACCTGAGTTCTGCTCCCTGGTCTGTCACTTACTTGCAGTGTGAACTTGGACAAGTTACTTAACTTCTCTGTGCCTCAGCTGCCTCATCTGTGTAATGAGGATTAAGACTACGAGCCTCATGTAAGACAGCGACAGTGTCCAACCTTGTAATAATAATAATAATGATGATGGTATTTGTTAAGCACTTTCTATGTGCCAAGCACTGTTCTAAGCACTGGGTTGATACAAGGTAATCATGTGTCCCACGTGGGGCTCACAGTCAATCCCCATTTTACAGAGGAGGTAACTGAGGCACAGAGAAGTTAAGTGACTTGCCCAAGGTCACATATCAGACAAGTGGCAGAGTTGGGATTAGAACCCACGACCTCTGACTTCCAAGCCCATACTCTTTTCACTAAGCCACGCTGCTTCTCAGCGTATCTACCTTAGTGCTTAATGCAGTGCCTGAAACATAGTAAGGGCTTAAAAAATACTATTTTTTAAAAAGTTACTTAACTTCTCTATGCCTCAGTTCCCTGATCTGTGAAATGGGAATTTAGTTCCTGTTCTCCTTCCTACTTAGACTTTGAGCCCCATGTGAGACATGGACTGTATCTGACCTAATTAACTTGCTTGACAGATAGAAAGTGTTTAACAAATGTCATAATAACAATAATTCCCTTCAAAATTGGCTTAACTCACCTGATTTCTGTCCCTAGTAGTCAGCAAAACATTATTTGTAAAACTGGACAGTATCTCAAAAAGTCTCCTGGCCCAACCTCTGAGCATGTGAATGAGTAATCTATGTGAGACAGTTGGATACCTGCCCTTGCAAGCCTTTTCCAGTGTTTTATTTTGTGCTAGTCAAGACATTCTTCTGCTTACTGTTTCCTCTCTGATCTCCCTGCCTTTAGCCTCTCCTCTCTGCAGTCTGTACTTTATTCTACTGCCTGGGTCATTATTCTAAAACTCTTTTCTGTATGTCACCTTACTTCTCAAAATCTCCTGAAGAAAGTCCAGACCATTTGATTTAAGAAACTTGATCATTTCCCTTATTCTTCTCCTTTTCCTCCACTCCATCCCAGGTCACAATCTTTCCTCTCAAGCTAACCTACTTAGTGCTGTTTCATTCTTGTTTCTTCCACTGCCAACCTCTAGCTCACAGCCTTGCCACCTCCTGGCCCTCGTCCCTGCTTTGTGCCCTTTTGAAATACATTCCCCAGTTAATTTTTATTCTCCTACTTTATTTCTGTCAGCTGCCACTTCAGCCCTTCTGTGCCTCCAAATCACATTTGTATTCATAGTCTCCTGTAGCACCCATGCACAATTCATATAAAATCTATTAATCAATTGTATTTATTGAGTGCTTACTATGTGCAGAACACTGTACTAAACACTTGGGAGAATACATTATAGACACACTCCCTGCCTACAATGAGCTTACAGCCTAGAGGATCATTACTGCTTCCTATCTATTTATTTATCTGAATCCTGCATTATATTGGAAACTCTTTGAGGGCAAGGAGCATGTTTACTACTTTCTAATGCACTAGTCAAAGCACTCAGTATGGTGTTGTACCTACAGTAAGCAGTAAAATAACACCACTGATTGATTGGCTAATTGTTCAAGTCTTCCTTAAGGGTCACGATATCCAGCTCAGTATAATGCTTGTAATTTTTGCATGTGGCTCTAGAGTTATCATTCACCAGAAATTGAAAAATTGCCAAAGAAAACCTCTATATAATTGGAAGTGCTTCCAGGTGCAGAGAAGGTCTTTTGTTTAATGAAGTATTATGATGTGCTTCTGTCAAACCTAGTAACATTTGAAAATACTTTCAGTTAGCAAATGAATGATGTAGACGAGGTAGTTAAATCAAAGGTATTCACAGCATAATCATTTCTTTAATGGTTGGTATTGTGGGGTGTTATATTTGCCCTGTAAATTCTAAAACATTTTGGGCAAAAGTGTTCAGGGACCTGGGTCGTGATGCTCACTGTAATGGATTTTCTTATTTATAGATTCCTTGAGCACTTAACAAAATGCTACATTATTGGTGAAGCCTTATACAAGTCAGAAGGGAAATGGATTGTTGGTCAATCAATCAATCAATCATATTTATTGAGTGCTTACTGTGTGCAGAGCACTGTACTAAGCACTTGGGAAGTACAAGTTGGCATCATATAGAGACGGTCCCTACCCAACAGTGGGCTCACAGTCTAGAAGGGGGAGACAGAGAACAAACCCAGACATATTAACAAAATAAAATAAGTAGAATAGATATGTACAAGTAAAATAAATAAATAGAGTAATAAATATGTACAAACATATATACATATATACAGGTGCTGTGGGGAAGGGAAGGAGGTAAGACGGGGGATTGGAGAGGGGGACCAGGGGGAGAGGAAGGAGGGGGCTCAGTCTGGGAAGGCCTCCTGGAGGAGGTGAGCTCTCAGTAGGGCCTTGAAGGGAGGAAGAGAGCTAGCTTGGCGGATGTTGGGAGGGAGGGCACTCCAGGCCAGGGGGATGATGTGGGCCGGGGGTTGATGGCGGGCCAGGTGAGAACGAGGCACAGTGAGGAGATTAGTGGCAGAGGAGTGGAGGGTGCGGGCTGGGCTGTAGAAGGAGAGAAGAGAGATGAGGTAGGAGGGGGCGAGGTGATGGAGAGCCTTGAAGCCGAGGTTGAGAAGTTTCTGCCTGATGCGCAGATTGATTGGTAGCCACTGGAGATTTTTGAGGAGGGGAGTAACATGCCCAGAGCATTTCTGGACAAAGACAATCCAGGCAGCGGCGTGAAGTATGGATTGAAGTGGGGAGAGACACGAGGATGGGAGATCGGAGAGGAGGATGATACAGTAGTCCAGATGGGATAGGATGAGAGCTTGAACGAGCACGGTAGTGGTTTGGATGGAGAGGAAAGGGAGGATCTTGGCAATGTTGTGGAGCTGAGACCGGCAGGTTTTGGTGACGGCTTGGATGTGAGTGACTATTAGAGGGTTGGCAGTTATTTGGACTGAAGGGCCACTGAATGAGTTTTAGTAGGCTACTGAAGACCAAACACATAAAATGTTTGGTGTACACAATACTTATAATTAAAAATGCTATGTCCTGGTAACAATGTTTATTAAGTGTTTATTTATGTATAGTGCACCAGGGCTGTGGGAAAATACAGAAGTAAGAGATAGACATGGGGCTTAGCCCTCCAAGTGTTCACAATCTAAAAATAAGGTGTGGAAGTGTTTGTTGACAGGAGCAATGGGAAAGCCAAAACAATATAATTATAAAACAATCTGTTGAGTAAACAGTCTTCCATATTATTTCCACTCACATTTAAAATCCGTAGGCAAGCCAATAACCTTGATGGGTAATGATGACAGAGTATATATTTTTTACTTCTCCTGCACATGTTAGTGGGGTGGACAGAAACAATTGGCAAGTCTATTGGTCCCTGGGCAATTAAGTTAAACAATTTTTCAATTTAAATCTGTGGATAGCTTCCCAGAGTTTAGTGTCCTTAATGGATGGCATTCAGTTACCAAGCAACAAAAGATACTTGCTATTTACACACACTTCTTGGCCAGCTCCAGACAGAGCTGGTATTAGAGTCTAGTGATCACATGTTCTCTCCCATGTTGAACATTATTCATTCAATAATATTTATTGAGCACTTACTGTGTGCAGAGCACTGTACTAGTATGGTGCTCTGCTCATAATAAGTGCTCAATAAATACCATTGATTGATGGATTAACTGATCCCCCTTTAGACAGGGAACACACCTACCAACTCTGTTGTATTGCACATTCCCAAGCTCTAAGCGCTCAATAAATATGACTGATTGTTTGAGAACTACTCAGATGATGCAATCCTCCCAAAGGCAATGCTTTTAGACCTAAGTGGTTTAAGGAACAAAACTATTGTAGAGCTTTCCTTTAGTTCATAAGACATCACTGTGTCAATGAGTGCAAGTGCCGTGGAGAGAAAATATTTTGCCTTTCAGGCTAAGCATTGCTCGGACCCCAGTGGTTAATAGGGGAACAGTCTGCCCTACTGCCATGAGATGTATGCCTTGAGTTGTTTTTTGCAGTGATGCCCTCCACAAGCTCCCTCAACTAATAATAATAATAACAACTGTGGTATTAGTTAAGTGTCCACTATATGCCAAGCACTGTACTGAATGTCTGGGTAGTTACAAACAAATCAGGTTGGACACAGTCCCTGTGCCACGTGGGGCTCACAGTCTCAATCCCTATTTTACAGATGAAGAAACTGACACACAGAGAAGTGGAGTGATTTACCCAAGGTCGTACAGCATTCATTCATTCATTCATTCATTCACTCAATCGTATTTATTGAGTGCTTACTGTGTGCAGAGCACTGTACTAAGTGCTTGGGAAGTACAAGTTGGCAACATATAGAGACGGTCCCTACCCAACAGCAGGCTCACAGTCTAGAATGGGGAGACAGACAACAAAACAAAACATATTAACAAAATAAAATAAATAGAATAACTATGTACAAATAAAATAAATAGAGTAATAAATACGTACAAACATATATACATATATACAGGTGCTGTGGGGGGGGAAGAGGTAAAGTGGGAGGGATGGGGAGGGGGAGGAGGGGGAGAGGAAGGAGGGGGCTCAGTCTGGGACAAGTGGTGGAGCTGGGATTAAAACCCATGCCCTTCTGATTCCCAGACCAGTGCTCTATCCACTATGCCATGCTGCTTCAATACACTGAGCTCAGCAGCACCAACTGTGAGATGATTAGCAGGGTTAATGGCTGTTGAACAGGATATCCCTGAGACCTCATTAGCAGTGATAGCACTGCCATTATTGTAATTTGCAGACAAATGCCATAGATGAAAGCCATTGTAGAGTTTGGCACTCAACACATATTAGAGTTGGGGGGATTTTTCTACATTAAAAAAAAATAAAGGGGAAAAGTATAAGAAATGAAAATGAAACAAAAAAATCCCAGAAACAACAGTAATAACAGCAACAATATCCAATTGCTGTTTTCACAGCTAGCCAGAACGGAGCCAGAAAATATTTAAGCAGGGCAGGACATTAGGTCAGGGCAGGGCAACCACTTCTGTTTTAGGGAGCAGCCAGGCCATATTAGAAAGCCACATTTATGTCTAAGAGATCTAAAAACTACTGTTCTGCTAAGTAGTTTCACCCCTTAAACCATTCCCCCTTTCTCTCTCTCCCGTACTTCCCATTGCCTCCCACAACCTACACCTGTTCCAGAGCTCCACGAGCTTGTATAATGTGTGTGTCAGACCAGCCCAGTGCCACCCAATGTCTAGAACCAGCTCTAGTGCCTAGATATAGACTGATTTTTCCTCTAGAAAAAGGCAAGAAAATGATTTCAATGTCCATTTCTCCAATTCCCAAGGATTCTTTTGTAAGGGCTTATCACCTCAGTGGTGAACAGATAGCCTATCTCCTATGGTCTCAGGACTGACCCCTTCTCAGCCACTCCTCCAAGTGCTAGTTGGGGTACTGTCAACTGTTTCTCAGCCACATGCAGATGGGAGTTGGCCCTGCTAAGTGCCACGGGTAGACGTGATCTGGGTATGGAAGATTTCGTTCAGCCCACGTAGCTGACGGGTTACTCATCACTGATCTCCCAGGCTATATTGCTAGATACTTCTGATTCCCTATCTCATTCCCACATCACCATTATTATTTAACAGAACTGGCATTCTAATAATGCACTTGGGAGTCAGCACTAGACGAATCCTGAAGTAAGCACATTCCTCAAATGTGCTTTGTTCTCAGATTCCTTTCCTGCACAAGCTCTAGATAAACATTCAAAGACTAGCAGACAGCAACTTCCTCTGCAGAGTGACTCTGGCAGACTAGGGTAATGACCAGAGAGGCTGAGGATTTATTTTATTTCAATTCTCTAAGCAGGGAAACCTGCTTTGGAAGTCATCTGTCTGAGAACAGACTTTCTGAACGATCAAATCTTCTGCAAACCAATTTTGTTTCCTATAGGTGTGATGCCTTTTGAAACTACATTTGGTGACCATGAATGTTTCCAAAGTGCATTAGCAGGTGAAAGAGCTGGATAAAGAGTGCAGGAATTCACAATGGCATTACAGTTCTTTCATACAGGGAATAAAGTCACTGACCTCAGGTCCCGGGCCGTAGGCCAGCTCAGCGGGAGCTGATGGGGTTTTGACTCTTCTTCTAGCATCTCACATGGGACTGTTTACTCACGTAGACAAAATCCTGCAGGGAACCCCAAACTAGATCTCCAAATAATAGTAATAATAATCATAATAACAATAATAATAATGACATTTATTAAGTGCTTACTATGTGCAAAGCACTGTTCTAAGCTCTGGAGAGGTTACAAGGTGATCAGGTTGTCCTACGTGGTGCTCACAGTCTTAACCCCCATTTTACAGATAAGGTAACTGAGGCACAGAGAAGTTAAGTGACTTGCCCAAAGTCACACAGCTGACAATTGGCGAAGCCAGGATTTGAACCCATGAACTCTGCTCCAAAGCCCAGGCTCTTTCCACTGAGCCACACTGCTGGTTCTTCAAACTACTTTCTTCTAGATTGTAAACTCATTATAGGCAGGGTACATATCAGCTAATTCTGTTATATTGTACTCTCCCTCTTAGAGCACTTAGGGCAGTGCTCTACTCATAGTAAGCTCAATAAATACCATTTATTGAGTGACCGATGAAAACAGAACCAGTCATTCAGTCAGTCAGTCATATCTATTGAGAGCTTATGGTGTGCAGGGCATTATACTAAGCTCTTGGGAGAGAACAATATAACAGACATTCCCTGCCCACAATGAGCTTATAGTCTAGAGGGGGAGACAGACATTAATATAAATAAATTACAGATATGTATCTAAGTGCTGTGGAACTGGGAGGGGAGATGAAAAAAGGGAGCAAGTCAGGGCATGTAGATGGGAGTTGAAAAAAAGGAAAAGAGGGGTCACAAAAGGGGGTCACAAGCTCCACCACTACTTTCCAAAAGGTAGAAAGAGAACACATTGGACTTTGAAGGTGGGGAAATGATTGTCTCTACCAGGCATGCCAGCTCCCACGAAGGGCTTAAAAATTCATTCCAACAGAGATCCAGGTGATTGACTAAGGCAGACTATAAACCGGGGGAAAAAAAAAAAAACAGATCCTGTACCTCTTATTTTTTAGCTCTGAATTTTTAGTTCAGGATCCTTCAGGTGGAAAATTTCTTCCCTGTTTCACCAAATTAAATTTGGCCTTGGTATGTATAATGTCACGAAAGCAGAGTGTAGTTCATGGAGGTCTCGAGATTATAAGGCATGACCCTTGAAACTGCTCCAGAAGGGAAATGGGTGATAAAGAAATGCAAAAGTGATGTGGCAAACCTCTGATCTCAGATTTTATAGGGTTCTGGCACTTGATTTAAAGTTCTATTCCTTTACATCAGGGGGGACCACAAGAGTAATTGTTCCCGCCAATTGATTTCCTCTGGGGACCCACCCTAAACAACAATTCTGAGGCCCTTGGCAGATCAGGGATGATGACAGTATCTGTAACAGGCTTTGAACCAGGCACTATCTGGGCAGATGTATAGCCGCCTCCACTTCTTTTATTTGCGTTGATGCTATTTAATAATTGTGTTGATGCTATTTAATATTGTTATTAGTAATAATAATAATTATGGTATTTGTTAAGCACCTACTATGTGCTAGGCCCTGTACTAAGTGTTGGGGTGGTTATAAACAAATTAGGTAAGACCCAGTCCCTGTGCCACGTAGGGCTCACAGTCTCAATCCCCATTTTACAAATGAAATAACTGAGGCACAGGGAAGTAAAGTGACTTGCCCAAGGTAAACCAACAGACAAGTAGAGTAGCCAGGTTTAGAACTCATGACAAACCCTGAATGATTTTGAAGAAAAATGATCCAAGCAGCAGAGTGAAGTATGGAATCCTCCCTTTTCTTCACAACATCACAAATCCACCCCGTCCTCTTCATCCAAACTGCTACCACATAAATACAATCACTCATCCTATCCCACCTGGATTACTGCATCTGCCTCCTTGCTGACCTCCCAGCCTCCTATCTCTCCCCACTCCAGTCCATAGTTCACTATGCTGCCCAGGGGGCTTCAAGGCTCTCCATCACCTCGCCCCCTCCTACCTCACCTCCCTTCTCTCCTTCTACTGCCCAGCCCGCAACCTCCGCTCCTCCACCGCTAATCTCCTCACTGTACCTCGTTCTCGCCTGTCCCGCTGTCGACCCCCGGCCCACGTCATCCCCCGGGCCTGGAATGCCCTCCCTCTGCCCCTCCGCCAAGCTAGCTCTCTTCCTCCCTTCAAGGCCCTGCTGAGAGCTCACCTCCTCCAGGAGGCCTTCCCAGACTGAGCCCCTTCCTTCCTCTCCCCTCGTCCCCCTCTCCATCCCCCCATCTTACCTCCTTCCCTTCCCCACAGCACCTGTATATATGTATATATGGTTGTACATATTTATTACTCTATTTGTTTATTTATTTATTTATTTTACTTGTACATTTCTATCCTATTTATTTTATTTTGTTAGTATGTTTGGTTCTGTTCTCTGTCTCCCCCTTTTAGACTGTGAGCCCACTGTTGGGTAGGGACTGTCTCTATGTGTTGCCAATTTGTACTTCCCAAGCGCTTAGTACAGTGCTCTGCACATAGTAAGCGCTCAATAAATACGATTGATTGATTGATTGATTGATTGCCCAGGACATTTTTCTACAAAACTGTTCAGGACATGTCACCCCACTCCTCAAAAAAACCCTGTGGTTTCCCATTCACCTCCACATCAAACAAAAACTCCTCACCATTGGCTTTAAAGCACTCCACCACCTTGCCCCCTCCTACCTCACCTAGCTACTCTCCTTCTACAATCCAGCCCGCACACTTCACTCCACTAATGCTAACCTTCTCATTGTGCTTCAATCTTGCCAATCTCACCATAGACATCTAGCCCACGTCCTGCCTCTGGCCTGCAACACCCTCCCTCCTCAAATCTGGCAGACAATTACTCTCCCCATCTTCAAAGCCTTATTGAAGGCACATCTCCTTCAAGAGAACTTTCCAGACTAAGCCCCCTTTCCCTCTTCTCGCACTCCCTTCTTTGTTGCTCTGACTTTCTCCCTTTGTTCTTCCCCCGTCCCAGCCTCACAACACTTTTGCACATATCTGTAAGTTATTTGTATGGGTGTCTGTATCCCTTCCTCTAGACTGTAAGCTTGGTGGGTGCAGGGAATGTGTCTGATTATTGTTACATTGTACTCTCCCAAGCACTTAGTACAGTTCTCTGTGCACCGTAGGTGCTCAATAAATACAATTGAATGAATGACTGGAATGGGGAGAGACAGGAGGCTGGGAGGTCAGCAAGGAGGCTGATGCAGTAATCCAGGTTTGTATAGGGTGAGTGATTGTATTAATGTGGTAGCAATTTGGGCGGAGATAGAGGGGTAGGTTTTAGTGATGGGAATGTGGGACCGACAGGATTTAGTGATGTTTTGAATATGTGGGTTGAATGAGAGAGAGCAATCAAGGATAATGCCAAGGTTATGGGCTTTTGAGAAAGGAAGGATGGTGGTGCCATCTACAGTGATGGGAAAGTCAAGGGGAGAACAGGGTTTGAGGGGGAAGATAAGGAGTTCTGTTTTGGACATGTTAAACTTGAGGTGACGGGAGAATATTCAAGCAGAGATGTCTTGAAGGGAAGAGGAAATGAGAGCTGCAGAGAGGGTGAGAGAACAGGGCTGGAGATGTAGATTTGGGTATTATCATGGAGGTGGTAGTTGAAGCCGTGGGAGCAAATGAATTCTCCAGGGGAGCAGATGTAGATGGATAATAAATGGGATGCAGAAATGAACCTTGAGGAACCCCAAAGTTAGGGGGTGGGAGGCAGAGGAGGATCCCGCAGAGACTGAGAATGAACGACTAGAGAGATAAGAGGAGAACCAAGAGAGGACAGTGTCAGTGAAACCAAGATTGGTTATTGTTCCCAAGAGAAGGGGGTGGTTCACAGTGTTGAAGGCAGCTGAGGGGTTGAGGAGAATTAGGATGGAGTAGAGGCTACTGGATTAGGCAAGGAGAAGATCATTGGTGACCTTTGAGAGGGCAGTTTATGTGAAGTGAAAGAAATTGGAGGGGGTCAGGAGAGAATTAGAGGAGAGGAATTTAAGACAGTGGGTGCAGACAACTTGCTCAAGGAGTTTGGAGAGGATTGGTAGAAGGGAGATGAGGCGATAACTGGCAGGAGCCGTGGGGTCAAGGGAGGGTTTTTTTAGGATAGGAGAGTGGATTCAGATCACAGCATGACACAGGAGACTAGAACCTGCCAGTATGTCAGTAACTGGAACAGTGAAAGGAGCAGTAGATGTATTTTTATAATTACATTTTATTTTATATATATAATACATTATATATGGTCTCTGTCACATTCGCTAGGCTTTTCCCTTATTGTGGGTAGAGATCATGTCCATCAACTCTGCCAAGTGATTAGTAATAAATTTATTCATTTATCCATTTATTTATGTATTTATTAATGTTAATGCCTGTCTCCCCCTTTGGACTGTAAACTCATGGGCAGGGATGTATCTGTTTATTGTTATATTGTACTCTCCCAAGCACTTAGTACAGTGTTTTACACACAGTAAACACTCAATAAATTTGTTGAATTAATGAATGAATTAGTACAGTGCTTTGCCCACAGTAAGTTCTCAATAAATACAATTGATTGATCTCCTGCCTTAAATCCCCACTTCCTTGCCATTGAGACTCAGCTCTGTTGTTTATTTGCCATAAAAATGCCATTCATAGTCATACATACTCATGTTCATACTTTCAGTCCGAAATCTTCAATACCCCTCATAGGCATTAAGATCATTTTAATACAAGTTCTGCTATTTCTTGAATAAGTTGTTTTTTTAATGAACACCAAGTTGGGTTTCAAACCTCTACTCAGCAGTTGTGAAATTGCCTTAGCCCCTTCCAGGAGAGAGTGCTGGATGGTGAGTTTCGTTGTGACATTCTTTCAGCTTTACCAAGAGCAGTATAATGTTTGACCTTATGATGTTACTCATTAGCAAAAGTTAACTATGGCTCACTAAGTGTTTTGTGTTATTTTGCACATAAATTATGTTTTTTAGGTGATGGGTTAACTTGCTTTGTGGCAGGGCTAGGGGTCTGTAACCCTTAATCATTGGCCTGAGAAAGAAGAACTTTGACATCTGGTCCTACATCTCACACATAGTTTTACTCTTCTTTATGCTGGCATAGAAACTGTGGACAAAAGTCTGGCCTGGGGGCATGTCTGAGCTTACTGGTGAGGGCCTGCCTTCAACTACCACGTTTCATTAGAAGCAATTTCCAGGAGGGTAGGATAATCCATCCTACTTTTGCCAATGTGGAAAATGACTTACTATATTCCTTAAGGAGTACACTGTGGTGAAGTAAGCATAATAATAATGATGGTATTTGTTAAATGCTTACTATGTGCAAAGCACTGTTCTAAGCACTGGGGGGATACAAGGTGATCAGGTTGTCCCATGTGGGGCTTACAGTCTTAATCCCCATTTTACAGATGAGGTAACTGAGGCACTTGCCCAAAGTCACACAGCTGACAATTGGTGGAGCCAGGATTTGAACCCATGACCTCTGACTCCAAAGCACAGGCTTTTTCCAATGAGCCAAGCATGAGCACCAGCCTTAACCATTCCTCTATGCACCAAGCAAAACTTCCTCGTCACTGGCTCCAAGACACTCAATTAGCTATCTCCTCCCTTTTTATCCAGAAGCAGTGTGAACTAGTAGAAAGAGCACAGGCTAGGGAGTCAGAGGACCTGGATTCTAATCCCAGCTCCACCACTTGTCTGCTGTGTGACCTTGGGCAGGTCACTTCATTTCTCTGTGCCTCAGTTACCTCATCTGTAAAATGGGGATTAAATCTGTGAGCCTTATGTGGGAAAGGGACTGTCATCGATTATCTTGCATCTACCCCAGCACTTAGACAGTGTCTGGCACATAGTAAGTGCTTAACAAATGCCACAATTATTATTATTATTATTATTATTATTATTATTATTATTATCCACTCTCTTCTCCCACTCTTCCCCAGCTCACAGTCTTCAACTTCTCAAAATAATCTATTCACTGAGCCTTGTTCTCATCTCTCCTACCACAGATGTCCTTCTCATGCCTTTCCCACAGCCTGGAACCCCCGCCTACTTTTGTATTCAACAGGCTGCACTTATATTTTCTTCAAAGTCCTTTTGAAATCACTTCTTCTCCAGAAGGCTTTCACTAATTATAATGTATTTTCCCTAAAAATTAAATTCCCCACAACTACGAACTAAACACAGGTATGCCAGCAAGTACTTGTGACCTCAGAACTTCCTGTAGCACCTATGTACATTTTTTATGTACCCTATTACTTTAAACACTAGCTCATTTACGGGTAGTCTCTTTCCTCCCCCTCCTATCTGTAAATTATTTTGGAGTTGATCTCCGCTTCTAGAATGCAAGCTCTTTGAGAGCAGGAGCCACATTCAGTCATTCATTCATTTATTCAATTGTGTTTATTAAGGAAAATCTCTGCTGTAGTAATTACCCATTTCCAAGCTGTACATATCTTCTGAGACTGGAGCACACCAAATCCAAAAAGTATTGCATTGCAAGTTGAACATTTCCTAATTTCCTGAAAATTCTAGCCAAATCATGGGGTGAAAACATACCATATAGCAGAACTCAGTGGTTGGGATGGGTCCATTCCAGTCAGAACACTGGAACCCAAACTCTTTACCCAGTATGGATAGCAGTGGCGGACAAGACATGCTTGCAAAATTCTTGGTCGAAATCGCCACATCCAATATTTATAGTAGGAGGATGTGGGAGGGGAACCAGAAACAGAAAACTGTTAAGACTAAACATTTGATATCTAACAGTCTATGGATATAACGATTGAAATGATGGAATGACCTTATACTTGCTAGGATCTACAGAACTCAAACTAATCCATTGATAAATTGAGCACCTCAACCAAGGGCGTACTTCTGGCTCTTTGTGCATTGATACAAATTATTAACAGAGTGTTCCTTAGCTCCATATACCCTCTGACAAACAGGGTAAGAGCAGTGGCAGAGAGAGGCCCTTGTCTCACTAGGCAAGGAGAACTGGAAACCTGTACACAGCAGGTTTTTCTTTAGGTGTGCTCGGAGCATTATGGGGTGGAGCAGTGCTCCTTGTGACCCAGGGGAAAAGGAGTGTTTTTATTAAGTGCTTACCATGTGTGGAGCACTGTAATAAGCACTTGAGCATGTACAGTTTAACAGAGTTGGTAGACCCATTTCCTGCCGACAACGACCTTACAGTCTAGATGGGGAGACGTGCATTAGTATAAATAAATACATTATGGATACATACATAAGTGCAGAAGTCCTGTGGGAGGGGTGAATAAAGGGTGTAAATCCTAGTGCAAAGGCAACCCAGAAGAGAGTGGGAGAAGAAGAAATGACGGCTTAGTCAGGGAAGGCCTCTTGGAGGAGATGTGCTTTTAAAAGGCTTTGAAGGTAGGGAGAGTAATTGTCAGATATGAAAAGTGAGGTCACTCCAGGCCAGAGGCAGGATGTGGTCTAGGGGTCAGCGGTGAGATAGATGAGTCAAGATACAGTGGGTAGGTTGGCATTAGAGAAGCAAAGTATGCTGACTGGGTTGTAGCGGGAAGTCAGGGAGGTAAGGTAGGAGGAGGGGGCAAGGTGATTGAGTGCTTTAAAGCCAATGTTAAGGAATTTCTGTTTGATACAAAAGTGGATGGGCAACCACTGAAGATTCTTGAGAAGTGGGGAAATATTGACAATGTTTTATTTAGAAAATGATCCAGGCATCAGAGTGAAGTATGGAATGAAGTGGGGAGAGATAAGAAACAAAAATCAGTGAGGAGGCTGATGAAGTAATGAAGGTGAGATAGGATAAGTGCCTGGATTCATACAATAGCAGCTTGGATATCCTCTGCCTTGGGAGGCAATTACTCCAGAGTGAAAATAGATCAGGGTGGTTACCATGGTCACTTCTGTTTTTGGGGTCCAGGGCAGTGAGTACAGGGTCAGAAGCACTCTGAGGATCACATCAAGCCCTGAGTAGAGTTTAGGGTGACATAATTATACCAGGAAGTATGATTTGCCTGAATAACCATTCCCAGAAGTCTGAGGCTAGACCCTGTAACCCAAGGACCAACTGAAGAAGGTGAAGGACTGGATCCAGATGTGATCCACCATGTTATGAAGCGATTGATTCTAAGTCCCTCAAGATGACCACTTTTGCTAGAATCAATCAGAGGAAAGATTACCAATCAGCCACTCAATGGTATTTACGGAGCACTTACGTTGTGCTGAGCACTGTACTAAGTGCTTGGGAGAGCACAAAACAAGAGAGCTGGTAGACATGATCCCTGTCCACAAGGACCTTACAATCTTGTGGGGGAGACAGACATTAAAATAAATTGCAGATAGGGGAAGCGGCTGAGTATAATGATACATACATAAGTGATGTGGGTCTGAGGGTGGGATGAATATCAAAGTGCTTAGGGGGTACATGCCAAAGTGCATAGGTGACACAGAAGGGACAGCTAATAGGGTGGGGAAAAGGAAGGTTAGTTAGGTAAGGTTTCTTGGAACAGATACAATTTTAGAACAGCTTTGAAGATCGGGAGAGTGGTGGTCTGTCAGATATGAAGGTGGAGGGAGTTCTGAGGCAGAGGTAGGATGTCAGCTTGGGGTTGGTGGCAAGACACGAGATTTAGGTTCAGTGAGTAGGTTTGTGTATGAGGGGCAAATTGTGAGGGCTGGGTGGTTCTAGATCAGCAAAGTTAAGTAGGATGAGGAGAGCCGATTGATCACTAGAGGATTAAGCTAGACTGATGTCTGTTGCAGTGATCTTGCAGGTAGCAGAGAGGTAAAGAAAATTAGGTCTTGTCACAAATTTGTCACTGGAGTCCTGAGGCAAGAAGAACCAGGTGGCCCTATTTCTTAAGAAAGGCAGTGCCTGCTGTTGAGAAGCTGACAGTGTCTGTCAGACTCTGATTACGGTGCCAAGCAGGACCAGGGGCTGAGAACGTATGGATGATGTGTCTTGCATCTTGTCCTGTTTCTGTTATAGCTAAGTGTGTGGGAACCTCCCAAACATTTTCTCTTAACTTGGTGCTAACAGGGGTGTTTCCTAACCTTAACTCCACAAAATTTTTAAATCGATAAATGTACTGAGTTCCCTTCCAGAGGAGCCTTGCGTTGGGCATATAATCGATGCTACTCAAATACAAAAAACGATATTATGGAGTTAAAATTGATCCTTCTTGAACTAGTAAAAATTCATCGCTGTTAAAGGGACTCTGCTCTATATAAAGAATTCATTTACAATAAATTAACATACTAAAAAGTCCCTTTCTCCTTAGTCTCTGAAATGTTAATGTTAATCGTCCTGAACATTTTTGCATTCTGAAAACTGAATTATATCATTTTGTTTTCAAAAATTTGGCCACTTAAAAAGAAGCAGTTTGACCATTTTGGTTGTTAGACAACTGTGTTTTTAGAGCACTTACTGTGTGCAGAGCACTGTTTTAAGTGCTTTGGAGAATACAAGAAAACAATAAACAGACTCAGTCCCTGCCCACAGTGAGATTGCAGATTAGAGGTGGTTATTATTATTAGTTTAAGTAATGGCATTTTACATCTAGGTGTGCTTCTTATTCCAGTGTCACAAAGTAGATTGTATGAATAATCTCAGCAAACTTTCCCACATCCCTAAGGGAGAAACAATGTCCACTTTGTAGTTGACACAGTGAAGACATGGAACGCGCCTAGCATTTATCAAGTACTCAGTCTGTGCTTGCTCACTGTGCTCTGATCTCCTCTGTCTCACCACTCACCCCTTTCCCACATCTTCCGTCTGGTCTGGAACTCCCTCCCCATCTATATGTACCAGACCACCACTCTCCCCACCTTCAAAGCTTTAATAAGGTCACAGCTCCTCCAAGAGGTCTGCCCCAATTAAGCTCTCTTTTCCCCACTTCCCATTTCCCCAATTCTACATTATATATGTACTTGGATTTGTACCCTTTGGGCACTTGATATTCACCCTACTTTCAGCCCCACAGCACTTGTGTACATATCCCTAACTTATTTATACTAATCTCTGTCTCCACCTCTAGACTGTAAACTCTTTAATAACGATGATATTTGTTATGCACATACTTTGTGCCAAGCACAGTTCTAAGTGCTGGGGTAGATACAAGGTTATAAGGTTGCCCCACGTGGGGCTCACAGTCTTAATCCCCATTTTACAGATGAGGTAACTGAAGCACAGAGAAGTTAAGTGGCTTGACCAAGGTCACACAGCAGACAAGTGGTGGAGCCAGGATTAGAACCCATGTCCTCTGACTCCCAAGCCCGTGCTCTTTCCACTAAGCCACGCTGTGGACAGTGAATGTGTCTACCAACTCTTTTGCACTGTACGATGCTCTGCACACAGTAAGCACTCAGTAAATACCATGGATTGATCTGTTGACTAGATATTAGATAATCAGATCATAAAAAGTCCCTACCCCAATAAGCTTTACAATCAAAGAGGTAGTGAAAGCGAGTGTCATTCTTATTTTAATAGGTGTAGACTGTAGGTCTAGATTATAAGATCATTGCAGACAGGGAACGTGTCTACCGACTCTGTTATATTATGCTCTTCCAAGTGCTTAGTACAGTGCTCTGCACACACAGTAAGTACTCAAAAATATGATTGATTGATTGAGGTGACTGAAGCTTAGAGGTTAAGAGTGTTGCCCAAGATCACACAGCATGCTAGTATCAGAACTGGGACTAGAACCCAGGTGTCCTGATTCCCAGTCCCACACACTTTCCAAGTCCAATCAGCCTCTCTGCTGGCTCTGGAATAATGACTAAATAATAATGCCGTGTGATTTTGGGAAACTCACTCAACTGCTCTGTGCCTCAGTTACCTCATCTGTAAAATGGGGATTAAGACTGTGAGCCCCATGAGGGAAGGGGACTGTATCCAACCAGATTATCATTCATTCATTCATTCATTCAATCATATTTATTGAGTGCTTACTGTGTGCAGAGCACTGTACTGAGTACTTGGGAAGTACAAGTCAGCAACATATAGAGATGGTCCCTACCCAAAAACGGGCTTACAGTCTAGAAGGGGGAGACAGACAACAAAACAAAACATGTAGACAGTTGTCAAAATCATCAGAACAAATAGAATTAAAGCTCTATGCATATCATTAACAAAATAAATAGAATAGCAAATATGTGCAAGTAAAATAAATAGAGTAATAAATCTGTAGAAATATATACAAGTGCTGTGGGGAGGGGAAGGAGGTAGGGCGGGGGGGATGGGGAGGAGGAGAGGAAAAATGAGGGTCAGTCTGGGAATGCCTCCTAGAGGAGGCCTTCATGTATCTATTATCATATATCTACCCCAGCTTTTAGTACAGAGCCCGGCACTTAGTGAGAGTTTAACAAATACCACAATTATTATTTTTATTCATAAGCTAAACCACAATCCTTACTGCCTTCTCTGATAGTCTACTTACCTCAAATGACCTTATATTGCCCAACTGCATTCTCTGAAACCTAGCCATAGTGCAAGTACAATGTAAAATATTACCCACATTTATATAGTTCTTTCAACTTTACAAGGCACTTCATATAATGATCTCACCTTAGTCTTTCAGCATTTTTATGAGGTAGGGAGAGGCAGACATTATTATCACCCTTCTAGACTGTGAGCCCATTATTGGGTAGGGACTGTCTCTAGATGTTGCCAACTTGTACTTCCCAAGCACTTAGTACAGTGCTCTGCACACAGTAGGCACTCAATAAATACAATTGAATGAATGAATGAATCATCATTTTATAGATGAGGAAACTGAGGTCCAAGAAGTTAAGTGACTTGCCTGAATTACTTCACAGGCAAGTGACAGAACTGGGGACCAGAACCTTAATTAATTAATTAATGACGGTACTTGTTAAGCACTTACTATGTGCCCAGCACTGTTCTAAGCGCTGGAGTAGGTGCAAGTTAATCAGGTGGGACACAATCCCTGACCCCATCGGGCTCAAACACTTATTCCCATTTTACAGGTGAGGTACCTGAGGCTCAGGGAATAATAATAATAATACTGATGGCATTTGTTAAGTGCTTACTATGTGCAAAGCACTGTTCTAAGCGCTGGGGAGAATACAAGGTGATCAGATTGTCCCACGTGGGGCTCACAGTCTTCAACCCCATTTTACAGATGGAGTAACTGAGGCACAGAAAAGTTAAGTAACTTGCCCAAAGTCACACAGCTGACAATTGGCAGAGCTGGGATTTGAACCCATGACCTCTGACTCCCAAGCTCAGGCTCTTTCCGTTGAGCCGTGCTTCTTCTAATGACTTGCCCAAGGTCAGATAGACATCTGGCAGAGCTGGGATTAGAACTCAGGTCCTTCTGACTTCCAGGCCCATGCTCTTATCCACTAGGCCACGTTGCCTTTGCTCTTTCCTTAAGACCAAACCATCTCCTGTCAACAACACATTCCATGGTACTCAGTCAATCCAAACCAAAATTTGAGAAACTGTATGTTTGGTCATTATATATCCCTTGTCCTTGTGTTGTGTACGATCACTGTTTGTAGCATCTCCACATCCCTCCATCTGCCTGGGCAACAGAGTAGAATCTGGGTAGAAGAAGTGAGGTGCAGGAGCAGAGCAGAAGTGGGACATGGGGGTGGAGTGTGGGGAGGGAACAGTGATCCCCCTCCCTTGCACTGGGGCTGTCTCACAGCTGTCCTTCTGGGCTTCATCACAGAGAGGTTCCTGCGTGACAATTCAGGTGCCCGTACCACCACTTGAACACTCAGTTGTCAATATTGACTATATAAATGCATAACGGTGCCTTCCCAGCAAAATTGGTTAAGCTGTTGAGTCTAAATTATCATTCTGAGGAGATGCAGCGTGAAAAGGGTAATGGTGACACTTTGCAGGAATGTTGGGGAAACCACAAAGATATGAAAACAAACCTTTTTATATGAATCACTTTGTGTGCACTTTTCTTTCACATGGAAGTTATTTTCTTGTGTTTTGCAGCAATGAACTGGGAGCAGAAGCTAAAAACACAGTGTCCTTTGGAAGACGGAGGCTAGCCACGCCGGATTTACATTTTGCTATTTGGATTGACTTCTCCCTTTATTAACTGCAATGCAGCAACACTCATATAGCCTCCAAAGTACCATACTTGGGCCAAACATAGAATAGATTTACCTACTGCTTCCTGCAGTGTTGTTACAGCTTTTATGCCTACTGACAACTGACATAAATAATGACAAAACCATATTATGAATGAAATAAAATAGCTTCACATGTAACTTGAAAGATGGATTTAATAACTTCCTTTTACACCAATCTTATTTAATTCATACATTATGAATTCCCAAGATTGTAACTCTTGGCATGATGACAGAATAATAGAATAATATCTTGTTTTGTCCCATTTCTTGTGGTTTTTTAGAATGAAATCAGATTTCTGATAGTATCAGGTCCTGTCCACTTGGAGAAATTATTCTAGTCAGTCACTTTCCCACTCTGAAACTGCACATTACCGAATGGAAGACTCACAGATTCATTTAACTCTTTAGTTTGTTTGAACAAAATACTATGATCAAAGCCCCATGACTTTGCTTAGTGAGTGAAAGGGAAATAAAAAAAATGATTTTAATTTTACAATCTAATAGGCAATAAAAATTCATATGTATCTCTTCTACCATTCAAGGAATTTTAAATTTCCTCTGTCTGCCATCTGTACCTCAAAATTTCTCCCCTACTCACCTCTGTAATCATAGCCAATGGTTCTGTAATGCCAGACTGGTCTTAACAGCATGTTAGATTCTTCCATTCCCCTTCTACTCCTCTAAGAACCTTGGGTTGTTACAATTGGTGTGGCCTAGTGGAAAGAACATGGGCCTAGGAGTCAAGGAACCTGGATTCTAATAACAGCTCCATCACTTGTCTGCTGTGTGACCTTGGGCAAGTCACTTAACTTCTCTATGAATCAGTTCCCTCATTTGCAAAATAGGGATTCAATAACTTTTCTCCCTCCTATTTAGACTGTGAGCCCCATGTGGGACCTGACTGTCTTGTATCTATCCCAGTGCTTAGTACAGTGCTTGACACATAGTAAGTGCTTAACAAATATTATTATTATTATCATTATTAGTTTCTTTGGAATGGAGGGGGTACGTAACTTCAATCAATCAATTAATGATATTTATTGAGTGCTTTGTGCAGAGCACTGGACTAAGCTTCAGTCGTCTTTCAGCCTGTGGAATGGAGAAGATTGATGATAAAATGATGGTTAAGGGCTGAAACTCGTATCTTCATTTTATTTTTTTCCTGGATGAAAAGAAATGACTGTAGGCAGGAAAAACTCCACTGAATAAAATGAATTGCTTGCTAGATTTAGTAGATTCCTGTCTTTTGAATGATAGTGATGATTGTGGTATTAATGCTTAATATGCGTTGTGCTCTGTACTAAGTTGTGGGATGGATACAAAATGATCAGGTCCCACATGGGGCTCACAATCTGAGTAGTAGGGAGAACGGATATGAATCCCCATTTTGCAGATGAAGGAACTGATGTATAGAGAAGTCAAGTGACCTGCACAAGGTCAAACAGTAGGTAAGTGGCAGAGCCGGGATTACAACCCAGATTCACTTACTTCCAGGACTGTGAACTTTCTATTAAGCCATGCTACTTCCCAGGCTGCTTTTGAAATTACTTTCAGCTATTAAAATGGTACAGTATTAAAATGTGGATTTGGTATCTGTTCTCCCTATATCATGAGCCCCAAGTAGGACAAGAACTAAGTCCAACATGATTATCTTGTATCTATCCCAGCATTCAGTACAGTGCATGGTACATAGTAAGTGCTTAACAAATAACATAATTATGATTATGATGAAGAACTGTGTTCTAAAAGGAGGCAGGGAAGGCTTATTAACAGAAGCTCTTCATAGCACTAGCACACAAAATAGACTTTGGAATAACTGAAGGCTGTACAGGAAATGCTCCTTAAGTATTCACTTCACCATTTGGTTACTTTATATGGTTTTTGATGTGATTTTACAGTACTTTTAAAGCACTTTCCTCCTGTGGTCTGAATGTCTTTATTTCTCTCAAGCTTTCTACCAAAACTCAATTTTCTGTTTCTTTGTGTTTTTCTACTTAAAAACGAGAGTGTCCATTTTCTATATTAAGGATTTTATGTTGGATTTATTTTGCATTATTCTGGGGCACTCAGTCACCTGGGTCCAGACTCCCATTCAGGAAAACTTTGAAGACAAACTCACTAGATCAAAATCTGGCTCAATGCCGTGGAGAGAAGATGCTTCGTAAACAATGGAAGATCCGCAGCATGGGCGAAGACAGTAGGTGTGGGTACCGAGGACGGAAGAAAAATCATACCTCATGGCATATTAGTGGAGAGGTAAAGCCCTATTTCTGAACTGAAACAGAACCTGAAAAATCCCTCCCTCTGATAAGAAGGATTTTCAGTTTAGAGCCAAAAAATTATATATCTGCTAGAATTTTCAATGACTTTGCAGGGTCTTTTTTATGGATAGGCCTTTGTTTTTGATTGTGATCCCACTTGTCTCTTTCATCAAGGCACATTTCTGATGAAAACTAACAGATAGGACAACAAAACCATAAAGCTAGGGAGAGTGACAAATGTTTAACAATATTTGTATCTGATATTTGTAGTCTTCTGAGGAATACCATGTGACTTAGTTAAGATTAAAGACATGAACAGACACTGAAGATAAGCTGAAGAATAAACTTGAGACAGTCAAGGCGGCCTAGTTTTACATCTATTTTCCATAATGCATGAACAGGTTGATCCATGGCAATTTAGAAAAGCAACCTGCTTTGAAAGCAAGCACTTTGTGTGTTTTCTAGTTCTCAACTTTGCTATTATAGTAAAAAATCCATTTGTATGCTTTGCATGAAGTCAGTGAAGCCATCTTAGGGCCAAACCTGAGTTACTATAAATCCCTTTTTGGTATATATGCTTCAAGCCTTAATGTTCATGATAGAATGTACTCACAGGTAAGAAGAAAATCTTTAAAGAGAAATATGTATTAAAAAAAAACCAAATTGTTATCCTGCCTGTTGGGGATAGTTGAGAGGATGGATGTTCTCAAAATCTGGTTTACTAAGAGTCAGTGTCAAAGAGTCAGACTTTGACTTTGTATTGGTCAAAAAGAGAGCCAGGGAGAGCTGGAAAATTGGTAATAAAGTTGATACAGGAGCCTGCTAACTGAACCTTGGCCATGTTTAAGAAGTCAGGTGTTAGGTGGAATTGCAGCCCCTGAAAATCCCTCAGGTCTGAAACTCTGTTGCTGATCAGATTAGCAAAATAGCTCCTTGCTGGATAATTTTCCCCTGCCCAAGACTCCCTCTGTCTCTGGTCTGCCTGCTCTCCCCAGGGAAAGTTCATAGGTGAGGTCATATGGATGTAGAGTGCTGTTCCAGTTACTTGAACTTTCTGATTATTAAAGCATCAGAATCCACAAACCCTACTGATTGTGTTCACTGACCAAAATCTGAAAGTTTAAGAGCTAGGAGCTAAAAGATATTTCATGTTTCTAAAAAAAAAATAACTGATTTTGTTCTCACAGGAAATATCCATTATCATACATGCCAAACATTTTGTTTTTGCCAGGATTAAGATCAGAATATATTTTTACAGTATCACTATGTATTTGGGCAAATAATAATGCTTGTAATTGAACTTGATGGCATCTTTCAATCCAACTGCAGAAGCTGGCAATGCTGTAATGTAGATGACTAGATTTTGGAACCCATTTTTCAACTCCCTCCTGCTCAGTGAAAATCAGTGACTCTCCCTGATTTTTTCCAAGAGAAATTAGGGGGAAAAGATGAGATCATTGGCAAGAAGGATGATATTACCCTAGTAGGGATATATTTGAAATTTGAGAAAAAATTCCACATACTACTGGCTAGACAAATTGATTTGGGATCAGTTTTGTGTCTCCGGGCAACAGAACTTAAAGAGCAGGTGAAGGGGAAAAGATGTTTTACACCGTCATCCTGACCTCTTAAATCAAAGAAAGAAGAAGAGAGCACAAACTGAAATACAGAGGAGGGAAAAATTGGGATCATGTCCCATTCACATTTATGAGTTAGACAATCAAATATTGGATCCTTTTATCCTGCATACTATACGATTCTGAATCCTGAAAGATTTATTTAGCCCTCCATGATATGCATTTGGTATGCATATTTAGTCAGAAATTCAAACATGAGTATTTAATTACTAAGAATACCACAGCTGTTTGTTTAAATATGGAGTAAGTACACTCTATGCATATTTACTCTCTAAAGAAAATGAAAGGGTTGAATGATGGGAGGGAAGCTACTATGATTTGCAATTGTTTCTTTGTCCTTCTTATCCAGACATAGGAAATAACTTTTATTTGGAGTATTCTGCATGATCCAACTATGCAATTTTGGACAAATCTTTTTGAAGAGTCATTCAAGCCCCCAAATTCTCCTTTATCAATGATCACACTCCCCCAGCCAGCTCCTAGAAAGCATGCTTTTATGCTCAACATATTTCTGTCTAAAAGGAACTAACTCTGTAAGCTCTTTGAGGGCAGGGATCATGTTCAATAATAATAATAAAACTGATGGCATTTGTTAAGTGCTTACTATGTGCAAAGCACTGTTCTAAATGCTGGGGAGGATACAAGGTGATCAGGTTGTCCCACGGGGGGCTCACAGTCTTCATCCCCATTTTACAGATGAGGTAACTGAGGCCCAGAGAAGTTACGTGACTTGCCCACGGTCACACAGCTGACAATTGGCGGAGCCTGGATTTGAACCCATGACCTCTGACTCCAAAGCCCGTGCTCTTTCCACTGAGCCATGCTGCTTCTCTTCTCTTAGTTTACCAACTCTACTGTTCTCCTTCAAGTTTTTATAGCATTCTGCACACAGCAAATCCTCAATACATGCCATAGATATATTGATTGATAAAGTTATATGGTGCAGAGGATCTAAATCCCACAGGAAAGGAAACATGGGCATCAGTTTAGTGTTTACAACTGAGTCCTCTTCGAACTGGACAAAGTGAAGATAGGATTAGGGAATTTCTAACTGTGTATCAATCCGTCACATACACTGAGTATATATTCCCCCTCTAGACTGTGAGCTCGTTGTAGGCAAGGAATGTGTCCATTCATTGTTAGATTATACTCTAGTACAGTGTTTTGCACACAGTAAGCACTAAATAAATATGATGGTGATGGTGATGGCACTCCCTTGGTGACCTCATTCACTCCCATGGCTTCCACTATCATCTCTACGCTGATGACACCCAGATCTACATCTCTGCCCCTGCTCTCTCCCCCTCCCTCCAGGCTCACATCTCCTCCTGCCTTCAGGACATCTCCATCTGGATGTCTGCCCGCCACCTAAAGCTCAACTTGTCGAAGACTGAACTCCTTGTCTTCCCTCCCAAACCTTGCCCTCTCCCTGACTTTCCCATCTCTATTGACGGCACTACCATCCTTACCATCTCACAAGCCCGCAACATTGGTGTCATCCTCGACTCCGCTCTCTCATTCACCCCTCACATCCAAGCCGTGACCAAAACCTGCCGGTCTCAGCTCCACAACATTGCCAAGATCCGCCCTTTCCTCTCCATCCATACCGCTACCCTGCTCGTTCAAGCTCTCATCCTATCCCGTCTGGACTACTGCATCAGCCTTCTCTCTGATCTCCCATCCTCGTGTCTCTCCCCACTTCAATCCATACTTCATGCTGCTGCCCGGATTATCTTTGTCCAGAAACGCTCTGGGCATATTACTCCCCTCCTCAAAAATCTCCAGTGGCTACCAATCAATCTGCGCATCAGGCAGAAACTCCTCACCCTGGGCTTCAAGGCTCTCCATCACCTCGCCCCCTCCTACCTCACCTCCCTTCTCTCCTTCTACAGCCCAGCCCGCACCCTCCACTCCTCCACCGCTAATCTCCTCACCGTACCTCGTTCTCGCCTGTCCCGCCATCGAACCCCGGCCCACGTCATCCCCCGGGCCTGGAATGCCCTCCCTCTGCCCATCCGCCAAGCTAGCTCTCTTCCTCCCTTCAAGGCCCTGCTGAGAGCTCACCTCTTCCAGGAGGCCTTCCCAGACTGAGCCCCTTCCTTCCTCTCCCCCTCGTCCCCCTCTCCATCCCCCTCATCTTACCTCCTTCCTTTCCCCACAGCACCTGTATATATGTATATATGTTTGTACATATTTATTACTCTATTTATTTATTTATTTTACTTGTACATATCTATTCTATTTATTTTATTTTGTTAGTATGTTTGGTTTTTTTTTTCTCTGTCTCCCCCTTTTAGACTGTGAGCCCAATGTTGGGTAGGGACTGTCTCTATATGTTACCAATTTGTACTTCCCAAGCGCTTAGTACAGTGCTCTGCACATAGTAAGTGCTCAATAAATATGATTGATTGATTGATTGATTGATTGATGATTGAATGAATGAATGAATGAATTGAGCACTTACTGTGTGCATTGCATTGTACTAAGCTCTTGGGAGAGTAAGCTCTTGAGCTAGTAGACACATTCCCTGCCCACAGAGAGCTTTCAGTCTAGAGGATATGGGCATGTTCTGAACTATTTCAGGGAATTTACTGGTCACCTAAAAAGAAGGAAGCAAGAAACTCGGTGTGGATTGGCAGAGTTTATTTCAGGGATTAACAGCTCTTCTCTACTGGATTGGGTCCAGTGCCCATAATCATATCCAACAAGCAACAACTGTCCATAATTGAGCCATTCTTGGGGATACTGCCATCACTGCATCCTTTTGGCTGATGAGACTCCAGTCCATGGAGGACAAGAAGTGACCAAGTTTCTGGGCACCGGAGGCAGTCTCGTGGTCCACGGAGAAGTTCAATGGTGCTCTGGGATTTCTCAGTTTTATATCCAGGTGTGCAAGTATGAACTTGTCCTCTTCTCATTAACTTGTTAATTTTCTATCTCCTAATCAGGTAAGCTTCTACTTTTCTGCAATTGCAGGCTACATACATTATTATGACTATATGATAATAGTACTTGTGGTATTTACTAAGTGCTTATCATGTGCCAAGCACAATATTAAGGGCTGGGGCAGATACAAGATTAATTCATTCATTCAGTCGTATTTATTGAGTGCTTACTGTGTGCAGAGAACTGTACTAAGTGCTTGGGAAGTACAAATTGGCAACATATAGAGACGGCCCCTACCCAAAAACAGGCTCACAGTCTAAAAGAGGTAGACAGACAACAAAACTAAATAAGTAGATGTCAGTACCAACAGAATAAATAGAATTATAGCTATATACATATCATTAATAAAATTAATGGAGTAATAAATATGTACAGACTCAGCCTCTGAGCCACATGGGGCACACAGTCTAAGTAGGAAGGAGGGCAGGATTTGAATCTCCATTTTGCAGAGGAGGAAACTGAGGTACAGGGAAGGTAAGTGACTTACCCGTTATCACACAGCAGACAAGTGGCACAGCCGGGACTAGACTGTAAACCCGTTGTTGCACAGGGATTGTCTCTATTTGTTTCTGAATTGTACTTTCCAAGTGCTTAGTTAGCACAGTGCTGTGCACACAGTAAGTGCTCAATAAATACGACTGAATGAATGAATGAATGAATTAGAATACACAGTGACAGCTGATGAGCACAACATTATTGGTGTGTAGCTGTGGCCTTAGGCATGATGGATGAGGAATAATGGAGCTTTGATAGCTATGTATGGGAGCCTAGTGGGGCCACACCACCTCATAGAGTGATCTCCCAAAGTACCCATCAGCCATTTTCCCAATCCACAGCAGTTCACAGGGGAAGGACATTTGGGTGAGTTTCTCAGAAATAGTGACTAAGCCTGCTCCAATTTGACACTGCCCAAAACTTCTTTTTGTTGCAAGGTTTCCTAATGAATGCCATGAAGTAGGAAGGATCTAAAGTGGATTATTCACTGACTCAGTGCCACCTCACCCTGTTTGCTGTGGCTCGAATATACCAATTAAATTGTATAAAATGATTGTTAAAGCAAAAACCTAGCCCCAGTTTTCAGAGATCTGCCTCCTGGGGAAAAATGGGAAGATGGAATCAGATGTCCATGCCGTAACAAACATTGAAGGGAAGGTCCTTGGTGAAATAAAAGCTATCTGGCTTTCTGGGGAAGAACTTGAAAAATATGATTTAAGGACCTTCTTTGCCTTGATTGATGGGTGTGAGTAGTTTGGATATTTATTCTCAATGGCTTAAATGCTGCAGAATATTTAGAGGTAATGTCCCAAATCACTGACAGTGGCACGTCTTTCTCAATGGTAATGGACCATTCTTGAATCCAAAGACTGCCTTCAAGATTTATAAAAATGAGCAAGACGTCACCTCGTAGGTGCAGACTTCACACAATTTGGAATGAAAATGAATAAACACAACATGAATTTCACAGAAATCTAGGTTTTCAACTCATCACACTTCCCTCAAGTTTCCAAGCGAAAGCCTGTCTTGAAGAAATGATGTCTGTACTCACCAGTCCATTGAGGGTTTCTGTGTCACACCTTCAGCCTTTCCCAGGTGGGGAATTTCCTGGGATTTTCCTGTTGAGAAATTTCCCCATTGCTATTACCAGGGCACAGACTGCAGAAAGCCTCAGGGTAGATTTTATGGTCACTTTGGGAGCTGCTGGATTGTGAATTGTGAGGCTCTTTATTTCAGAGCAAATATCTTGCTTGTCAGCACTGTAGCCTTGTGGAAAGTACACAGGCCCAGGAATCAGAGGACCTCGTTGTAATCCCAGCTCTGTTACTTATCCGCTGCATCATCTTAGGTGAGTTACTTGATATATCTGTGCCTCAGTTTCCTCATCTGTAAAATGGGAATTCAGTGCCCATTCGCTCTCCTACTTTGTATTTGACTTGATTAAACTTGAATTCATTCATTCATTCAGTTGTATTTATTGAGCAATTACTGTGTGCCTAGCACTGTACTAAACACTTAGCAGAGTACACTACAACAATCAACACACTTATTCCCTGCCCATAATGAGTTTGCAGTCTAGAGTGGGGGAGACAGACATTAAAATAAATAAGTAAATTACAGATTTGTACATAAGTGCTGTGGGGCTGGAGCAGGGAAGAACAAAGGAAGCAAGTCAGGGTGATGCAGAAGGGAGTGGGAGAGGAGGAAAAGGAAGGGCTTAGTCAGGGAAGGCCTCCCGGAGGAGATGTGCCTTCAATAAGACTTTGAAGTGGGATAGGGTAATTGCCTTGTATCTACTCCAGCACTTAGGAATTACTGCTGTTATTTTTTATCATATTAAGGCCTATTTCACCCACTAGACAGTCTTTAAGCTTGTCGTGGGCAGGGAACATGTCTACCAACTCTGTTGTATTGTACTCTCCCAAGCTCTTAGCACAGTGCTTTGCATAGAGTAAGTGCTTAATAGATGAGGTTGATCGATTGATGATTAGTATAGTTCTTGGCGCATAGCACAGGTTTGACAAATGGCAAAATTATGATTATAATTGCCACCGCAAGAGGGCAGTGTGGCTTCGTGGAGAGAGTTCAGGACTGGGAGGTAGGAGATGAGTTCTAATCCCCGTTCATTCATTCATTTATTCAATCGCATTTATTGAGCGCTTACTGTGTGCAGAGCACTGTACGAAGCGCTTGGGAAGTACAGGTTGGTTCTGTCAGTGGCCTGTGATATGACCTTGGGAAAGTCACTTAGACTCTTTGGGCCTCAGTTAAAACATCTGCAAAATGGAGAAAAAGTTCCCCACACACCTTCTCTCTTAGATTGTGAGCCCCTGTGTCCTATCTGATTCTCTAAAGTCTATTCAAATGCTTAACCCAGTGCTTAGCACATAGTAAAAAAATTTAAAAAACCATAATTAAGAGAGTGAATCAAGAGAAATAAAAGGAGTGGGAAGGAGAGCACACATTTCCTCTTCTGAGGATTGTTTAATGGTGCAGCTGAATCACTTTTGCTGCCTCTAGGCATCCCCAACCTTTTCTGGCTCCAACCACTGCAGTCACTCCCCCGATGATGATGATGATGATGATTATTCTTTATTGATCACTTAATATGTTCAGAGCACTGTACTAAGTACTTGGGAGAGTACAATACAACAAGTATATGGATTATCTGGCCCAGATGTATAGGGACCAAATAGCCCCTGTGTCTTAGAGCAGTGCTCAGCAATTAGAACAGTGCTTTGCACATAGTAAGCACTTAATAAATGCCATCATTATTATTATTATTATTATATGCAGGGGACACAGTACTCATTTCCCCAACATGAGGGCAATACCAACTGCCTCAAGCATTCTTGGTCACATCCTACCAAAGCATACTCCCCTTCTTAACAGGAAGACAATTAAACTAAACATGTGTGCTCACAGCCAACACAATAGTGCCTTTCCTGAATCCCAGAACAGTTTAGAGATGCTCGTGGCAGAAATTACACTGTATCACCATCTTTGGTGAAAAGACTGGCTTCAAAATTTAAGCGCTTAGTACAGTGTTCTGCACACAGTAAGCACTTAATATATATGAATGAATGAATGAATCAATGAATGCCAAAGGTCACTCAAGTCAAAGGCAAGACTGAAGACATAATTAGCATCCTCACTCCTACATTAGAACCTTGTGAGGCTTGAGATTAGGATATGATTTTCTCTGTGACTACAAAGCCAAGATTTTCCATCATCAAAGAAGCTATTAACCATGGCCTACAAGACTCGGCCTTCCAGGAAATTGGGTTCATAGTTTCAAAGGTCAAATTAATTAATCAACCAGGTTAACTAAGGCTTCATTATGTGATCTTGTTTCCTTGGTCAATGGTCATCAAATATGTCTGGATGAGCTCTTTCTTCTCTCATGTAACTTGAATATAAGTATGTTAATTTGTAAGTTGAAAGAGTGAGGTATAATTTTGTGGGATAATGTGATTCACAGTTGTGTCCTTTGTCAATTTTCAACACTTCTGTTTTCCGTGGATTTTTTTTTTTTTGGTCTTCTTTACAGGGACTTATGACTGTAGATATACACTGGAACTGTATTTCGTTCATGGGAGAGTTGAAAGGCACACATTTTGTTAGCATACAGTCCATCCAGAAGATTAGCCACACAGAAAAGGAAATGATGGTGGAAATGGGAGGGTTTAAGGATGTCATCTGAACCTCCTTGTTCAGAAAATTGTATTTTTATCTCTATCCTTTAACATTGTCCTGCTGAACTCATAAGTTAACAATCGTAGGATTTTTAAAATCTATAGATATGTACAAAGCATTGCTTGAGAGCCAGATTTTTTTCTGCATTGACTAGACATTGTATTAATTCTACACCCAGTTTATCCTTTCAGGAACTCTAGAAGTAAGAAAGATTTCATAGACACTGAATCACGGAATTTGGCTTAACGATGTCACATAAGCAAGAATTAAAAAAATTCCTTTAAGGCATCTATCAATTGCCCATTTTTGTCTCTACATATGTTTGCCCACTCTCTGCAGCAGTTCCTAACCTTCGTACTACAGTGCTAGATTCCTCATTCAATAATTTTTATTTCCGTTGGTTCATTGTCCAGTTTGCTCAATCATTCACTCCAAATACAGCCCATGATGTAATACTCAACTATTCCACTACTTCTAACTCCAGTTAAGCTTCACTCCCTGATTTCTGTGGCCCCAGAAAAAGTACCCTAGATGTATGTGCTACATACACCACGGTAACACCACACTGTTATTCAGAATATAGAATAGTGTTGAACATCAACAAAAAAAGGTGAGCGCAATGCAGCCAAGTCAGAACAGAAATCTTCCTTTTTATCATATTCTAGGCTTCAGCTGGGTCTAATTGCTGGAAAACAAGCTATGAGCCAAGGGGATGAAATTTCTGTTGATTAGAGAGCTGCTGCAGGAGCAGACTTTCCACTTCATATATCTGATGTTAAAAATATTGCATAATGACAGACCAAATGAATATTACTGGTTAACCCACTGCGCGTGTGTGGAATTTTATCCCTGTATTTGGCAATGCAGGCAGTTGATTAGGGTGGGAATCCCAAACTGAGCTGGCATTTAATATTAGAGAGAGAGACCACCACAAATATTTCTGGTTAGATTAGTGCACTGGCTCACCTGATGGGCTATGTGCAGAGCTGGACATCAGGAATTCTTTCCGCTCAGTAGAGCCGCTGCCCTGTTGGATGATGTGCTAGTTGATGATCTCTGTAGTAAAGAATGTGAAAACATATCCAGCTTAACAAGAATGTCCTTGTGCTTACATAACTAATTTCATAACACAGCGTGGCCTAATAGGAAGAGCATGCATTAATTCATTCATTCAATCATATTTATTGAGCTCTTACTGGGTGCAGAGCTCTTACTGGGTGCAGAGCACTGCAATAAGCACTTGGGAAGTACACATCACAGATTGGAGAGTCAGAGGACTTGGGTTCTAACCTTGCCTGCTCTGTGACCTTAGGCAAGTCACTTAACTTCCCTGTGCCTCAGTTTTCTCATCTGCAAAATGGAAATTCAACATTTTCAACAATGTCGACCATTCCCTTCTCTTGGAAACGTTATCCAACCTTGGCTTTACAGACACTGTCCATTTTAGGCTCTTTTCTTATCTCTCTGGCTGTTCATTCTCTGTCTCTTTTGTGGGCTCCTCCACTGCCACCCACCCCCTAACTGTAGGAGTCCCTCAATGCTCAGTTCTGGGTCATCCACTCCTTTGAAAAACTCATACACTCCCATAGCTTCAAATACCATCTATATGCGGGTGATTTCCAGATCTACATCTTCAGCTATGATTTCTCTCCTGTGCAGGCTCATATTTCCTCCTGATTTCAGGACATTCTACATGGTTGTTCTACTCTTCAAAACTTAATATGTACAAAACAGAGCACCTCATATTCCCATTCTCACACAATGTGCTGCCTGGATCATTTTTCTACCAAACCATTCAGTTCATGTTTCCCCACTCTTCAAAAACCTCCCGTGGTTGCCCATCCACACCCATATCAAACGGAAATTCCTTGCCATTGGCTTTAAATCATTACCTTATCTTCCTGATTTCCCACTATAAGCCAGGCTGCAAATGTCTCCCCTCTAATGTCAACCTACTCAGTACACCTCCATCTCATGTATCTCACCATCAACATCTTCTCCACATCCTGACTTTGGCCTGGAACACCCTTCATCTCCTTGTCTGACAATCAGTCTCCCCACCTTCAAAGCCTTATTAAAAGCTTATCTCCTCAATATAAGCCTTCTGAACTAAGCCCTCATTTCCTCTTCTCCCTCTTCCTTCTTCATAGCCCTTGCATTTACACCCTTTATTCATCCCTTTCTCAGCCCCACAGCACTTATGTACATATTCATAATTTATCTATGTATACTAATGCCTGTCTCCCATGCTAGACTGTAAGCTCCTTGTGTGCAGGGAACTTGTTTACTAACTCTTGTTATATTCTACTCTCCCAAGCCCGTAATACACAGAGTAAGTACTCGATAAATGTGACTGACTGATTGATTGACTGATTGATTAGATGATGAGCCCCATGTGGGACAAGGACTGTGTCAGACCTGACTGTATTTTATCCACCTCAGCACTGTGTACAGTGATCGTCACATAGTAAGCACTTGACAAATGCTATCATTATTATTATTACTATAAAGGACGGTAAAGTACTGGAGATGGTAGGGATGATATTGTGGCTTCCTGATTTCTTCACACAGGAACAAAGAGGGAAGAGGAGCTCTCACAGCCTTTAGGTAGAAGGACCCAACTGGGTTTCTGGCTGACAGACACTTAGCTACAAGCAAATGATGCTGACACCTGGATGCAGATGAGAAATGAATTCAAAGTATAGAGCACTCCTGGATTTATTAACTTCACAAAACATAATGGACACATTCATCAGAGCCTGGATTTTAGCTACAAGTCCTGTAGGGGAAATACATGATTGAGTTTTATTAATTTTTTTTAATTTCCTAAATTTTTCCAGCAACCCCATCTCAAGAATTTGGACCAACTAATAACTCAGACAGCTCTCCAGAAACAGGTTTCTTATTTCCTTGACAGTGAAGAGAGAGAAACATTAGACAGTTCAATATTTAGAATTATGAAATTTCACTTTAAAAGAATGGCAATGGCTTGGTTCAAGAACTTAGGTTTACCTTGGCTAAGCATTGAAACCTTGGCTATCTCTGTTTAATGGTTAACTAGCTGAGGTTTATTCAGTTCAAGTAAAAAGCAATTGGCAGGTTCCCTGCTAAGAGATTTCTGCTGAATAGCAGCAGGTGAGTTTCAGTTTCTTTGTAGGCTGCAAAAGGGCCACTTTGTACCTCTTTGAATCGCTGACTTCTGCTATCTCACGGGAAAACTAGGAAGGTGCGCCAGAGTCTACAGGATGTGGATCAGGTACCAGATATTAGTCTTTTCTTGTTTTACAGCAAAAATTTGGACTGAGGAACAACAGGTCACAGATAGGGACCGGTCCCTCAAAATGTTCTGGGCTACGAATGGCAGTGAATCAGAGAGAACCCGGTTTAGAAGAAATCCTTTTCAAGAACATTTCTGTCGGGATCATGGCTGTTGTGCAGAAAGAGATGATGCTTGTTCAACCCACTTCTCTGAGATGAATACAATATGTTACTGTGATCAGTTCTGTGAGAGGGAGCATTCCGACTGCTGTCCCGATTACCATTCCTTTTGCAGTGGGAAGCCTGGCTTGAACCCACGGGATCCCATTCACGTTACTCCATGGCCTCTAAAAGGTAGGTATTGTGAAAGTATTTAAACTGAATTATTATTACATAGAGTAGTAGTGGTAATAGTATTAGTGTTAGTATTTCCTGAGTGCCTATTTGCTGTGAAGGTTATTCTTGGGAATATATAGAATAAAGAAGTGACTCTAGTTAGGGAGAAAAATATAAAAATATTGGCAACTAGATAAGAGTTTTTAGAAGTAAAGGGACCTCACTGACACCTTAAAAAGGTACACATAGGTGTTACATTTTTGCTGAGAACCCCTTGATCTTTTCTAAATCATGTTTCATACAGATTCAAGATCCTAACCTCCTCTATATTCCTTCAAAATGTTCTGAAAGCACTGGTTGAGGTGAGGGAGTATTTGTTTGGATTACCTTCCACTTTCCAAGATAATTAGCATTTTTTTTCTTCTTATGTAATCAGCCAGGAATTTATGAGTACAAATACATGAACATGGGCAGGAGAAAATTTGGCCTCTAGCTTAAATTTCCAAGAATTTGTTTGGTATTTTCCTGGTAGATTTGTAGGTTCTCAGACTAGAGCCCGATCATTCCAATTCCTGCCAAAAGAGCTCTCATTTATTGGTCCAGAAACTATTCATTCAGTCAATAGTATTATCAAACACCTACTGTATGCAGAACACTGTACTAAGCTCTTGGGAAAGTACAGTACAGTAATATAGAGTGACAATCCCTGCCCACAGTGAGAAACTAATGAAGAAGCCCAATTTCAGAGTGTTTGTGAACATTTTAAACCATCTTCTTCGTGGTAGGATGAGAAATGAGCAAAATAATCAATACAACTAGCCTATGTGCTTTGTTCCTAGAAGGTATCCTTGAAGAAAATCATTATGAAACAAAATGCCTTACACATAGAGCTAATGGATCCATGGGCTTAAGCTTCATTACAAACATTTTTGGAGTCACAAAGTTGAAAGAACTTTCTTTTAATGCCTCATTAATGAAGTTTCCAGGATATCTTTCCTCACTGGGTGGTTTCTGTTATCCAATCAATGGACGTCTCCCCTTAGAAGAAATCTCCAAAGCTTTTTAGAAACTTTCAATTTGTGGCTATTGAATCTGCTGCCAAATTTAGCCCCTTGTGCTACAGAGATGGACTACATTCATGTCTCCTGTAACAAGGGGATAATATTCTCACTACAGGAAATTCTAGGAAATAAAGGAAATTACAGGTAAAATCAATAGAGTATATGAGTCTTGTTCTTCTAACATGGCTTCATATTCCATCCTGCTAGATAAATCAAGCAACTAGTTATATTTATTGAGCACTAACTGTGTGTAGAGCACTGTGCTAAGCACTTAGTAGAGCACCATATAACTGAGTTAATGGACGCATTCCCTGCCCTCAAGGATCTTGCAGTCTAGAGGGGAGGCAGACGTTAAAATAAATAACGGATATGTATATAAGTGCAGTGGGACAGATCTTGCAGTCTAGAGGGGAGGCAGACATTAAAATAAATAATGAATATGTATATAAGTGCAGTGGGACAGAGGTTGGGGTGAATAAAGGGTACAAATCCAAGTTTAAAGGTGATGTAGAATAATAATGGTAATCATTGATTAGATGCAAGTTAATCAGGTCAGACACAGTCTAGGGACCCACCCAGGGCTCAAACTCTTGTTCCCATTTTACAGTTGCGGCAACTGAAGCCCAGAGAAGTGAAGTGACTTGCCCAAGGTCGCACAGCAGACATGTGGTGAAGCCAGAATTAGAACCCATGATCTTCTGACTCCCAGGCCCATGCTCTATCCACTAAACCATGCTGCTTCTTGTGAATTTCTTCTCATGAAGAAATAAGGGCTTAAATTGGGGAAGACCTCTTGGAGGACATATATTTTTAATAAGCGTTTGATGGTGGGGAGAGTGATCATTTGTTGGATATGAACGGGGAGCAAGTTACAGACCAGAGGCAGGATGTGGGTAAGGGTCAGTGATGTGATAAAGATTGAGGTATTGTGAGTGGGTTTGGGCTACAGTGAAGGCACCATTGGAAGAATGTATTCACATTATGGAAAAATTGTTTGCTCTTGAATCTACTGATCAGCTCCGGGGTTCACTTATCTCACTAAAAGATGGGTTTGGTAAAGGGCTAGTGAACGTCATGGTAGAAAAGGTGCATGAAGGCACACAGGAGTGGAGCTGTTTATCTTAACTGTCTATTTTGAAGTAGTCACAGATTCCCAAGTGGCCTAATGGTGAAGGATACCCTTTGAAATTGTATTCTGTGGACAAGGAATTTTTTTAAAAAAGGATTTTTTTAAGCGCTTACTATGTGTTATGCACTGTTCTAAGCACTGGGGTAAATACAAAGTAATCACGTTGGACACAGTCCCTTTCCCACATGGGAATCACAGTCTTAATCCCCATTTTCCAGATGATGTAATTGAGGAACAGAAATGTGAAGTGCCTTGCCCAAGGTCACCCAGCAGACATGTAGCAGCTTGAAGCGGCTTGGCTCAGTGGAAAGCGCACGGGCTTTGGAGTCAGAGGTCACGGGTTCAAATCCCAGATCCGCCATTTGTCAGCTGTGTGACTTTGGGCAAGTCACTTAACTTCTCTGTGCCTCAGTTCCCTCATCTGTAAAATGGGGATTAATACTGTGAGCCCCACGTGGGACAACCTGATCACCTTGTATTCTCCCCAGCACTTAGAACAGTGCTTTGCACATAGTAAGTGCTTAACAAATGCCATTATTATGATGATGATGATGATGATTATGATGTAGCAGAGCTGGGATTAGAACTCACAATCTCTGGCCAGCAGGCCCATGCTTTGTCCACCAAGCCACGCTGCTTCATTGTTCTATTTACTTTCCCATTTAAAAGCTGGAATGGTAATCCTTGTCATAGGGTATTTATAAAAGGTTAGAGATCTTTAGATGAAATGCACCAGCTAAATCAAGCACATAAGCACATGTGTTATCAAGCACATAAGCACTGAAAATCTCTGGCCTTGGTTAGATTTATGAGAAGCAGCATGGCTCAGTGGAAAGAGCACGGGCTTTGGAGTCAGAGGTCATGGGTTCAAATCCCGGCTCCGCCAACTGTCAGTTGTGTGACTTTGGGCAAGTCACTTAATTTCTCTGTGCCTCAGTTCCCTCATCTGTAAAATGGGGATTGAGACTGTGAGCCCCACGTGGGACAACCTGATCAGCTTGTATCCCCCCAGCGGTTAGAACAGTGCTTTGCACAAAGTAAGCGCTTAACAAATACCATCATCATATCATTTACGTGGTGGGAAGAAAACATTATAGTTTAATCACAGCTATATTTGGTTATGCTTTTGCTTGTTTTAGATGTTTTGCTTGTTTTAAGAAGGAGCATGACCTAGTGGATAGAGCAGGGGCCTGGGAATCAGAAGGATCTGGGTTCTAGTACCAGCATCTCTACATGACCTCTGTGTGACCTTGATCAAATCATTTAACTTCTCTCTGCTTCAGTTCCCTCATCTGTAAAATGAGATTAATACTGGGAGCCCATGTGGGACATGGACAGTGTCCAGGCTGAATAGCTTGCAACTACTACAGCACGCACTTAGATGGTGCCTGGAACATAATAATAGTAATAATAATTCATTAATTCAATTGTATTTATTGAGCACTTACTGTGTGCAGGGCACTGTACTAAGCACTTGGGAAGTACAAGTCGACAACATATAGAGACAGTCCCTACCCAACAATGGGCTCATAGTCTATAATAATATCATATAAATACTATTGAAAAAAGACCCTTATAAGCTACTGTAATGCCATTGGACAATCCCAGATAAGAAACTGAAGTGGGCCTAAAGCAAATTGAACAGCTATTCTTCTCCAAACCAAGAATGCAGAACTGCCATAGAGAAAGTTATTGATCGCTTGCTGTCAGTGTTTTGATTAGAGTTTTATTTTCCATTTGATTTTATATTTATCCTCCAAATCACTGTAAACTGAAGGATTATAGTTAGGCTGGAATACAAATTCTTTTCTATAAGACATTCCGGCAATCCAGCAATTTAGTGGTGAAGTAGTTGCTACTTAAAAAAATTCCACTTAGAGTTCCTAACTTTTCCCCAAAATAGTACACTGTGTTTATTGATGAAGGGCATGCAATTAATCATTTGATTATCACCAAAAAATCTTGTTGGATTAATTCCCATCAGTGAGACTAATCTGTTTTTCCATTTAGTTATGGTTTTGGTATTTATTAAACACTCATTAGTGGCAAGCACTGCGGTAAGTGCCAGGGGTTGATACAAATGTAACAGATGAGACACAATTCTTGATCCATATGGGACTCACTTCTACAGAGATAGAGAAGATAATTGATTAAAAGGAAAGTAGTGCCACTTTAGAGAATAATATACATTTTAAGTTGGTTGCCAGTAGAAGCTGAGAGAGGAGAGGATGTGCTATGCACAAATGAGCTCAGCTATTCTCCCCTTCTAGACTATTCTCCCCCTGCTAGACTGTAAACTCAATTTGAGCAGGTATTGTGTCTACCAACTCTGTTGTACTGCACACTACCAAGTGCTTAGTACAGTGCTCTGCCCACAGTAAGCACTCAATCAATCAATCAATCAATCAATCGTATTTATTGAGTGCTTGCTATGTGCAGAGCACTGTACTAAGCACTTGGGAAGTACAAATTGGCAACACATAGAGACAGTCCCTACCCAACAGTGGGCTCACAGTCTAAAAGGGGGAGACAGAGAACAGAACCAAACATACCAACAAAATAAAATAAATAGGATAGAAATGTACAAGTAAAATAAATAAATAAATAAATAAATAGAGTAATAAATATGTACAACCATATATACATATATACAGGTGCTGTGGGGAAGGGAAGGAGGTAAGATGGGGGGATGGAGAGGGGGACGAGAGGGAGAAGAAGGAAGGGGCTCAGTCTGGGAAGGCCTCCTGGAGAAGGTGAGTTCTCAGCAGGGCCTTGAAGGGAGGAAGAGAGCTAGCTTGGCGGAGGGGCAGAGGGAGGGCATTCCAGGCCCGGGGGATGACGTGGGCCGGGGGTCGACGGCGGGACAGGCGAGAACGAGGTACAGTGAGGAGATTAGCGGTGGAGGAGCGGAGGTTGCGGGCTGGGCAGTAGAAGGAGAGAAGGGAGGTGAGGTAGGAGGGGGCGAGGTGATGGAGAGCCTTGAAGCCCAGGGTGAGGAGTTTCTGCCTGATGCACAGATTGATTGGTAACCACTGGAGATTTTTGAGGAGGGGAGTAATATGCCCAGAGCGTTTCTGGACAAAGATAATCCGGGCAGCAGCATGAAGTATGGATTGAAGTGGAGAGAGACACGAGGATGGGAGATCAGAGAGAAGGCTGGTGCAGTAGTCCAGACGGGATAGGATGAGAGCTTGAATGAGCAGGGTAGCAGTTTGGATGGAGAGGAAAGGGCGGATCTTGGCAATGTTGCGGAGCTGAGACCGGCAGGTTTTGGTGACGGCTTGGATGTGAGGGGTGAATGAGAGAGCGGAGTCGAGGATGACACCAAGGTTGTGGGCTTGTGAGACGGGAAGGATGGTAGTGCCGTCAACAGAGATGGGAAAGTCAGGGAGAGGACAAGGTTTGGGAGGGAAGACAAGGAGCTCAGTCTTCGACATGTTGAGCTTTAGGTGGCGGGCGGACATCCAGATGGAGATGTCCTGAAGGCAGGAGGAGATGCGAGCCCGGAGGGAGGGGGAGAGAGCAGGGGCAGAGATGTAGATCTGGGTGTCATCAGCGTAGAGATGATAGTTGAAGCCGTGGGAGCGAATGAGGTCACCAAGGGAGTGGGTGTAGATTGAGAACAGAAGGGGACCAAGCACTGAACCTTGGGGAACCCCCACAGTAAGAGGATGGGAGGGGGAGGAGGAGCCTGCAAAAGAGACTGAGAAAGAACGACCGGAGAGATAAGAGGAGAACCAGGAGAGGACGGAGTCTGTGAAGCCAAGGTCAGATAGCGTGTTGAGGAGAAGGGGGTGGTCCACAGTGTCAAAGGCAGCTGAGAGGTCGAGGAGGATTAGGACAGAATATGAGCTGTTGGATTTGGCAAGCAGGAGGTCATTGGTGACCTTTGAGAGGGCAGTTTCCGTGGAATGAAGGGGACGGAAGCCAGACTGGAGGGGGTCGAGGAGAGAGTTGTTGTTGAGGAATTCTAGGCAGCGAGAGTAGACAACTCGTTCAAGGAGTTTGGAAAGGAATGGTAGGAGGGATATGGGATGATAACTAGAAGGTGAGGTGGGGTCAAGAGAGGGTTTTTTTAGGATGGGAGAGACATGGGCATGTTTGAAGGCAGAGGGGAAGGAACCAGTGGAGAGTGAGCGGTTGAAGATGGAGTTAAGGAGGGGAGAAGGGATGGAGCGAGAGATTTCATAAGATAAGAGGGAATGGGGTCAGAAGCACAGGTCAATGCAATTGATTGATTGATTGGTTAACTATTCCCATTACATCAGCAGCCAAGTCTTTATCTGCTTCCTTCTGGAAAGCACCATGGAGTCAGAGGACCTGGGTTCTAACCCCAGCTCCACCAGTTGTGTGCTGGGTGACCTTGGGCAAAGACTCTGTGCCCAGATTCTGTGCCTCAATTCTCTCATATGCAAAATGGGAATTCAATCCCTGCTCTCCTTCTTACTTTGTGAGTCCCAGGTGGGGCCTGATTATCCTGTATCTACCCCTGCATTTAGTATAATGGTTGGCATATAGTAAACATTTAACAAAAATTACTATTATTATTATTCTGGAATTTCCACAGCAACAATTGTATGGAATGCCTTATGCAGCCCCTCCCCAGTGCTTGGAACTTCAGACAATAACCATACCTTTTTCATGTACAATTTTTTACATCTTCTTCAGGTTAAAGAAGGAGCCCAGTCTCCCAGACAGGAACTGTTTGGATTTACTCCCTTTTTTCACCCTTCCCTCAGCCAAACATCACTTATATTTATGACCATTCTGTATTTTATTTATTTATATTAATGTCTGCATTCCTCTCTAGACTTTAAGCTCATTCTGGGCAAGGAACTTGTTTACCAATTCTGTTATATTGTACTCTCCAGTTGGTTAGTACAGTGCTCTGCACACAGTAAGCACTAAATAAATACAATTTATTCACTGATCATTTAGCTGCCTGGAAGACACCACTCCTAAGCAAATTTCCTGGGTAGAACTGCAATGACTTTGGAGGAGTGTAGGCAAGTTGTGAAGCTACAGAGAAGTGTCAGAGCCTCTGAGCTTACTTCACCTCCTCCTCCACTGGAAACAGCATGGTGTAGTGTATAGAGCAGGCTAGGGAGTCAAAAGGTCATGGGTTCTAATTCTGCCATTTGTCTGCTGTGTGACCTTGGGCAAGTCACTTCACTTCTCTGTGCCTCAGTTATTTCATCTGTAAAATGGGCATTGAGACTGTGAGCCCCACATGGGACAGGGATGGTGTCCAACCCAATTTCCTTGTTAACAAATACCACAACTATTGTTATTATTATTCACCTACCTCAGGCTGGAGGCCTGTGTGGGTCTGGATGCTGTAAGCTGGAAACCCGGTAGAGCAGCCTGAATCTTGACCCTTCCCCAAAGGTTGTAGCTCTCCCACCCAACTGTGCTTAACCTTCCTCATACCCATGTATGAGCCAAGGAATATTGACACTCACCCTATCCATTCATTCATTCATTTGATCATATTTATTGAGTGCTTACAGTGTGCAGAGCACTGTACTAAGCCCTTGGAAAATACAACACATTAACAAACAGAGACAATCCCTGCCCACAATGGGCTCACAGTCTAGAAGGCAGCAGACATATATTAAAACAAGTAAACAGGCTTCAGTAGCATTATTATAAATAAATATAATTATAGATATATACACATCATTAACTAAAATAAATAGAATTTTAATGATAAATATGTACATATATACACAAATGCTGTGGGATGAGGAGTGGGGTATAGCAAAGGGAGCAAGTTGAGGAGATGGGGAGGAGAGGAGGAGTAGAGAAAAAGGAGGGTTTAGTCTGGGAAGGCCTCCTGGAGTGGTAAGCTTTCAGTAGGGCTTTGAAAGGGGGAAGTGTGCTAGTTTGGCAGATTTGAGGAGGAAGGGCATTCCAGGCCAGAGGTAGGACGTGGACCAGGGGTCGACAGTGGAAGAGGAGAGAACGAGGCACAGTGAGAAGGTTAGCACCAGAGGAGCAGAGTGTATGGGCTGGGCTGCAGAGGGAGAGAAGGAAGGTAAGGTAAGAAGAGGCAAGGTGATGGAGAGCTTTGAAGTAATAGTGAGTAGTTTTTGCTTGATACGGAGGTTGATAGGCAACCACTGGAGATTTGCCCTATCCAGTCATGCTCATGGGAAAAGTCAAGCCATGGCACTTCCTGCATTCCTAATAAAAATGCACTCCAAAGAAGTACATTAGCATTTGTTTAGCCTTCATTTCCTAGTTACTTATCGGTGATTTTGTTTATTCTCCTCATTCTTAAATAGGGAGGCAGCATGACCTAGTGGAAAGAGTATGAGATTGGGAGTTGGGAGACCTGTGTTCACCTGAGTGAGGTGGGGAGGACTGGAGTGTCAATGGCCGGGGTGATTGGGGCAGGATCTCTCTGACGGTCAGTATTTCCTCTTCTACTACAACCCAGCCAGCGCACTATGCTCCTCTAATGCTACTCTCACTGTAACTCAATCTTGTCTATCTTGCCACCGACCCCTAGTCCACATTCTGCCTCTGGTCTGGAATGCTCTCCCACCTCAAATCCAACAGACAATAAATACTCTCCTCCCCAACCTTCAAAGCCTAATTGGAGGCACCTCTCCTTCAAAAGACCTTCCCTGACTAAGCCCTTCTTTCCTCTTCTTCCACCAGCTTCTGCATTGCCCTGACATGCTCCCTTTATTTATCCTCCCTCCCAGCTCCGTAGCTCTTATGTACATGTCTGTATTTTATTTGTATTCATGTCTGTTTCCCCCTCTAGACTGTAAACTTGTTGTGGGCGGGGAATATGTCCATTTATTGTTGCATTGTACTCCCCGTGATTAGTACAGTGCTCTGCACACAGTAAGTGCTCAATAAAGATGATTGACTGACTACCCTCAGTTTTTCCACTGGTATATAATAGATAAGGAAACTGGGGCACAAAGAAGGAAGGGACTTGTCCAAGGTTACCCAGCAGGTTAGTGGAAGAGCTGGGTTTAGAACCCAGGACTCCTAACTCCCAGGCCTTTGGTCTTTCTAATATGCTATAGTCAGCCAGTCAATCTTGTTTATTGAGTGCTTACAGTGTGTAGAGCATTGTACTAAGTACTTAGGAGAGTGCAATATGACAGTAAATAGACATATTCCCTGTCCACAATGACCTTATAGTCTAGAGAGGGAGGCAGACATTAATATAAATAAATTACAGATATGTACTTCTGTGTTGTGAAGCTCGGATGGGGGATGATTAAGGGGAGCTAGTCAGGGTGATTCAGAAGGCAGAGGGAGAAGAGGAGAGGAGGGCTTAGGAAAAGCAATAAAGCTTTGAAGGAGGGGGGAATCATTTTTGGATAGGAGGAGGGAGGGCGTTCCAGGCCAGAGGCAGGCAGTCAGCAAGAGGTTGGCAGCGAGATAGGCAAGATTGTGGTACGGTGAGAAAGTTAGCATTAGAGGAGCAAAGTGTGTTGGTTGGGTTGCAGTAGGAGAGTAATGAGGCGAGATAGAAGGGTGCCAGGTGATTAAGTGTTTTAAAGCGAATGGTGAGGAGTTTCTGTTTGATGCCATACTGGTGTTAGCTCTGTGCAGGCATCAAATCAAACAAAGCAGAATGAACATAGCAAAATTTGGCAGCTGTGACTATCTTGAAGGCTTGTAGATGCTTGGTTATGGGGGATGTTTTCCACTGAGCAGCGTGGCTCAGTGGGAAGAGCACGGGCTTTGGAGTCAGAGGTCATGTGTTCAAATCCTGGCTCTGCCAATTGTCATCTGTGTGACTTTGGGCAAGTCACTTCACTTCTCTGTTCCTCAGTTACCTCATCTGTAAAATGGGGATGAAGACTGTGAGCCCCCTGTGGGACAACCTGATTACCTTGTAACCTCGCCAGTGCTTAGAACAGTGCTTTGCACATAGTAAGCGTTTAATAAATACCATAAAAAAAAACTTCCCCTAGCTTTAAGAGAAGAAGATCTTCTTCCAAGAGCCATAGTTCTGTAGGCTCCCTGTGGACAGAGAGCGTGTCTACCAACTCTGATGTATTGTACTCTCCCAAATACTTGGTACAGTGTTATCCACAAAATAAGTTTTTAATAAATGCCATTGATAGATTGATTGGTCTCCTGCCCCCTCTAAACTGTAAGCTCACTGTGGACAGGAAATGTGTCTACCAGCTCTTATTTTGTACTCTCCCGAGCATTTAGTACAGTGCTCTGCACACAGTAAATGTTCAATAAATATGATTGATTAATTGATTGATTGATTGATTGCTCTCATTCCTGAAGTATTGTAGGAATGGAGAAAAAGTCCTCCAGGATTTGCTGTCAGGAGCCTTTTGACTAGGGCCTGAACTGGTATCCTCAGATGCTCAAACCATGGGGAAAATTGGGGGGGAATTAAATCTTGGAGCTAAGAAATGGGTTCATCTGTGGAATTAAAAGTTAGGATACAGCTATAGTCATAAAAAGGAGGATTTATGGGTATAAATATGAGGATTGGCCACCATTCAGCCTTGTCCAAAGCCAGAAACTGACAATTTGAAGGAAATTTATGAATAAAAACTTATGGTTATCTGCAAAGTTACTGTGAGGGCAAATGGCCTCAGATACTTATAGGATTTTGTGCCAAAGTTTGAAGAACCTAATGTCTTAATATTTGAGCAAGAGAAGTTTGGAACTCTTCCTCATTCCATTTTTAATCATAAATTAATCAATCCCCCGAGTATGAAGTAAAATCATTTCAATGCCCCTTTAATAAGGGGCAGGGGGGTTGGATGTCTTTGAAAACCTTTCCTGACATCTTTTTTCCTTGGGCAATTTATAATAACTATGGAATTTTTTATGTTCTTATTTCTAAGATGGCTAGGATGGTTGTAGTTGAATAAGAAGCTGATTTACCTTCTCTAGAGAAAAAAAACTTTCTTCAGTCAGACACAAGCACCTCTCTCCTAGGGAGGTTCATTGCTATATTTAAAAGTGAGCATCTAGTCTCTTCAAAGTGGAGCCTGTATTAGCATGGTATTTCACTCTCATTTGTATAAGCCTCCTTAAAACCATAGATCTAACTAAATGGAACACTACTGTTTGATCACACATGATGCACTAACATTTGTATAGATACTTTGGGACTATTAATAGGTCACTATTGGTCTCAGGAGGATACCTTATACTTTCAGGTGGGCTTGGCAACTAATGTAAGATAATCATTGGCTGGGGAAAGTTGGGTTTTACTAATTAAATCCTGCAAAAAGGAAATTAGGGAAGGATTGCCTATGTTTTCAAACTTCTGCATTTGCTTCCTTTTTATTGATCAGAATCTTGGAGCAAACATGAAATTTTTACTTTTTAAATGAGTTAGAGGACATAATTTTGTATGTTTATAAACTGGTTTGCCCTATACATACAAAAATTCATTATATCTGGTTAGGAACATTTATTAGCCTCCTTAAAAACCAAAAATTGCCAGAACCTGAGTCATTCTATTTTATTGCTTTTCAATTTAAACTCATTTAATTCCCTTTGAAGAAGAGTGGTTTATGATTAACTTGTGGGATAATCTTTTCTTTCAGCATTATGAAATTTTCTCTGAAGGTGCATAATATGCATTTCTAAAGATAACAGTTCATTAAAAAGACACATTGGAGTTCAGTATTTGGGTCTTGACCCAAGCTAGGAATAGATTTTTTATCAAGTTGCCACTAAGTAATATATGCATTTTGCATAAAACCAGTTAAATCGTTTGAGGTGTTTAAAATGCTGGTACCACACTTGAAAAGAACTCAACATTTCTTCATCTACTTGTATTTTTCATTGACAGGTTGCCTAAGAGATGGTCAACACTATGAAGGAGGAGCGGTAATTAAAGAAAACTGTAATTATTGGTAATGGCTTTATGAACAGTGAACTGAATTTATTTGCCTTTCACTTGAAAATGTTTACCTATTTGAACCCAGGGAAAAACAGTACAATCTCTAAAATCTTAAAAAAAAACTCTTATTAGGCTTCCTTCCCTAGATTACTTGCCACTCTTGAATCTAGGAGACAAAATTGTTAAATATGAAGAGTTTAATTACTTTTCCTTGTCAATAGAGAATGTGTCTACTAAATCTCTTGTACTGTACTCTCCCAAGCACCTAGTGCAGTGTTCTGCACACAAAAAGTGCTCAGTTAACACCATTGATTGATTAATTTTAGAGCCTAAAATGATTTCATGGCAGTATGTTAGCCACTAGGGGCCCCATTAATGCATCATTCATTCATTCATTCATTCATTCATTCATTCATTCATTCAATCATTTATTGAATGCTTACTATGTGCAGAGCACTGTACTAAGCATTGGGAGAGTAAAATACAATGATAGACACATTCCCTGCACACAATAAGCTTTCAATATAAATTAATAAAAAATATAAATTGCTTTTATATAAATATAAATAAATAAACCACAGACATGTACATAAGTACTGTGAGTCTGAGGGGAGGAAGAAGAAAGGGAGCAAATCAGGGCAACGCAGAGGGCATGGGAGAAGAGGAAAGGAGGAGCTTAGTCAGGGAAGGCCTCTTGGAGGAGCTGTTACTTCAATAAGGCTTTGAAGGGGTGGAGAATAATTGTCTAATTTGAGGAGGGAGAACATTCCAGGCCAGAGGCAGGATGAGAGCAAAGAGTTGGAGGTGAGATAGGCGAGATTGAGACACCGTGAGAAGGTTAGCACCAGGTGAGCAAAGTGTGTGTAGGCTGGTTGTATTAGTAGAGTAGTGAGGTGAGGTAGGAGGGGCAAGGTGATTGAGTGCTTTAAAGCCAATGGTGAGGAATTTGTCTGATGCAGAGGTGACTGGGCAACCACTGGAGTTTTTTGAGGACTGGGGTGATATGACATGAACATTTTTGTAAAAAAATGACCTGGACAGCAGAATGAAGTGTGGACTGGAGTTGGAAGAAGCAGGAGGTTGGGAGGTCAGCAAGGAGGCTATTCCTTTCCAAACTCCTAGAACCAGTCATCTACACTCGCTGCCTCGAACTACTCAACTCCAACTCTCTCCTAGACCCCCTCCAATCTGGCTTCCGTCCCCTACACTCCACTGAAACTGCCCTCTCAAAGGTCACCAACGACCTCCCTGTTGCCTAATCCAATGGGTCCTACTCTATCCTAATCCTCCTCGACCTCTCAGCTGCCTTTGAGACTGCCCCCTTCTCCTCAACACTCTATCCAACCTTGGCTTCACAGACTCCATCCTCTCCTGGTTCTCCTCTTATCTCTCCGACTGTTCATTCTCAGTCTCTTTTGCAGGCTCCTCCTCCCCCTCCCATCCCCTTACTGTAGGGTTTCCTCAAATGTCAGTTCTTGGTCCATCCCGTCTCACAGGCCCGCAACCTTGGTGTCATCCTTGACTCCGCTCTCTCGTTCACCCCTCACATCCAAACCGTCACCAAAACCTGCCGGTCTCAGCTTCGCAACATTGCCAAGAACCGCCCTTTCCTCTCCATCCAAACAGCTACCCTGCTCGTTCAAGCTCTCATCCTATCCCGTCTGGACTACTGTATCAGCCTCCTCTCTGATCTCCCATCCTCTTGTCTCTCCCCACTTCAATCCATACTTCACGCCGCTGCCTGGATTGTCTTTGTCCAGAAATGCTCTGGGCATGTTACTCCCCTCCTCAAAAATCTCCAGTGGCTACCAATCAACCTGAGCATCAGGCAGAAACTCCTCACCCTCAGCTTCAAGGCTCTCCATCACCTCGCCCCCTCCTACATCACCTCCCTTCTCTCCTTCTACAGCCCAGCCTGCACCCTCCACTCCTCTGCCACTAATCTCCTCACCGTGCCTCATTCTCGCCTGTCCCACCATCGACCCCTGGCCCACGTCATCCCCCGGGCCTGGAATGCCCTCCCTCCCCACATCCGCCAAGCTAGCTCTCTTCCTCCCTTCAAGGCCCTACTGAGAGCTCACCTCCTCCAGGAGGCCTTCCCAGACTGAGCCCCCTCCTTCCTCTCGCCCTCTTCCCCCTCTCCACCAACCCCCCTTACCTCCTTCCCTTCCCTACAGCACCTGTATGTATGTATATATGTTTGTATGTATTTATTACTCTATTTATTTTACTTGTACATATCTATTCTATTTATTTTATTTTGTTAATATGTTTTGTTTTGTTCTCTGTCTCCCCTTTCTAGACTGTGAGCCCACTGTTGGGTAGGGACCATCTCTATATGTTGCCAACTTGTACTTCCCAAGCGCTTAGTACAGTGCTCTGCACACAGTAAGTGTTCAATAAATACGATTGATTGATTGATTCACTCCCATAGCTTCAACTATCATCTCTATGCTGATGACACCCAAATCTACATCTCTGCCACTGCTCTCTCTCCCTCCCTCCAGGCTTGTATCTCCTCCTGCCTTCAGGACCTCTCCATCTGGATATCTGCCCACCATCTAAAACTGAACATGTCCAAGACTGAGCGCCTTATCTTCCCTCCCAAACCCTGTCCTCTCCCTGACTTTCCCGTCACTTTAGACGGCACTACCATCCTTCCCGCCTCCCAAGCCTGCAACCTTGGTGTCATCCTTGACTCTGCTCTCTCATTCGCCCCGCACATCCAATCCTTCACCGAAACCTGCCGGTCTCACCTCCACAACATCACCAAGATCCGCCCTTTCCTCTCCATCCAAACCGCTACCTTGCTGGTTCAATCTCTCATCCTAGCCCAACTGGATAACTGCATCTGCCTCCTTTCTGATCTCCCATCCTCCTGTCTCTCCCTGCTTCAGTTTATACTGCACTCTGTTGCCCGGATTATCTTTCTACAGAAACGCTCTGGGCATGTCACTTCCCTCCTTAAAAATCTCCAGTGGTGGCCTATAAACCTTCGAATCAAGCAAAAACTCTTCACTATGGGCTACAAAGCTCTCCATCACCTCGCCCCCTCCTACCTCACCTCCCTTCTCTCCTTCTGCAGCCCAGCTGACATACTCCACTCCTCTGCCGCTAACCTCCTCACTGTGCCTTGTTCTCACCTGTCCCAGTGTTGACCCCTGGCCCACATCTTACTTCTGGCTTGGAATACCCTCCCTCCACACAACCGCCAAACTAGCTCTCTTCCTCCCTTCAAAGCCCTACTGAGAACTCACCTCCTCCGGGAGGCCTTCCCAGACTGAGCCCCCCTTTTACTTCTCCTCCTCCTCCCCTCCCCATCTCTCCTCCGTCTGCCCTGCCCCCTTCCTCTCCCCACAACACTTGTGTATATTTGTACATAGTTATTACTCTATTCACTTTATTAATGATGTGTAAGTAGCTGTAATTCCATTCATTCTGATGGTATTGACATCTGTTTACTTGTTTTGTTTGGTTTTCTGTCTCCCCCTCTAGACTTTGAGCCCATTTTTCGGTCAGGACTGTCTCTATCTGTTCCCAATTTGTACTTCCCAAGCGCTTAGTACAGTGCTCTGCACACAGTAAGCACTCAATAAATACAATTGAACATTCATTCAATCGTATTTATTGAGTGCTTACTGTTTGCAGAACACTGTACTAAGTGCCTGGGAAGTACAAGTTGGCAACATATAGAGACGGTCCCTACCCAACAGCTGGCTCACAGTCTAGAAGGGGGAGACAGACAATGAAACAAAACATATTAACAAAATAAAATAAATAGAATAGTTAATATGTACAAGTAAAATAAATAGCGTAATAAATCTGTTCAAACATATATACAGGTGCTGTGGGGAGGGGAAAGAGGTAGGGCAAGGGGATGGGGAGGGGGAGAGGAATGGGAGGCTCAGTCTTGGAAGGCCTCCTGGAGGAGGTGAGCTCTCAGTAGGGCTTTGAAGGGAAGAAGAGAGCTAGCTTGGTGGATGTGCGGAGGGAGGGCATTCCAGGCCAGGGGGAGGAAGTGGGCCCGGGGTTGATGGCGGGACAGGCGAGAACGAGGCACAGTGAGGAGGTTAGCAGCAGAGGAGTGGAGGGTGCAGGCTGGGCTGCAGAAGGAAAGAAGGGAGGAGAGGTAGGAGGGGGCGAGGTGATGGAGAACCTTGAAGCTGAGAGTGAGGAGTTTTTACCTGATGCGTAGGTTGATTGGTAGTCATTGGAGATTTTTGAGGAGGGGAGTAACATTCCCAGAGTGTTTCTGCACAAAGATCATCCTGGCAGCAGCATGAAGTATAGATTGAAGTGGGGAGAGACAGGAGGATGGGAGATCAGAGAAGAGGCTGATGCAGTAATCTAGTCGGGATAGGATGAGAGACTGAACCAGTAGGGTAGCAGTTTGGATGTAGTGGAAAAGGCGGATCTTGGTGATGTTGCAGAGGTGAGAGCGGCAGTTTTTGGTGACGGATTGGATGTGAGGGGTGAATGAGAGAGCAGTCGAGGACGACACCAATGTTGCGGACCTGTGAGACAGGAAGGATGGTGGTGCTGTCAACAGTGATGGGAAAGTCAGGGAGAGGACAGGGTTTGGGAGAGAAGATAAGAAGTTCAGTCTTGGACATATTGAGTTTTAGATGGTGGGCAGACATCCAGATGGAGATGTCTTGAAGGCAGGAGGAGACCCGAGCCTGAAGGGAGGGAGAGAGAGCAGGGGCAGAGATGTAGATTCAGATGTCATCAGTGTAGAGATGATAGTTGAAGCCATGGGAATGAATGAGTTCACCAAGGGAGTGAGTGTAGATAGAGAACAGAAGGGGACCAAGAACTGACCCTTGAGGAACCCCTACAGTAAGGGGATGTGAGGGGGAGGAGGAGCCCGCAAAAGAGACTGAGAATGAATGGCCAGAGAGGTAAGAGGAGAACCAGGAAAGGACAGAGTCTGTGAAGCCAAGGTTGGAAAGTGTGTTGAGGAGAAGGGGGTGGTCCACAGTGTCGAAGGCAGCTGGGAGGTCGAGGAGGATTAGGATATAGTAGCCGTTCTATAGTAATGCATTAAACTACTTCTATATGCTTCTAAGAGTCACAGCCCCTTTCAAAGTGCCCCCTTTTTTAGCAGAAAGTCACTTTGGGTACTGGGTGTATCATGTGCAGTGCCTGTTCAACACCTTCAAAACATGGGTCTGTTTTTCCAGTTTTCTGAACAACATATCGTTCTTTTTCAGTAGGAATCCTGTAGGAAATCAATTGTCTTATCATGTTGAGATGAAGTAAAAATACATTTTTCAAAGGATATTAGCATGGTGATTTATTTCCATTAAAATTCCTACCTAGAGTTTTGAGTTGGGTCCTGCTACAGATATTAAAGTTTAGCTTAGTCAAGGAGCCAGCAAGAGATTAGGGTAACATAAATCAAGAATATGTACTTTGGTTCTAGTACTATGTTGACTTTTGCCTAGATTGGAATGTTTTCTCTCTGAATCGATCCCCTTTTGTATTTATCATTTCAGCACCTGCTCTGAAGAACAATGGGAATGTTCAGTGCATATTTGCCTTGTTCGTCCTGAATTAATTCAACAGGTCAATAAAAGAAATTATGGGTGAGAGAAATATCTTCCTGTAATATAATTTTATTTATGTAATGTTAATTTTTAAAGTTCCAAATGATGTATTCTTCTAGCTTTATCTTTAAAACATTTTATTATTGAAACATTAAACAGGAATGGGGAAAAAGGTGGCTAGGCAATCTTTGAGAAGAATATTTAACAAATGGAATTCATGGCTGGCAGATATAAAAATACTGAAATAAAAATAATATAGCATATAAAAGAGTAGGAAAGAGATATAAGAAATTGCTCAAGGATATCCAAGCAGCAATCTAGAAGAATCGTTGAATCCTTTTGCTGGAACAACACTTAAGACGATAAATGGTCCTATGATTCCAGGAAGGTTAATCTAGGGAAGATAACTGTCTATTAGTATTATTATTCTAAGTTTAATAACAATAAGGTAATCAGGTCTGATGCAGTTCCTGTCCCACAAGGGCTCACAATCAAGGTAAATAGAAGAATGGGTATTGAATGAATCTGGACTGTAAGCTCTTTGTGGGCAGGGAACATGTCTAGCAGCTCTGTTGTACTGCACTCTCCCAGGTGCTTAGTACATTGCACTGCACACATAAATCACCCAACAAATACCACTGATTGATCAATTGAATCCCCAATTACAGATAAGGAATAAAGAATCCACAACCTCCTTAGATAATTTATCTCAGTAAAAAATAATGTTCCACTGAATGACACTTCTCCAATCCAACCCAACTTCCAGAGAGGCAGCATAGCCTAGAAGAAAGATCATGGTCCTGGGGAGTCGGAGGACCTGGGTTCTAATTCTAGCTCTTCCACTTGTCTGCTATGTAATCTTGGGCAAGTCACCTAATTTCTCAGTTCCTCAGTTACCTAATCTGTAAAATGGAGATTAAGACTGTGAGTCTTATTTTGGACAGAAACTGTATCCAAACTGATTATCCTGTATCTACCCCAGAGTGTAGTACCATGCTGGTGCATATTAAGTGCTTAACAAATACCATTAAGAAAATGAAAATAAACCATGCTAAGCATCCAGTACCAACAAGACCTTTTCCCAGATTGAGCACACTGACTTTGAACACTCTAATTTGGTGACTCCAACTAGACTTTACACTTGTTTTCACCTTTAGATTATGCATATCAACCTCTGTCTTTTTTGCTCATCTTTTTATTTGTTCTGTATTATTATTATTATGGTATTTGTTAAGTACTACTATGTTTCAAGCACTATTCTAAGCACTGGGATCGATTTGGGGTAATCATGGTGGACACAATCCCCATCTCACATGGGGCTCACAGTCTAGGTAGGAGGGAGAATAGGCTATTTGAATCCCCATTTTACAGATGAGGAAACTCAGGGACAACTGAGGAAACTGGGGGGCAACTGTTTGACCAAGGTCAAATAGCAGGCAAATATTAGAACTATTGAATTTCTATATGTTCCAAAGAAGATAGTAATTAAGTCTCCCCTTGATCTTCTTTTCTCCAGACTATGAAATTCTACTACTCTCCTCTGGATAATGATAATAATGATAATAATAATGGTATTTGTTAAGCGCTTACTATATGTTAGGCAGTGTTTTAAGCACTTGGGTAGATACAAGGTTATCAGGTTGTCCCACGTGGGTCTCGCAGTCTTAATCCCCATTTTACAGATGAGATAACTGAGGCACAGAGAAGTTAAGTGATTTGCCCAAAGTCACAGAGCTGATAAGTGGTGGAGCAGGTATTAGAACTCATGACCTCTGACTCCCAAGCCCATGCTCTTTCCCCTAAGCCATGCTGGATGCTCTCCAGATTCTCTGAAACCTTACTGAAATGTGGTCAACAAAATTCTAATAAAGATTTAGGAAGGCTTGAGGAAAGGAGCAAGATTACCCCCTCTATTCTTGTACTGAATCTGAATATGAGTGTGTGTGTATTTACCCTTTGGGTTTAGAGATGCCCTACTGATAGAGAAATTTTATGAATATGTGTTGCTCTGGTGGGTAAGACCAGCCCTTGTCTGGAAGTTGCCTCTTGCTGCATTGTTGGATCTGGTACCTGAAACACTTGCCTCTATTTTCATTTCTGTATCTTGATGTCCCAATCTTCTTAACGTCTCCACTACAAGAAGGGAAACACCATGGCGTAGTGGATAGAGCACTGGCCTCGGAGTCAGAATGTCATGGGTTCTAATCCCGACTCTGCCACATGTCTGCTGTATGACCTTGGGCAAGTCACTTAACTTCTTTGTGCCTCAGTTACTTCATTTGCAAAAAATGGGGATTAAGAGTATGAACCCAATGTGGGATAGGGCTGATTAACTTGTACTACCCCAGTGCTTAGAACAGTGCTTGGCACATACTTAACACTTAATGAGTAACATAATTATTATCATCATTATTATTAAAACAATAATACCATTTCAGAGTACGAATGCAAGGCTGATATGCCTGTCTCTACATTGTCCACTGTTATGCCATATCATTTGAAGTTTGGCTTCATCGTATTCTTTGTTCCATTAGTTTTGCATTGCCTTTAATTTTAATACCTCATTGTTTGAGATCCTGTCTGCCCCTTGATGTTAAGAACTGTACAGAGATAGCATGGGTGGAAGTATTGTAGTTATATGTGCCTAAGTCTCAAAACCTTAAGGGAACTTGAACATTACAATTACCCTGTTATACCTTTGCCCTGTTCTGAATCTTGATATCAGTTTGGAGCCACACTCTCTGTGTGGACAAAGTAGCCTCCTTGATTTAGTGTTCTATCTCTCTGACAAACCTTGTATCATTTACCTTTGTGTTACCTCAGTAATAGGATTCAGGGACAGTATTTAAGTCTGTGTTGCTCATGAAAATATTTAGTTCTGTGTGTATGGTTTGCTAGATGCAGGTAGGAATGCTAGTTATCATCTATAGTCAATCACTCAATCAATCATTGTTATTTATGAAGCACTTACTATGGGCAAAATACTGTAACAAATCCTTGGGAGAGTATAAGAGGTAGTGACTTGTTTCCTGTCCTAAAGGAAGTTTACAGTCCAGGGGTGGAGACAGACATTAAAATTACAGCTGTGTACATAAGTACTGTGGGGCTGCGTGGGGTTGAGGAAGATGATGAATATCAAGTTCTTAAAATGTACAGATCAAATTGCAAGGGTGATGCAGAAGGGGGAGAGAGTAGGGGAAATAATGGCTTAGGGAAGGTCTCTTGGAGGAGATGTAATTTTAATAAGGCTTTGAATGTGGGGAGAGTGGTGCTGTGACCTAAATGAAGGGGAAAGGCTTTTCAGGCAAGAGGGAGGATGTAGGCAGGTGGTTGGTGACAAGATAGACAAGAATGAGGTACAGTGAGTAGATTGGTTGGTGTTAGAGGAACATAGTATGCAGGCTGGCTTGAAGAAGAAAATCAGCAAGGTAAAGATAGCAGGGGCCAAGCTGATTGAGTATTTTTAAGTCAGTGGTAAGGAATTTCTGTTTGATGAGAAGGTGGATGGGCAATCATTGGAGGATCTTCAATTGTGGAGAAACATAGACTGAAGGATTTCTTTTTCTAAGTGTCCCAGGCAGCTGAAAGAAGTATGGACTGGATTGGCGAGAGATAGAAGGCAGGAAAGTCAACAAGAAGACTGATGCAGTAGCCAAGGCAGTATATGAAAATTACGGTATTTGTTAAGCACTTATTATGTGCCAAGCACTATACTAAGTGCTAGGGTAGATACAAGGTAATCAGGTTGTCCCACGTGGGGCTCACAGTCTTAATCCCCATTTTTACAGATGAGGTAACTGAGGCACAGAGAAGTTAAGTGGCTTGCCCAAGGTCACACAGCAGATAAGTGGCAAAGCCAGGATTAGAACCCATGACCTCTGACTCCCAAGCCTGTGCTCTTGCCACTTGGCTATGTTGATTCTGATAAGGGCTTGGATCAGCATGATTGCGGTTTAGATGGAGGGGAAATAGTGGATATTAGGATGTTGTGGAGAATAGACAGGATTTGGTGACTGAGTAAATATGTGGGTTGAATGAAAGAGATGAGTCCAGGATAATGCCTAAGTTAGGGGCTTTTGAGATAGGGAGGTTGTTGGTATTGTCTACAGTGATGGGAAAGTCAAGGGGGGACAGAGTTGGAGTGGGGAGATGAGGGGTTATGTTTTGGACATGTTAAGTTAGAGGTGTTATTGGTACATTCAGGTAGAGATGTTCTGAAGTCACTCGCCTTCAATCAATCAATCGTATTTATTGAGCGCTTACTATGTGCAGAGCACTGTACTAAGCGCTTAGTACAGCCTTCTCTGTGTCTCACTTACCTCCTCTGTAAAATGAGGATTAAGATTGTGAACCCCATGTGGGTTATTGACTATATCCAACCTGATTAGCTTGTATCTACCCCAGTGTTTAGTACAGTGCCTGGCACATAGTATGCGTTTAAGAAAGGCCATTTAAAACAAATAAAACAGGTAATTCGATGCTTCAGAGAAAGAGAGAGTTCAGAGTTGGAGATGTATCATGGGAAATCATCTGTGTGGAGATGATATTTGAAGCTGTGAGAGCAAATGAATTCTCAAAAGTTGGCATAGATAGATGGAGAGAAGAAAGGGACTCTGAACTGAGCTTTGAGGGACTCACAATGTTGAAAGGTGAGAGGCAGAGGAATGGCTCACAGAAGAGATTAAAAATGATTGGCAAGAGAGATAGGAGGAGAACCAGAGGAGGACCGTGTCAGTGAAGCCAACGTTGGGTACTGTTTCTGGGAGAAGGCAATGGTCCACACTGTCGATAACACTTGATTGTTTCTAAAAGGTGATTCATAATCTTAAACATGTCTTCTTCTGTGTAGTTCTAGGTACTGTTGTTACCTGTGTATAGAAGCTCTGCATGAATCTGAGTTTGTTTTGTGTTTCATGACTAGCTCTAATTAGCATGCTTTTGTCAGAAGATCTGCAGTGTGTTGATGATGGTGTATTGTTGTTTGGCTGCCAGTAATAATAATATAATAATAATAATGCTGGCATTTGTTAAGCACTTACTATGTGCAAAGCACTGTTCTAAGCACTGGGGAGGATACAAGGTGATCAGGTTGTCCCACGTGGGGCTCACAGTCTTCAGCCCCATTTTACAGATGAGGTCACTGAGGCCCAGAAAAGTTAAGTGACTTGCCCAAAGTCACACAGCTGACAATTGGCAGAGCCTGGATTTGAACCCATGACCTCTGACTCCAAAGCCCGGGCTCTTTCCACTGAGCCACGCTGCTTCTCTGAGCTATTATTATCTTTAAGTCAGTCCTGGTGTTTTCTACTGAAGGCAACCATGATCTGAAACTGCTTGGCAGAGAGTATCCCTGGAGACAGCTAATCTCTTTCACATGGAGGGCAGATGTTACTTCTCCTAAAAAGGCAGTCTCAGCATCACAGAATTGCTTAGATAAGCCTTGCTAAGGCCACATCTCTAAAAGACCTTCCATGATTAAACACTCTTTTCCCTGACTCTTTCTAGCTTTTATGTTATTTATGTATTTGGATCTATATCCTTTGGGCATTTGGTATTCACCCTACCCTCAACACTTATATATTCTGTAAATTATTTATTCATATTAATGTCTGTCTCCCCCCTCTAGACCGTAAGCTTGTTGTGGGCAGGGAATGTGTCTACTGTGTTGTTCTGTACTCTCCTAAGCACTTAGTACAGTGCTCTGCACACAGTAAGCTCTCAATAATTACCACTGATTGATTTGCTAATAATAATGATTGTGGTATTAGTTAAATGCTTTCTAGCTGCCAAACACCAAACTGGGCAGTGGGGTAAATACAAGTTACTCAGGTCAGATCCAGTTTCTGTGCTGCCTGGGCGTATAGTCTTAGGGGGAGGGAGAATAGGTATGGAAGACCCATTTTATGAAGAAGAAATTGAGGCACAGAGAAGTTAAATGACTTGTCCGAGGTCACTCAGGAGGCAAGTGACAGAAACTGGATTAGAACTCAGGTTCCCTGACACCCAGTCCTGTGCTTTTCCACTAAGCTGTGTTGGATATTCAGTTTCCGCTAGCTTGTAAGCTCTCTGTGGGGAGGGAATGTGCTTACCAACTCCGTTGTACTGCATTCTCCCAAATGCTTAGTACAGAGGAGTAACATGGGTTAGTGGAAAGAGCAAGGGCTTGGGAGACAAAGGTCATGGGTTCTAATCACAGCTCAACCACTTGTCAGCTGTGTGATGGTGTGACTTTGGGCAAGTCACATAACTTCTCTGTGCCTCAGTTACCTCCTCTGTTAAATGGGGATTCAGACTTTGAGCTCCACGTGGGACAACCTGATAACCTTGTATCTACCCCGGCACTTAAAACAATGCTTGACACATAGTAAGCACTTAACAAATACCATCATCATTATTATTACAGAGTTCTGCACACGGTAAGCACCCAACAAATACGATTGATTAATTGATTTACCTGCCTGGTTAGTTTGATATCCAATTGCTTTTATTGTTAATGAGAGTTTTGGTTACACATAAGAACAATTTTATGACTAGCTTTCCAGTCTTTGAAAAGAATGGATGCTAGACTTTAGGCATCATGAAAAAATATTGGAGAGACATTGGAAGTCTTAAAGAGAAGAGGTTTATAGAAGAGTAAAAATTTGGCAAGATCTCAGTGAAAACAGTAATTGAATCTATAACAATTTAAACAGAAATGGAGATTATTTTGGCAGAAAATAGGAGAAAGTAAATAATGAAGGTGACAGAGGCAACAGCAGCAGTAGGAAAGTATCACATGAGAAATAAAATCATGAAATATCTTACTCTATCACTCATGCTTTACTATATTAATTTTTTATGGCACTGTTCTATGCGCTGAAGTAGATAAAGGTACTCAAGTTGTACACAGTCTGTGTCCCAGTGGGAATCACAGTCTTAATCCCTATTTTACAGATGAGGTAACTGAGGCACAGAAAAGTTAAATGACTTGCCCAAGTGACTTGGTCAAGCTTACCCAGGTCCTTCTGATTCCCAGGTCCGTATTCTATCTGCCAGGCCATGCTGCTTCCCTAGTATCATCTATTGATCCTCTCACACACACTCATCATTTTCTAGGGAAATAATTAAAATAGAAAATTTGGTGTAACAAAGAACATTATGCTTATTTTTATTTAACATTTATTTAAGTAGAGAATGAAATCTCAAAAATCTAGGAAGGGGAAATGTTCATTTACTACTACTACCACTACTACCAATAATAATTATCATGGTAGTTGTTAAGCATTTACAATGTGTCAAGCACTATACTAAGCACTGGGGCTCAGAGTCTAAGTAGCAGGGAGAATAGATACTGAATACCCATTTTGTGGATGAGGGACCTGAGTCCCTGAGATGGTAAGTGGCTTGTCCAAAGTCACACAGCAGGTAAGTGGTGGAGCTGCATTAGAGCCAACTTGCACTTCCCAAGTGCTTAGTACAGTGCTCTGCACACAGTAAGCGCTCAATAAATACGATTGAATGAATGAATGAATCCTGGTCCCCCAGCTCCCAGGCCCATGCTCTTTTCATTAGCCCATACTGCTTCAAGGCCCAAACAATGGGCAAGGAGGGTTCAAGGAAACCAATATACAGGTTTTGTCAGGGAAAAGTCACAGGATACCTTAATGAGAGAAGTGGGAGGATAAAAACAGGATTGGAAGTTAGAGAGGAAATAGTTTGACCCAACTACATTGAAGTAGCAGACATGCAGCAAAATCCCAGAACTTGAAAGATGGAATACAGGAAAGAAATTTCCATTTTAGTGTTAAGAATAACAGAATGCAGGGAATATTCTCCATACTAGCGTTCTGCCTCAGACAAAGGCTACAGGATTCTTAAAGCAGCAGTGTGATGGCTGCCACCTGGATATCCAGGAGCTGACACCTATTCCATCAGCCTCCAGCCTCTTCCTTCTCCAGTCCATACCTCACTCTCCTTTCTGGATCATTTTCTAGAAAATCAATCTGTACAGTTCTCCTCAAACATCAAAAACCTTCACTGGTTGCCCATCCATCCTTGCATCAAACAGAAACGCCTCACCATCAGCCTTAAGACACTTGAACATCCTTCTACATATCGTTGCTCTTCTCCTACTACAATTCAGCCTGTCACTTTGCTCCTGCATCCCAAAAGACTTACTTTGCCTTGATCTCATCTCTTTCACACCAACCCCTTGTTCATGCTTCCCTCTTGCTTGGAACTCCCTCCCATTCATACCCAACAGACCATCATTCTCTGCATTTCCAAAGTCCTACTAAATCATATCTCTTCCAGGTTACCCTGAATAAGCTCTCCTCTAATTACCCTCTTCTTATTCCCTTCTATGCCACATATACACGAACTGTTACTCCTAAGCACTTTTATATTCACCTCATTTCCACCCCAACAAAACTTATATTCATCTCCTTATCCTCTATTATTCGCCCTACCTGTAATTTATTTTAATATCTGTCTCCCCTGCTAAACTGTAAGCTCACTGTAGACAGGGATTGTCTACCATCTCAACTGTACATTCCCGAGCTCTTGTTATAGTGCTCTTCACAGTAAGCACTTCATAAATACTATAGATAAAATGGTTTATCCATCCTAAAGGAGAGGGGTAGTTCTCCTAATATCTCCATGTTTCTCCAAATCTCTAGTTTTCTTTCTATTACCTTGTTATGAACTTCTCAGCCACAAATTTAGCCAGCTACCTTTTCAACCCCTTTTGAACTGTTTCCTTGGGTCTGATTTGAAGACATTTTCTTTAAGCTCTACTGGGAAACAGCACAGCCTAGCAGAAAGAGCCTGTTCCTGGGAGTCAGAAGATCTGGGTTTTAATCCTGCCTCTGCTACTTGCCTGCTGTGTGACCTTGGGCAAGTCACTTACCTTCTCCCTACCTTCATTTCCTCATCTGCAAAATGGGGATTCAATACCTGTTCCCCCTCCCACTTAGTAAGCCCCGTAGGAGACAGGGACTGTGTACAACTTAATTATCTTGTATCTAACTCAGTGCTTAGTAGAGTGCTTGACACATAATGTTTAGGAGAATCTTTATAGTTGGAAGGTTTTAGGTATGAACTGTTAATAGAAAGATCTTATAGAACTATGGACAGAGGAAAAGAAGATGCTGTCAGCAAGGGAGATAGCAGAATTCATGCAATTTGCATGGCAATATAATGCAGTCTGCTGCCTTAACTAAATTTGTTTATCCATCTCAAGCTTTCCCATGGTTCAGTTTTGTCAAAGATTTACAAAGTTTTAATGTGCTTCCTTTATTGGTTGAAATCCTTTCAAAACTGAATCTGAACAAGAAGCAGAATGCCCTAGACAGTAGAACATGGGCCTGGAAGTCAGAAGAATCTAGGTTCCAATCTGCGTGTGACCTTGATCCAGTCATTTAAATTCTCTGTACTTCAGTTACTTCATCAGTAAAATGGGGATTAAGACTGTGAGCCCCACATGGGACATAGACTGTGTCCAACCTGATTGTCTTGTATCTAACCCAGTTCTTAACACAGTGCCTGGCACATAGTAAGCACGTAACAAACACCATTAAAAAATGAACTCTCAGATCTTTAGAAAATCATATGCTTATCACTGATATTACTGAAATTCATATTTTTGGCAGAAGGCAAATTGATTATTAACTACTGGGGGAAAAAGTAGTGAATAAGATGTGGAAGACTCACCATGAAGTCACATCAAATTTGAACTTGTATCCGTCTCTTTGCTTTTATGTATTCATGCTTTAGGATTTGATTTACTCAGTGAATATCTTCTCAGAAGTGTTATTTTCCTTAAGGGATAGTCATCCCTGCTCCAACACTATAACTGTGTTCTTGTGTTCTTGAAATCCCACTAAGTCACTTAAATCAGAGGTTGTATGAGCCATTGTTCCAATAGAAAACAAGGGTCTGGTGGAAAGATGATTAGAAAACAATTAAAATAGTGCCAGTGGTTAACCACCAGGGTCCCGGTTCCAGTCTGTGCTTCAGTTATCAAGTTTATTGACACTTTACAAGACATTGATTTATAAGTGCTTATGATTCACTATTACCAGTAAATATATGGTAACTATGAACTTTGAGAACTGTAAAATTTGTTCCTTACCTAGTGATAATGAAATGCAATCTTACTTGAAGGCATTTGTTTGCAGAGTCATGCTGCATTAGCACCAGTTCCTACAGCCCAGCACTATGTTCTCCTTGTCGACCATCAGGTAGATCCAAATCTGGTACTAAAGGGTCATATTACAGCAGGAAAAGTGGCACTTGGCTAGAAATCTGAAAACACTCAAGTTTTAAACACTGAGCAGTACTGTTACTCTGCCAAATGCAAACTAACCACACTGTTCTATGGGCACCATGGCTTGCTAGAGATTGAAGAATGTATATCGTATTCCATAATTAATACAGGCTTGCTTCTTGTGTCTATTGGTATTACTATTTTCATACAAATTCCTGAGAGGAAATGTTTTGAGCACTAATTTGCACTTTAAAGAAAAGAATATGTATTTCTATCTATTGGTGGGAATTTTCTGTTCACTCCTCCCTTCTGAAATTACAATATCCTATTAATTCTTATAATCAATCAATGGTATTTAATCAGTGGTATTTATTGAGCATTTCCTCTGCAGCACACTGTACTAAGCACTTAGGAAGATACAACAAAAAAGGTAAAGTTTCCTTCCCACAAAATGCTTTCATATTTATAAAAATGACATCATTAATTTGTTCTTCCATACACATCACACAGCATATAACAATCAATATATCATGTTTATTGAGCATGTACTGTGTATAGAGCACTGTTCTAAGCACTTGGGAGAGTACAATTCTACAGAGTTGGGAAACATGTTCCCTGCACACAAGGAGTTTGGCATTTTACAATTGCTTTTGGGAAAACAAAAATGTGAAATTTTGTAAAGAGCATCTTGCTTACAATATCTTCCCCTTTCCCTGTGATTCACTATTTCATCTCTTTGGGAAATGTTATAAACTGATAAAAATAATTCTCTCATATTTATTTGTCTCACCTTTTTGTGGGGTAGGTGGAGAGCTCACAATTATAGCCAGTTCTGGGGTAAGACCTTAGAAGACGGACTCAAACATCACCTTGGCACATTTCCTCCATCTCCCTCCCTCCTGAGGATGAATGAACTGACCGTAAGTTTGATATCTGTTGTGGCTTTTTAGAATAGCATCAAAGAATGAAAATGTTGAGTTTGAGTTTTCAGAGTTATAAGTCAGTGTTATAAAGAGCTTTGACCAATGAGCATTATGCTTCCCAAGTGACTCCCTGAGGCCTGGGATTGATCCAAGTAATCAAATAAAGCTTTCATTTTGAAAATATTATATGTTCTTTGGTGAAATGTTGCACACTTGGGACAAGCTAGTGTTGATTCAAAGGAAACACTTATGCTTTAAGGGCATGAGGGTTATATATCAGACATACTATTATTCCAATTCATTTTTTAAAGAGATATATGTAACTCAATTATTCAATGGAGTCATTAATGATATTTGCCATTTCTTGCAATGTATCATCATTTCTTCAAGCCTAGATATCCTGATTTAGTCTACACTACCCGCTGATTTAAAAAGAGATGGTAAAGCGTGAGTCTCAAAATTGAACACTCTAAAAATAGACATGGATTAAATTTGAGCTGTAACTTTTGATCAAAGGCCCCCAAACTCTCATCCAAAGTTGTCTAACATTCTCCAGAACTTCACTGTCTGTGATGGTTTCATTTCTGAAGGTGTTATGATTTGACAATAGATAAATTGCATCACAAGATTCCTACTGATGTGACTATAGCAGATACTGAACTCAACACAGTTGGAATTTTGCTAGTCAATCAGTAGTGTCTTGCAACCAGTCCAACCCCAGCAGAGAGCTCAGTAGTTGTCACTAGCTAAGTAGGTTCAGATCTGGTCACTACCTAACACCTACGGCAGGAAACTGTGCTTGTTACAAGCAGGTGACACTCCTTGCTCTGCGTCAGTCCATTACAATGAATGCGTCATGTCTCAGCATGCCTCCAGGTGTTGGAGTTTTCCCAGAGCTGCTAATTTTTGGAAGAGCCACAGAAATCAGGTTCTGAGTTATTGGAACAGTATGACCACAAGACATGAAATAATCAGATTAATATTATTATTATTATGCTCATTTATTGAGCTTTTACTGTGTACAGAGCAGTGTACTAAGCTCTTGCGAGGGTACAGTATAGCAACATGACAGACACATTCCCTGATCTCAACGAGCTTATAAATTTGCACTATTAAAATTAACTAACTCTTAGGAAAGGAGAGGATGGACAATAACTGAGACTATTGTGCCCATCCAGACTGAAATGGAACTCAGATTATTGATCCAAACCTTCAAAATAGAGTTTCTTATATCAGATTTGTTATGTTCATCGAGATGAATGGTTCCTACCAGTTTGAATTGAGATGTGACTAAACTTGAGGATTTTTACTTTGGAGGCTAGTCAATTCTCCTTACTGTGTCAGTTGAATTAGCTCTCTTTATGATATTTAAAACAGTTACATTACTTCTACTTCGAGGGGTAAATACAAGAATTACATTTTCCAGTCCAGAAATGACGAGAACTCTGTCTCTTCACTAGGATTGCATTGTGGCTTAGTGGTAAGAGCATGGGCTTGGGAGTCAGAGGTTGTGAGTTCTAATCCTCCCTCTGCCATTTGTCAGCTGTAAGACTTTAGGCAAGTCACTTAACTTCTCTGGTCCTCAGTTACCTCATCGGTAAAATGGGAATTAAGACTGTGAGCCCCACTTGGGACAACCTGATAACCTTGTATCTTAGAACAGTGCTTGGCACATAGTAAGCGCTTAATCAATCAATCAATCAATCAATCAACTGTATTTATTGAGCGCTTACTGTGTGCAGAGCACTGTACTAAGCGCTTGGGAATTACAAGTTGGCAACATATAGAGACAGTCCCTACCCAAGAGTGGGCTCACAGTCTAAAAGGGGGAGACAGAGAACAAAACCAAACACGCTAACAAAATAAAACAAAATAAAATAAATAGAATAGGTATGTACAAGTAAAATAAATAAATAGAATAATAAATATGTACAAACATATATACATATATACAGGTGCTGTGGGGAAGGGAAGGAGGTAAGATGGGGGGATGGAGAGGGGGACGAGGGGGAGAGGAAGGAAGGGGCTCAGTCTGGGAAGGCCTCCTGGAGGAGGTGAGCTCTCAGTAGGGCCTTGAAGGAAGGAAAAGAGCTAGCTTGGCGGATGGGCAGAGGGAGGGCATTCCAGGCCTGGGGGATGACGTGGGCCGGGGGTCGATGGCGGGACAGGTGAGAACGAGGCACGGTGAGGAGATTAGTGGCAGAGGAGCGGAGGGTACGGGGTGGGCTGTAGAAGGAGAGAAGGGAGGTGAGGTAGGAGGGGGCGAGGTGATGGAGAGCCTTGAAGCCCAGGGTGAGGAGTTTCTGCCTGATGTGCAGATTGATTGGTAGCCACTGGAGATTTTTGAGGAGGGGAGTAACATGCCCAGAGTGTTTCTGGACAAAGACAATACGGGCAGCAGCATGAAGTATGGATTGAAGTGGGGAGAGACACGAGGATGGGAGATCAGAGAGAAGGTTGATGCAGTAGTCCAGACGGGATAGGATGAGAGCTTGAACGAGCAGGATAGCCATATGGATGGAGAGGAAAGGGCGGATCTTGGCAATGTTGTGGAGCTGAGACCGGCAGGTTTTGGTGACGGCTTGGATGTGGGGGGTGAATGAGAGAGCGGAGTTGGGGATGACACCAAGGTTGCAGGCTTGTGAGATGGGAAGGATGGTAGTGCCATCAACAGAGATGGGAAAGTCAGGGAGAAGGAAGGGTTTGGGAGGGAAGACAAGGAGTTCAGTCTTAGACATGTTAACAAATATTAACAAATATCATTATTATTATCATTATTATTATATATGTATATATACATGCATATATTGTATGTAGATGTGTGTGTGTGTGTTCAATTTAAGGCTGCAATTATGGTGCAAAAATGTTTCATTTTCCCCAGTAAATAAAGTGCCTTTTAAGGTAAAGCATATCCACAAGTCTAAGACATTTATTGATATACTTAGATCACTTTATTCTATGGGAGAAAATAAGATAATAACATCCACTATGTAGAATGCTTTTTATTTTTTCAAAGCATTTTCATATCAATTATCTCATTTTTGTCCTCAAAATATCCTTGTGAGGGTAAAATGAGGCAGGTTTTAGCCTTACCTTATATAAGGATGAGGAAACTGAGGCACATGGAGGCTAAGTGACTTGTCTGATATTACCCAGCATGTAGTAGCAGAACTGAGTCTGTAACTCATATCCTCAGACTCCAGAACCCAAGCTCTTTCCAGGATATTGTGCTAAATAATCAATCAATGGTGTTTATTGAGTGTTTACTCTGTGCAGAGCCCTGTACTATGTGTTTGGGAGAGTACAGTGCAAAGGGATTAGCAGACAAATTCCCTGCCCATAATGAGTTTACGGTCTGGAGGCTGTATTGAAAAAAGCTTCTCCTCAACACATTCTCCAACCTTGGTTTCACAGACTCCGTCCTATACTGGTTCTTCTCAAATCTCTCTGGCCGTTCATTCTCAGTCTCTTTCGCGAGCTCCTCCTCCCATCCCCTAACAGTAGAGGTTCCTCAAGGATCAGTTCTTGGTCCTCTTATGTTTTCCATCTATACTCACTCCCTTGGTGAACTCATTTGCTCCCATGGATTCAACTATTGTCTCTATGCAGATGACACCCAAATCTATATCTCCTCCTCTGTTCTCTCTCCCTCCCTACAGGCTTGTATAATAATAATAATAATGATGGCATTTATTAAGCGCTTACTATGTGCAAAGCACTGTTCTAAGTGCTGGGGAGGTTACATGGTGATGAGGTTGTCCCACAGGGGGCTCACAGTCTTAATCCCCATTTTACAGATGAGGGAACTGAGGCCCAGAGAAGTGAAGTGACTTGCCCAAAGTCACTCAGCTGACAAGTGGCCGAGCTGGGATTTGAACCCATGACCTCCGGCTCCAAAGCCCGGGCTCTTTCCACTGAGCCATGCTGCTTCTCTAATCTCGTATCTCCTCCTGCCTTCAGGACATCCTCACCTGGATGTCTGCCTGCCACCTAAACCTCAACATGTCTAAGGCCGAGCTCCTTATCTTCCCTCCCAAACCCTGTCCTCTCCTCAACTTTCCTGTCACTATGGACGGCACTATCATCCTTCCTGTCTCACAAACCCGCAACCTTGGTGTCATCCTTGACTCCGCTCTCTCATTCACCCCACACATCTAATCCATCACCAAAATCTGCCGCTCTCATCTCAACAACATCGCCAAGACCCGCCCTTTCCTCTCCATCAAACCTCCACCTTGTTGGTACAATTTCTCATCATATCCCAACTGGATTAGTGCATCAGCATTCTTTCTGATCTCCCATCCTCCTGTCTCTCCCCACTTCAGACTATACTTCACTCTGCTGCCCGGATTAGTTTTCTACAGAAACACTCTGGGCATGTCACCCCCCTCATCAAAAATCTCCAGTGGTTGCCTATCATCCTTCAAATCAAGCAAAAACCCCTCACTATTGGCTTCAAAGCTCTCCAATCCCTTGACCCCTCCTACCTCCCCTCCCCTGTCTCCTTCTACAGCCCAGCCCGCACACTCCACTCTCTGCTGCTAATCTCCTCACTGTGCCTCATTCTCACCTGTTCTGCCGCTGACCCCTGGCCCACATCCTACCTCTGGCCTGTAATGCCCTCCCTCCTCACATCTTCCAAATGAGCTCTCTTCCCCCCTCGAAGAGCCCTTCCGAGACCTCACCTCCTCCAGGAGGCCTTCCCAGACTAGGCCACCTTTTCCTCTAATTCTCTTCCCCTCCCCATCACCCTCTTCCCCTCCCCTCCGTCTTCTCTACTGCTCTACCGCTTCTCTAAACGCTCAATAAATATGACTGACTGATGAATGAATGAATGCTATATATAGTGTACCAGGCTGCCTTAATATTATATAATATGTAGCAGCACTCAATAAATACGATTGATGATGATTTATCTCTGTTTAAGCCACTATAGTGATATTTAAATGCCAAAACTTGCTGTCAATTATTTCTGAGAATGTAAATGATCAAGTGCTATGTGTTACAGTAATGCAGTTATATAGTCCTAAAGCACCAAGTAGAAATAAACTAGTAATTATCCTTTTTCTAATATAATCATCCAAACTGCTTTTTTTCTGCAGTGCACAATGCCTTGAGGGTCAAGAGCTTTTGAAAAAGTTTTAAAGTTCTGGGTTGGCTAAAATAGTCAATAATGTGGTAATGAATCAGAGCTGTACCAGCACTTCTAGGAAGAGCATGAGATCAATATGAACTGAGTTGAACCTGTCACTGAATGAAGAGCTGTAGAATAGGTGAATTCCCATCCTCATAGGACAAAGACATCATCCATTCTTTGCTGTCTGCTGGCTTAATTGCATCTAATGAGCAGCATACCCAAATTCTTTCACAGTAATTACATTGATGGCAAGAGAGATGAAGAAATAGAATTATCTTAGGGAGACCATCCTGCTGTTTTGGGGACCACTGATGATGATGATCCTAAAGGAATACTCTGTTCATATATAGATGTTTACCTGGCCCACTGTGCTTTTTGACAGCAGTTTGTTTGCCAGCTTTCCCTGGAAGAGAGAAAGCTGATTCATTCAACTCAGGGATGCACATAAACATGCCAAGCCTTTCTGAGTGAGTAATATGCCCAGGTTGGCAAGAGGTAGCTATTTTGGGAAAAGGTTTTTCCAGAGGAAAAATGGCTCTGAGAAAAAGCTGACTTTCACCACCTCCACACTGTGTTCTGGGATTCCACCCTTCTCTGGAGGGGGATGTCCCACCTTAGACATTTGGAATCCAGTCTCCTCAACTCTCAAAAAGCCTATTATGCTCTGCCTCGAGGAGAAACGCCTCACCACTGTGTTAAGGCATTTATTCAGTTATTTTCTTCCTATCTATCCATTCTCTATCCCCACTATAGCCCAACTAACACCCTTCATTCTTCTCAAGCCAACCTATTCTCAGCTTCTTTCTTGTTTCTCCCAGCCAGATCTTTTGCTTTCACTCTCCCTCCTGGCTGAGAACTGCCTACCCTTCAAATCTGACAGACCTTAGCTCTTCCCATCTCCAGTGCCCATCTGAAATGACATCTCCTCTAGGAGTCTTTCCTCAACTAATTTCAATTTCTCCCTCTACTGCCCGTTTGGCAATTCTGTTTCATCTTAGCATTTTCAAGCTCCAAAAGGTTCTGAATATTTACATACACATTCTCTATCTCCTATTACCTAAGCACTAACTAATACATTTATCCTATCTTCCTTCTTCCTTCTATCGGTGATTTATTTTATTGCCTGTATCCCCTGCTAGAGTATAGGTTTTTGAAGGAAGGAATCATGGCTACTAAACCTATTGTACTCTACCAGGCATTTAGAACAGTGTCCTGCATGTATCAGGTGCTCAATAACTATTATTGATTCTGTGTTTGTAGACCCTGCTCCCCAGCCACCCCCCACCCAAATTGAGTGATTTGTAAATAGCATCTTGGGCTTTGTCAGTGTCAATACAGTTTCAATACTCCCACTCTGAGATAACTTGACAGTAGTGTGGGGATCATGTTTTATTTCTCTCCCATGAGCCATGGTGCTTCAGTTTGCCATGGCAGCTACCATGGGATCCTCTTATGACCATTCTCAGAGTCAGCCCTGAGGATGGTGAGATAAGGGCAGTCTGGGGTACTGAAGCCAAGAATGCCACCCTAACTGTTTAGGAAACCCTGGCCAGCTGGTAGCTGTCTGCCCTGTGAAGAGTCTGGCTTTGAAGCAGAGTGAGATGCTGACAGGGGGTGGCCACATGGTCTGGTGCTTCTGCAGTTATCCACTACATCACTCTCATCATCACCAATAATATTTATTGAATATTTACTAAGTGCAGAGCACTGTGCTAAAAACTTTCATTCAATCATATTTATTGAGCACTTACTATGTGCAAAGCACTGTACTAAGTGCTTAGGAGAGTTCAACACAAAAGAGTTGGCTGATAGATTTCCTGCCCACAACGAACTAATACTCTAGAGGGGGGAAGAAGTATGAGGCACAGTGAAGTACATTGACTTGCCCAAGGTCACAAAGCAGACATGTGGAGGAGTCAAGATTATAGCCCAGGTCCTCTGATTCTTTCCACTAGGCCACACTGCTTCTCCTCTGGGCCTCAGTTACCTCACCTCTAAATTGGGACTGTGAGCCCCATATGGGGCAGGGACTGTGATCGACCCTATTTGCTTGTAACCTCCCCAGGCTCAGTAGAATGCCTGGCACATAGTAAGTGCTTGATAAATACCACAATTATTATTGTTATTATGCTGCAGCATCTCTCTGAATAGGTCAGGCAGAATGCCGTGCTATAGGCAGGCCAGGATCACCCCATTTCAATCCCTCCACCCAGAAGGCACAAGCAGTGTATAGTCTTATGACCAAAATTCTCCACCTGATGCCCCACAACATTTATTGCTCACTTTCCCCAGAAAATCTTCCTTTGGTTCAGTTGAAAACAATGCTTTAATCATTCATGACATTAAGGAACTTGTGGATTGAGTGGTGATATTTTACCAAGCATCTACTCTGTGCAGAGTGCTGTATGAAGGTCTTGCGAGAGAAGAGCTAGAAATGAAAGATTATTTACCTATCTTCTGGCTCTGTCTCATTTTAAAGGTTTTGCTTAAATGGTATTTATTAAATACTTGTTTTCTACTAAGCACTGGAGTGGATACAAGTTTATGAGATCATACCCAGTCCTTGTCTCGCATGGGAATCAACATTTTACAAATGGGGAAACTGAGGCTCTGAGAGGTTAAGGGACTTCTTCAATGTCACATAGCAGTTAATGGAAGGAGCTGGGACTCCAACTCAGGCCTCCTGACCTCTGGTTCCTGTGCTCTTTCCACTAGGCTTAGCAAATTCAATCACTGAGCTAATAGCCAAGCAGTGAGACTGTGAATATGAATGTGGGTTTGCAATTCATTAGCAACTGTAGGAGGAAACCAGATGAGTGCTCTGCAGTGAAGAATGGCTCCTCTCCAGTTTTCTTCTTATTTATCTGCCCTCTTCATCCACTACTCCCCAACTTGCTTTTTCTTCTCCTCCCAGGTGAATCTACTCAGCAACCCTTGCTCTCACCTCTCCTTCCTTCCTCCTGCTCCTCCCTGCAAATCCATCAAATTAATTTTCTTCACAGGTCATATCATACCAACTACCACCTCAGCACTTATGCACTCCCAGACATTCATAGCACTAAAGTGCATAGCAATTTGTGCACTCTACTATATAAGGATTTATTCAGTTATCCACCTTTCCAATCTCTTTTTCATCTTAAATGTCAATAATTTTGTGTCTTTCTCTCTTTTAGATTATAAAATCCTTTCAGGGATTATGTTTTTTAATCCTACTAAATTCTTCCAAGCACACAATACAACACTCTGCACACAATGCACCTGCAATAAATATTAGTGATGGACTGGTTATAGAATCGTAGTCAGAAAGCAGATTAAAGACTGAAACAAAATTGACCTTGAAATGAATATAGGTCAGGTGACGATATGCACCATACTAAGAGCTTCAAGTCAGAGCATATAAAGTTCAGAAAAAAGGAAATCAAGCCTGAAGAAGAGAAAAATCAGAGGAGAGAGGAAGGAGTGAAGTGCAAAAGGAGGGAAACATCATTGAATGTTTGATTCATCCTTCCAGACTTTTACTTTCTCCAGAGGTAAGGCTCCTATACACATCCTCCTTGCTCAGGAAGACTGAGGAATTGGGAGTCAGAACATTCATTCATTCATTCAATCATATTTATTGAGTGCTTACTGTGTGCAGAGCACTGTACTAAGTGCTTGGGAAGTACAAGTTGGCAACATATAGAGACGGTCCCTACCCAACAGTGGGCTCACAGTCTAGAAGCCAAGTAACTGACTTTAACACACCAGAGTGGTCAGAATGGTCTTCATCAGTAAAGGCAGTGTGCAGTGTGCAGAAATAGAAAATTGGGAGAAATTAGAGCCAGTAGGCTGCTGAGCTTCCTGATTTGAATTCTTGGTTTAAATGTCAACTTTACCACTTTAAAGTTTGCAAGATGGTAATATCCTCTCTGATAATGTAAATTCATGGTTAGATTAAAATTGGCTCATGCTTGACATGATCAATCATCAAAGCTGCCTGGAGAAAGGAGAAAATATCACCCTATCCAGTGTTTGGGTGTTCCGAGGCTTGTGTTTCCATGGTGTGGAATAAGTGCTTGCGGACAAAAAAAAATCTCCAAAAATTCTGTCAAGATTGTGTCTTGATGGTTACAATTTTTGCTGCTGATTTTTACACTTGAACACCTGATTCCCTGACCGCTATTTGAACCTTCCAAGTAGACCATTGCTTTCCTTTGGTTCAGTGGGTGAAAGACAAAAAATCTCCATATTTGCAGAAACAAATATTGGCTTTAGTCTTTACCATTTAAAGAAATTTTAACCAAGTTTCACCTGACTAAAATGCATAACCCTTCTTATTAAGAAAATGTATGGGGATAATTACCTTTTTGAATGGAAAAGAGGAAATTAGGAAATCATATTTTATAGCATTTGTGAAGTGCTTACTATATGCAAAACATTGTAGTAAGCACTGGAGTAGATACAAAATAATCAGGTAGGACACAATACCTGATCCACATGGGGCTCACAGTCTAAGTAGGAAGGAGTAGGCTGTAATTCCCAATTTAGAGAAGCTAAATGACTTGCTCATGGTCACACAGCAGGCAAGTAGCAGAACTGGGATTAGAACCCAATTCCTCCAACTCCCAGGCCTATGCTCTTAGCACTAAGCCACACTGTTTCTCATTTCTGTACTAACTCTGGTCAAGATTTCTTTCAAAAGTGAAATGGGCTTTTTTATGTTTGAGGAGTATAATAAAGTGTCCCAAAGATCAGAGCTGTGTGAATCCAGTTAAGTATAACATTGATTCAGCATGGCATAGCAGATAAAGCTCAGGCCTGGGAGTTTGAAAGTCATGGGTTCTAATCCCAGTTCTGCCACTTGCCTGTTGTGTGACCTTGGGCAAGTCACTTCACTTCTCTGTGCCTCAGTTGTCTCATTTGTAAAATGCAGATTAAGACTATGAGCCCCATATGGGGCAGGGATTGTGTCCATCCTGATTTGCTTGTATCCACCCCAGTGCTCTGTACAGTGCCTGGTGCATAGTAAGCACTTATCAAATACCATAATTATTATTATTATATTTAAAGACTTTCAGCTGATATGGTACCAAATTGACATGTTTTAAATAAATGGGGCCACTTCTCAGAATGTAATGAACAATTATGTATCACAAAGCAACAGATAATCTGAGAAAAATAATCAAGAAAGAGATGCTGAACATGCTCTCTATAAACCAGGACAAAAAATTTGGGAAGTCATTTCCTTTCTTCTTGTATTTCGGGAGTGATCAGCCCTTTTCAGACAAATGAGCTCCATTCCACTTCCAAACCAGGGCTTTAAGACCATAGAGTCTTCTTTCACTCCCTGTATCTATTTTCCAATTCTACCAGGATTGGGAATGGAATAGAATAGCATGTACTACTGTAGTATTCATTCATTCAGTCAGTCATATTTATTGAGTGCTTACTGTGTGCAGAGCACTGTACTAAGCACTAGGGAAGTACAAGTTGGCAATGTAAAGAGACGGTCCCTACCCAACAACGGGCTCACAGTCTTGAAGGGGGAGGCAGACAACAAAACAAAACATGTAGACAGGTGTTAAAATCATCAGAACAAATAGAATTATAGCTATTTGCAAATCATTAACAAAATGAATAGAATAGTAAATATATAAAAGTTAAATAAATAGAATAATAAATCTGTACAAACATATACAAGTGCTGGGGGAGGGGAAGGAGGTAGGGCTGGGGGCGATGGGGAGGAGGAGAAGAAAAAGGGGGCTCAGTCTGGGAAGGCCTCCTGGAGGAGGTGAGCTCTCAGTAGGGCTTTGAAGGGAGGAAGAGAGCTGAGAGCTAGCTTGGCGGATGTGCAGAGGGAGGGCATTCCAGGCCAGGGGGAGGATGTGGGCCAAGGGTCAACAATGGGATGGGCGAGAATGAGGCAAAGGAGCGGAGGGTGCGGGCTGGGCTGTACAAGGAGAGAAGGGACGTGAGGTAAGAGGGGGCAAGGATATGGAGAGCCTTGAAGCTGAGAGTGAAGAGTTTTTGCTTGATTTGTAGGTTGACAGGTAGCCACTAGAGATTTTTGAGGAGGGGAGTAATATGCCCAGAGCATTTCTGTAGAAAGATAATCTGGGCAGCAGAGTGAAGTATAGACTGAAGCGAGGAGAGACAGGAGGATGGGAGATCAGAGAGGAGGTTGATGCAGTAATCCAGTTGGGATAGGATGGGAGATTGAACCAGCAAGGTAGCGGTAGTAATTTCATGAAAGACAGTCACTGGGGCATGTGAACTGAGGCATTTTGAACCAAAACCTGCCTGTCTCACCTCTGCAATATTGCCAAGATCCGCCCTTTCCTCTCCATCCAAACCGCTACCTTGCTGGTTCAATCTCTCATCCTATCCTGACTGGATTACTGCATCAGTCTCCTCTCTGATCTCTCATCCTCCTGTCTCTCCCCACTTCAGTCTATATTTCACGCTGTTACCCGGATCATCTTCGTGCAGAAATGCTCTGGGCATGTTACTCCCCTCCTCAAAAATCTCCAGTGGCTACCAGTAAACCTACGCATCAAGCAAAAACAACTCACTCTCAGCTTCAAGGCTCTCCATCACATCGCCCCCTCCTACCTCACCTCCCTTCTCTCCTTCTACAGCCCAATCCGCACCCTCCGCTCCTCTGCTGCTAACCTCCTCACTATGCCTCGTTCTCGCCTGTCCCACCGTTGACCCCCTGCCCACGTCCTCCCCCTGGCCTGGAATGCCCTCCCTCTGCACATCCGCCAAGCTAGCTCTCTTCCTCCCTTCAAAGCCCTACTGAGAGCTCAGCTCCTCCAGGAGGCCTTCCCAGACTGAGCCCCCTTTTTCCTCTCCCCCTCCTCATCACCCCTGCCCTACCTCCTTCCCCGCACAGCACCTGTATATATGTTTGTACAGATTAATTACTCTATTTTACTTGTACATATTTATTATTCTATTTATTTTGTCAATGATGTGCATCTAGCTTTACTTCTATTTGTTCTGAGGACTTGACACCTGACCACATGTTTTGTTTTGTTGTCTGTCACCACGTTCTAGACTGTAAGCCCATTGTTGGATAGGGACCAACTCTATGTTGCCAACTTGTACTTCCTAAGTGCTTAGTACAGTGCTCTGCGCACAGTAAGCACTCAATAAATACCATTGAATGAATGAATGAATTCTGAACAGAACCAATTTTTACTCGTGGCAGTGGATCATCTCCTTAGAAAATGCTTCTCTTCCAGCTATTACAGCTTTTCCTGGCTTTCCTATGTACTTGCAGATCAACCTTTCTCTCATGACACCTCTCTCTCTGATAGTTTCTCTCCTGGAGAATCAAGAAATGCTCACTCTTCATCATCAGGAGACCTGGGTTCAAATCTTACCTCCCCCACTTTCCTCCTGGGTAGCCTGGGGGAAAGTCATTTAAGGTTTAGGTACCTCAGTTACCTCAACTGTAAAATGAGGAAAAATACCCCATCCCTTCCTGAGGCCCATCTGGGACAGGGACTGTGTCCAATCTGATTATGCTATATTCACTCCAGTACTTAGCACTTTGGCACAGAGTAAGTGCTTACCAAATACCACAATGATTAATTATTATTATCATTCTTTTCCCTTTGCTGTGATGATGGGGTAGAGGGATAAAAGCACTGGAGAATGACTGTCCAAAGTCAGTCCACTAACATAGGCAATGCTGTTGCTTCCTGTTATAGGAACCTCCTCAAACATGAAGAAGCAGCATTACCTAGTGGGTAGAGCACAGGACTGGGAGCAAGAATGACCTGAGTTCTGATCCCAGCTCAACCACTTGTCTGCTGGGTGATCTTGGCAAGTTAGTTAACTTCTCTGTGCCTCAGTTAACTCATCTGTAAAATGGGGATAGAGACTGTGAGCCCCATGTGGGACATGGACTGTGTCTGACCTGATTAACTTTTATCCCCATCAGTGGTTAGTACAGTGCCTGGTATGTGATAGACACTTGTCAAATGCCATAAAAACAAAAGACAAGTAAATTAAACAGGAAAGATAAATAAAGCCAGGGGTCAGAAGGTTCAGATGCTTTTAAGTTTCCAAGCCCAGAAACATTTGGGCACCATCAGTGCCATAGGATTCAGAACTTTTAACCATGGAAATGTCAATTTTGGGGGTTAAAGAAGTCCAAAGACTTAAACTTGAAGAAATCTTTTCATATTTTCTTTGGCCAACATGGCCTAAGGTGATAAATTCAGTCCTGCTGTGTTGGTTATGTCATGTTAAATTACATCTCAGTGTTTTGCATCAGGCTAAGACAAGTGGGAAACAGGTATTTCAGAAAATTGCTTTTAGTTACAAAATGTCATCTCTGCTACTGATTAAACATTTTGGTGCTTGGTATCATACCCAAGAATTAACCGTTGATTTCATTACTATTCTGAGGGGGTGGGATGGTGAGCGAAAAGTTGAGAACATGCAATATAGATATAAAATGAAGTTTGGTCTCTAGGGCACAATATGCAGTTCAAATTATTCTGGAGGCAATTCTTTGATCTTCCAAAGCCTTCTCCAGCTTCCCTCTTAGATAGGTAGTTACATTTCATCAATTCCTATGTATCAATAAATGGTATTTATTGAGCACTTACTATTTTTTATGGTATTTGTTAAGTGCTTACTATGTGTCAGGCCTTACATTAAGCACTGGGGTAGATCCAAGGTTACCAGGTTGGACACAGTCCCTGTCTATATAGGGCTCGCAGCCTTAATCCCCATTTTACAGATGAGGTAAATGAAGCACAGAGAAGTGAAGTGACTTGACCAGCCTACTAAGCCATGCCACTATGTACAGAGCACCACATTAAACAGTAAGAGTACAATGGAGTTAAGTAGACATGTTCCCTGCCCTCAAAAACCTTATGATCTAGTGAGGAATTTACCATCTCCAAAAGTTCCTGTTGTCAGTGATATACAGGGGATTTTAAAGATAAATTGTGCAGTACAAAACCCATAAAATGCAGAATATGTACCTCAGCCCTACAGTACTTATGTAAATATCCAAGGACATAGACTAGTCTGTCTCCTCAAAAACACCTTCTGGACAGGGATCATATCTACCAATTCTGATGTATTTATGTCCATATCTGTAATTTATTTATTTATATTAATGTCTGTATCCCCCTGTAGACTGTGGACAGGGAATATGTCTGTTTATTGTTGAACTGTACTCTCCCAAGCACTTAGTACAGCACTCCACACACAGTAAGCTCTCTATAGCTATGATTGAATTAATGCATGGAAATGTACTTCAGATGAAGCCTAATCTACTGGATAGGGAATGGCCCTGAGAGTCAGAAGGACCTGAATTCCAATCCTGACTCCACCACTTGTCTGTTGTGTGACCTTGGGCAAGTCACTTCTCTGAGGTGATGTGCCTGGTACATAGTTAAGAGCTTAACAAATACCATAAAAAAGCACAACACTTTTCCAAGCACTTAGCACAGTTCTCTACACACAGTAAACACTCAGTAGATTCCATTATTTGATTGATTATCCTAATATGGGCTTTTTGATAGCAGGGAACGTGTCTACCCACTCTGTCAATTGTACTTTCCTAAACACTTAGTACAGTGCTCTGCACACAGTAAGTGCTCAATAAGTATGATTGATTGATGGACAGCAGCAGCAATAGCCACCCACCATCTTTTTCACTAAACTTTTTACTGACAGTTTTTTTGCTCTCCTCCCCATTACCCCTGCCACCTAGCATCTCCATAGCAACCATAGTGTTTTAGGGTGGCATGCCCTGCCCGCTCCTAAGCATCCACTCTGGCCCTTGATTTGGGTGCCTCACCTAAGCACTACAATTTCTGCGCTTTATAACTCAGCAGGAGTTGAGCTATATTTCTAAGGTGTGGCTTTAACATTCTCCAGGAAAACAAGATAGTGTTAAAAGAAATGGAAAGTTATGCTGTGCTCCTGTACTATTACAAGGGTCCAGCTGGCTTAATTTGCACTTTCTTAGAGAAAGTAAGCATAATGAGCATACTTAAAATGATCTAAATAAACATTTTATTGTGGAAGATCATTGCCAGGGGCTTAGCTTTCAGGTTGGTACTATATCACATTATTTGCTGCTGTGACTATGTGTCTGTCTTGTGTGTGTATGATGAGACCACCTTGAGAGTCTGAAGAATCAGCCATTCTGACAGTATTGTGTGGGTATTGAAAGCTGACACAGAGAACCCCTTTTATGGTATTAAGTGCTTACAGTGTTCCAGGCACTGTACTAAGCATGGGGCTGATACAAGCTAATCTGGTTGGATACACTCCAACTCACAGTTTTCATCCCCATTTTTGCAGATGAAGTAATTTAGGCACAGAGCAGTTAAGAGATTTGTCCAAGGTCACACAGCAGAGGTAGTATCTGCCTCCCAAGCCCTTAGTAAAATGCTCCACACACAGTAAGCACACAATAAATGCCACTAATTGATTGATTGCTCCCACACCATTTCCCTCTATAGAATCCAGTAGTGTCCTCATATACTGGAGTTGTAATAATAATAATAATAATTTTGGTATTTATTAAGTGCTTACCATGTGCCAAGCACTGTTCTAAGCACTGGGGTAGATACAAGGTAATCAGGTTGTCCCACATTCATTCATTCATTCATTCAATCATATTAATTGAGCACTTACTGAGTGCAGAGCACTGTACTAAGCGCTTGGGAAGTACAAGTTGGCAACATATAGAGACGGTCCCTACCCACATGGAGCTCAGAGTCTTAATCCTCATTTTCCAATGAGGTAATTGGGGCACAGAGAAGTTAAGTGACTTATCTAAAGTCATACAGCTGATAAGTGGCAGAGCTGGGATTAGGACCCATGACCTCTGACTCCCAAGCCCGCTCTCTTTCCACTGAGCCATGCTGCTTCTCTAATAGCTAAGCTAGTGTGTGCTATTAACTTGTCTTAAAGTCATTAGTATTTAATAAGAGCAGCTAATTGAATTAATTAGTCTATTTTTAGAATAAATGAATTCATAAGTGAAAGCTAGGCAGATGTCAAAGATTGACAGTGATATTTCAAGAGGGAAAGAATTTTGCCTAGCTTTCTTGATGATGAGGAAAGAACAATATGCATGAAAATGTTGAGCTCAGAAAATACCCCAGGAAAGTTCAGGATTTCTCTCATCAAAATTTCTCAGATCTATGGTACAGAACATTCATTCAGTCCCACTTATTGAGTGCTCTCTGTTTGCAGAGCAATTTACTAAGCACTTGGGACATTCCAACAAGTCAGGTTAATTACGTTCTTTTCCTCTTCCCAAGACAGGGTGTCACTGTGCATTTGAGTGCTTGTGCAATTTCCTGTTTTGCCAGATGAAATCTTCATTTTTAATTTATTTCTCCCCTTGATCATTCTCCACTTTAATCTCCCCTTTATTAATGGGTACATTGAAACCCTGAAATATTCCCAACTCAATTCGGATTAGTGTTAAGAACAAAAAGGAATTGGCATTACCATCAAGTTTGATTAGGAAAGCAGAAATAGAGGTAAGTACCTTTACCATTTGGGCACTGTAAAACAGCAAGACAATAGGTTTAGTAATAGCAGTGTCTCTTTCCTTAAAGAGCCTATGTTCTAAAAAAAGTCAATTTTCTAACCTCAAGAAAGACTTCTGTAACTATGAAAGTCTGAATGCTTTATTAATGATTTGCACTGTAGGAATTCACACCTTCTCACTAAGGGCTGAACGCATCACCATGTTCATATTCTAGCCCTTTATTAGGTAAAACTTTAGATAGATTCTAGATCAATAGATTAATCAATAGTAGTATTGAAAGCTTATTTTATGCAGAGCACTACACTGAGCACTGGTGACATTACATTAGTAGACAATGATCCAATCAATCAATTGGATCAATCCAATCCAATCCAATCCAATCAATCAACCAATCTGCGCATCAGGCAGAAACTCCTCACCCTCGGCTTCAAGGTTCTCCATCACCTCGCCCCTTCTACCTCACCTCCCTTCTCTCCTTCTACAGCACACCCCACACCCTCCGCTCCTCTGCTGCTAATCTCCTCACCGTGCCTCGTTCTCACCTGTCCCGCCATCGACCCCCGGCCCACGTCATCCCCCGGGCCTGGAATGCCCTCCTTCTGCCCATCCGCCAATCTAGCTCTCTTCCTCCCTTCAAGGCCTTACTGAAAGCTCACCTCCTCCAGGAGGCCTTCCCAGATTGAGCCCCTTCCTTCCTCTCCCCCTCATCCCCCTCTCCATCCCCGCATCTTACCTCCTTCCCTTCCCCACAGGACCTGTACATATGTATATGTTTGTACATATTTATTACTCTATTTATTTATTTATTTTACTTGTACATATCTATTCTATTTATTTTATTTTGTTAGTATGTTTGGTTTTCTTCTCTGTCTCCCCCTTCTAGACTGTGAGCCCACTGTTGGGTAGGGACTGTCTCTATACGTTGCCAACTTGTACTTCCCAAGCACTTAGTACAGTGCTCTGCACACAGGAAGTGCTTAATAAATACAATTGATTGATTGATTGATTGATCCCTGATCTCAAAGAGGTTACCATCTATTAGTACAGACAGTCACTAAAATCAATTATAATGTAGTAGGAAGCAATATAATATAAAGATAGATATGTGTGAAAAAGGATGTGGGGAAGAAATTTTGAGTTCCCAAAAGTTAAAGTGAAAAAGAACTGCTTAGTACAGTGTTCTGCACACAGTAAGCACTCAATAAATACGATTGAATGAATGAACTGCTGAGGTAACAGTTTTGGATTATATAGGGTGGGGAAATGAGAGATTAAACCAGGCTGGAGAAGATGTGATTTCAGAAAGGCTTTACAGACACAGAGAGCAATTGTCTGCCCGATGTGAATTTGGAAGGATTTCCGGGAAGAAGGGAAGACGGGAGTTAGAGAGAGGAAATTGAGGCACAATGCCTAGTTTGTCTTGGGAAGAACCAAGTGTGCAAACTGGACCATATTAAGAAGAGTGAAGATAAGTAGAGAGCAAGTTCAAAATAAATATAGGTACTACTTGCAGAGATTTGTTGACAGTCTCTTCTGTCTTATCTATGCAAATGTAGAGCATTGTCTTTGAACACAATAGTGTTTATTGACCTCTTCGGTTTCACGTTCAACTAACCCAGGTTTTTGCTTTCAGGACACACCCTGCTTTCCCCTATCTTTCTGCTTCTAATCAATCAATCATATTTATTGAGTGCCTACTGTGTGCACAGCACTCTAGTAAGCACTTGAGAGAGTACAATACTACAGAGTTGGCAAACATGTTCCCTGCTTGCAAGGAGCTCATAGACTAGAGAAGGAGCTCACAGTCTAGGGGACTTGATGTGCATAATAAGGGCAATAAACCGGATGATTATGAAAATAAATATTTGTTTTTCAAAAATGTGTGTAAAATGCAGGTGACAGCATATTGCATGTGCATACATTATTGATATATGCATACCAATAATTGAGATACATCTATAAACATATTTACACACACACTCCCCAGTAATGGTTTATTCAGCTCCTGTAATGAACTCAACACTGTACCAAGTGCTGGGGTAAATGCAGGATGATCTTATGTCTATTTAGAAAGAACAAAATGAGCAGGATTGTTATGATACAATCATAGAATAACATGATATTGGAATTCATTTTTAGAGATTCTCAAAGACATTCTACAATTTAGGAATCCTCCAACTAAGCATCCCAAGCAGAGAGGTAGCTACACAGTTAGAGATTTTCTGGCAAGAAGATCCTAATGGTTTTCTTCAATGAGATGGTTATTAATAACCTTCATAACAATGAAGTTATGAAGTCAGTCAGGAAATTCTTTTTTAAATCTACGCTGAATGTCTCTTGCTCCAGTTCCATCACTTGAATAGCTTATAGCTCCACATTTCCAGGTTGGCAGGATAAATTCTATGTCTTCTCCATGTTAGTCCTTAGAGGCCCAACATAATAATAATAATAATTATGGTATTTGTTAAGTGCTTACTATGTGCCAAGCACTGTTCTATGTGCTAGGCACTGTTCTAAGCACTGGATATCTGTCAGAGATCTTTTTTGAAACAAAAAAACATGTTGGCTACTAGAAAGACAGTCATCAGCAACATTTCTGGAGCATTTATTGAATATAGCATACTGTACCACTTCACAGAAAAGTGTTAGGTTAAAGAGCTCTAGAACAAGTATAGTTTCCCCTTGGAAATAATTCAAAGTGCATTAATGCACTCTCAAGATCCAAAACAAAAAGCCAGAAGCAACTCATTAAAAAAACAAAACAAAACTATAACATAGTTCTACAATCAAATAGCATGCAAGTAAACCAATAACAAAATCTTTTGAATTAGATTTTTATAAGTGTACACATGTAAGTAGTACAGCATTTAGAACAGTGTTTTACACATACTGTTTAACAAACGCCATTAAAAATATTTACATTTCAAAGTGTCATCTTTCACATCCTACTCAGTAGAAAGGTACCTTTTCCTTAGCATTAGATACCAACATTCCAAACCCAAGATGAACAGCTCTGTCATTATCTATGGCTAAATTAAAAGTGGTCTTTAATCTTGTTCACCTGGTTGAAACACTTCAAAGCTTGAGATTAAGGGTAGGATTTAAGCCCAAGAAAAGTTTTCAGAATTATCACAAAGTGATAGGACACCTAGGAAAAAGTCAGCAATAAAACTCAATAGTACTACTTAAAAAATGAATGGTCAAAGAAGATCATAAAGCAGAGGATGGAAGTATTTGACACTTGGGAATATGCAACTGAAGTGAAAGACGTGGTCCCTGCTCCCAGTGATTTCACAATCTAGTGTATGAGATTAACTGACATAAATTGGCAAGCATGTAATATTTAAAAGAGTAAGAGAATAGATACAATAAGAAAAAAGTAAGCAGCTAAATGATTAAATACATAGCAAATAAATATATTACAATGCATGCAAGTCTAAGGTAAGTCTCTCCCTTCTGGACTGTGAGTCCACTGTTGGGTAGGGACCATCTCTATATGTTGCCAACTTGTACTTCCCAAGTGCTTAGTACAGTGCTCTGCACACAGTAAGTGCTCAATAAATATGATTGAATGCATGAATGAATGAATAAGATAGCTTTTACCTACAGCAAGTTAGCTTTTACTTATATTTTGCACAACTTCGATCTCTGTAGATAAGTTCTCCTTTGCCATGAATTTTCTAATCACTTTTGCAAATGTAGAGAAAAGGAGAGTGTAGGCCTTTCATTTTCAGATAAATTTTGAGAATTCATAACTTTGCATTTTTCCCAAGGGATTTATCCCTAAAGCTAAGTTCACTGAACTTAATTTCCCTTCCTTAGTGAGGTGACAGTGCAAATTGACAGTCAGAATTTGAACATACTAAGGAATCTGGATATTACAGACACAATGCTGCTCACCTCATGGAATTCTTTTCATCTACAAGGCTTTAACAAGTATTAACTAATGCATCCTTACTCTGCTTTTATGAGGCCTGTAGGACGGGTGAGGGGTTTGTAGAGTTCCAGAAGAGGGAGTTGGATCATCAAAATACTCATATTGTCAGTCTCTAGGTGTGTCAAATTGATATCTTGCCTAGGGCTATCATTCTGTCAGTTGAGGGGTGTAGGAAGAAGAGAAGCAGCATGGCTCAGTAGAAGGAGCACAGGCTTTGGAGTCAGAGGTCATTGGTTTGAATTCCTACTCCTCCAATTGTCAGCTGTGTGACTTTGGGCAAGTCACTTAACTTCTCTGTGCCTCAGTTCCCTCATCTGTAAAATGGGGAATAAGGCTGTGATCCCCACGTGGGACAACCTGATCACCCTGTATCTCCCCAGTGCTTAGAACAGTGCTTTGCACATAGTAAGCGCTTAACAAATACCATCATCATTATTATTATTATTAGGAAAGAAGAACAATTCTTATTTCATCCTGGAAGCAGTAAAATAAATGCTGGAGCCCAAAGAAATCACCTGTCCTCACAGATGAATGAAACCATATTGGGTCATCTTATGCTCTAAGGATATCAGCTCCAACTTAGGCCACAACAGGGACAGTCAGTCAGTCAATCAAATTTATGAGCACTTACCGTGTGCTGAGCATTTAACTAAGCACTTGGGATAGTATAACAGGCACATTTCCTACCTACAATGAGCTTACAGTCTAGAAGGAGAGACAGACTTTAATGTGAATGAATAAATTGCACATATGTTTATAAGTTCTGTGGCTAGCCCAACCTGGAAGGGAAAGACACTGGAGGCAGAAGGATACTGCACAGCAGCGGGATATGCTGCATGAAGCAGAGAAGCAGCATGGCTTAGCGGAAAGAGCACGGGCTTGGGAATCAGAGGGTGTGGGTTCTAATCCTGACTCCACCACTTGTCAGCTGTGTAACTTGGAGCAAGTCACTGAACTTCTCTGTAACTCAGTTACCTCATCTGTAAAATGGGGATTAAGACTGTGAGCCCCACCTGGGACAAGCTGCTTACCTTGTACCTACCGCAGCACTTATAACAGTGCTTGGTACATAGTAACCACTTAATAAATGCCATCATCATCTTACCTATGGATATTAATCTGGAGTCAGCCCTCAGGTCCTGAGTCTAAGAAGGGTGGAGTTGACATCCCTAGACAGTGAACTAACTTTTAAGAGGGTGTGGGGTCATGTCCACATGATGCATCCACCTGAGCTTATTTCCACACTGCAGCTGGGAGCTGTTGTCCCAGCTCAGTGGATGTAGGGCTGCACTCTAGGCCTTCCAATGAAAAGTGGTTTCCCCCCTGGAAATTTCTAGAAGGAGATGCAAGAGAAAGGACATAGCTTTCTCATCAGCCTGAATTCAGTGTGCCAATCAATCAATCAGTTTTTGAGCCCTTGGGAACATACACTAAAATGGAAATGGTGGACAAAATCCCTGCCCTCAATGATTTTCCAACTATTCTCGGTTCTTGATGCAAACCAAGTCTTCTACAGGACTTTCCTAGCCCCAGCTCTGTCTCAGGAGGATGTCAGGGCTGGAATTCAGAGGTCCCACTTACCACTTATGTGACCTTGGGCAAGTAATTTAATTTCTCTAGACCTTGGTTTCCTTACCTGTATAATGAGATAATGATTATAATGATTATAATCTGTATAATCAACCTGTTCTCCATTTCTCTGAGACTGTAAGCCCCATGTGGGACAGGTACTCTGTCCAACCTGATTATCTTGCATCTACTCCAGCTCTAAGCAGAGTGTTTGACACTTATTACATGCTAAATAAATATTGTTCTTAGCATTGTGAAACCTAAGTGAAATTAAGCTGCTGATATTTCTCATAGAGACAACACAGAAATCTTGGATCCAGAAAGAGTGATAAAGAAGACTCAGCATAATTAATCCTTTTGCAAAACAATAAGATATATATTTCTGTTTTGCTTTAGGTCAACTTACCTTCAGACATTCATTTGCCAGAATTTTTCCAAGCTGCCTACAAATGGCCTGGATGGATCCATCAACCCTTGAATCAAAAAGACTGTGCAGCATCCTGGGCTTTTTCTACTGCAAGTAATAACAAATACTTTAATTTTATTCCTTATACCTGAAATGTCCTATCTATGGTAGAAGCTGACCAAGTTTAAAGTTGGAAAGATGTTGTTAGTTTTTTTTTTGTTTAGTTGAAGAACAGTCATTTTTTTCAAAGCTTATGTATTAACAAGGAAAGTCCCAGAATTTTTAATAAAACCATTTATTTTTTGAAAATTTCTCCTTGCTTGCTAAGGCTAATTTTTCTAGAAAGCAAAATAAGTGAACATCGAACTAAAAACCTTACCAAAATTTTGTGTCTAAAGTACAAATGTTAAAAAGAAACCCCACCTGCTATTCCTGGAGGGTGGTCATTTTTTTTTTTTCAGATTTTGCTCTGCTCAATTGCTAAATTAAGTTGTTTCCAAATCAGCCTTAAATATGAATAGAGACATTTTAAATGTATTGTTTTCTCTGGAGTATTGGTTTGATGTGAGATTTTGAAAATGTTTGAACAAGAAAATATCTTTATCAAGGAAATACATCTTAAAATCAATTTGTTTTGCAGTCCCTCAAAATAGCATGAGAATTTTTTGTTTGTCAAATTATTCAATTTTATTTTTCAAGAATCTTTTTTCATGCAGAGTGATTAATATAGACAGAATTATAATAATGATGAACAAATTAAAAATTGAAAGTGAGAGTGGGAGAGGCCACAAACAATAAGCTTTTTTAACATAATTTTTTAAAAAGGCAGCAACAGAAGTAAAATGGAATTTGCAAGAGATAGCAGGAACCACAAAGATGATTAATCAACCAGTAAATCAGTCAATAGTATTTGTTGAGCACTTACCTTAAGCAGAGCAGTGTACTGAAAGCTTGGGAAAGTACAATGATGATCTTTTAAAGCAAATGCAGAGAATTCACAGAGAAGTGAATCAAACACAGTGCAATCAGAGAAAAAAAAAGGAGACTGCCCCAATTGTTATAAATTATCTGCCAACAAATATTTTTAAAAAGAGAGGAAAACAACATGTAATGACTTATTATATATTTAGCCCTTTTTGATAGTTCATTCATTCAATCATATTTATTGAGCGCTTACTGTGTGCAGAGCACTGTACTAAGCACTTGGGAAGTACAAATTGAATTGAATTGGAATTAAACCTGCTCCAAGATCCTGAGGTGTTTTGTCAAATGCTGCTTTGTGTTGTGTAGAAATACGGTAATTACTCTGATCCGCTTTTGGCCTAGGGCAAAATGGCTGAGTAAAAAGAAGAGGGTATTGAGAGAAGCAGCTTAACTGATCCAAACTCTTGTTCCAGGACTCTGTGGGTTCCCATATCTTTTTTGTTTGTTTGTTTTTAATATTTCTGAGATTTTAAGTTAGCTTTTAAATGGGAAAGGGTATGACTGGCGTAAGTTCATGTCATCTTGTCATTCTACAACTTTAAGAAGTTACAGGGAAAGGAAGAACAAAAACCATGACCAAGTAGAAATAAAATGAATTTTTCAATCTCAGCATTTCTGAGAGGTATTGTCTACAGACAATGCACTTGGATAAAAGTTTAGAACCACTGGGAGAAGTTGGGAAAAAAGGAAGATTATGAAGTGGGAGTAAGGAGTTGAAGTGAATGTTGGTTGAACAAGGGGTTTGAGTCAATCAGTGATATTTTATCCATCAATCAATGGTATTTATTGAGTGCTTACTAAGTGCAGAGCACTGAACTAAGCACCTGGGAGAGTACACTATAACAAAATCTGTGGACATCTTCCCTGACTATAATAAGCTTACAAGTCTAGAGGGGGAGAAAGACATTAATAAAAAGAATGTGTAATATATAATTTAAAGATATGTACAAAAGTGTTGTTGGGTTGGGGGTGGGGCAAATATCAAATGTCCAAAGGTCCCAGATCCAAGGGCATCAATGATTCAGAAGGGAAAGCATGCCAGGGGAAAAAGGGTTTACTCAGGGAAGGCCTCTTGGAGGAGATGTGACCCTAACAATACTTTGAAGGTGAAGAGAGTGATGGTCTGGAGTATATGGAGAAAGTGGAGCACTTAGAGACCAGTTATTGTGTGCAGAACTCTGTACTGAGTACTTGGAAGAGTACAGTGGAACAGAGTTGGTAGTCACATTCTCTGCTGACAAAGAACTTATAGTTTAGAATGAGAGAGAGACATTAATATTACTGAGTAAATTATGGTCTTAAGCAATAGTGAGAAAATATAACTGAGGCAAATAACACAGATGAATCCAAACAGAGGGCAGAACTGAGTAGGCTATAGCTTCCCTAAAGATTTATTTTTAGCTACTGATAGCCACCGAGGAAGGAAGACATAGGAACATCAGTATCAACATCAAAAGGAATTGAGATGGAATGTTTCATATGTTACCACTTGTTTTTCATTATCCTGATTTGTAAGAAGTGCCTGGACTCTTATGTGGCCACAGCAGATTGTCTCTGGCAATCACTACCTTAGAAGGTATAGATGTCAACCTACTCACTGTACCTCAATCTCATGTATCTCACTTCTGGCCTAGAATGCCCTCCCTCTTCATATCTGACAGACAGTTACTCTCCCCCTGTTCAAAGCCTTAATGGAGGCACATCTCCTCCAAGAAGCCTTCCCTGACTAAGCCCTCAGTTCCTCTTTTCCCATTTCCTTCTGTTTTGCCCTGATTTGCTCCCTTTAGTCACCCCTCCCTCAGCCTCACAGCACTTATATACATATCTGTAATTTATTTATTCATAATAATGTTTGTCTCCCCCTCTAGACTATGAGCACATTGTGGGAAGGGAATGTGTCTACCAACTCTGCCTTATTGTACTCTCCCAAGTGCTTAACACAGTGCTCTGAACATTGCAAGCAATCAATAAATATGATTAATTAATTAAGATGCAAACCACTAGTTTATTGCAGGAACATCCCAACAAAACCTGCCCTAAAGGGATTTATGACCCCCTCCCCCAAAATTTCAGTGCTCAAGAATCCCTTTTCCTACCCCTGTTATCCCCACCTTTCTTTCATATTACAGTGTTTTCATGTTCCAAATATGTTGCCAGTTTTACACTTGATACCCCCTACTGGATTTCAGCATTATCAGTGGTATTTATTAAGAGCTTACGGTGTGCACAGCATGCTACTAAGCACTTGTGAGAGCGCAGTACAGTAGAGTTGGTGGACATGTTTCCTGCCCACAATGAGGTTATGGTCTAGAGGGGGAGACAGACATTAATATGAATAAATAATTTATAAAGTATAACATAGATGTTTACTTAAGGGCTGAATTTCATGAAACATCACAGAACTAGCATGCTTCTCTCAGTGAGGAACAGCTTGGCTCAGTGGAAAGGGCACGAGCTTGGGAATCAGAGGTGATGGGTTCTAATCCCTACTCTGCCACTTGTCAACTGTGTGACTTTGGGCAAGTCACTTAACTTCTCTGTGCCTCAGTTCCCTCATCTGTAAAATGGGGATCAAGTCTGTGAGCCCCGTGTGGGACAACATGATTACCTTTTATTCCTCCCTCCCCCAGCACATAGAACAGTGCTTGGCACATAGTAAGTGCTTAAAAAATGCCATTATTATTATTATTATTAGAAAAGGAAAAGTAACAGAATTTTAGTATAATCATCAGAGACAAAAATATACTGATGTGTATTGAGGAATATGGCCTAAAAAACAAAATTCCAGGGCCAAATTGAAGTGTTTCTAGGCAATGAGTGAAATGTCTACAGATGAGAATGAGAAATTAATTAATCCCCAAATAAATCAGTTAATATCCAGAAGAGAACAGGGCTTTGGATAACTATCACTATAGCTTTATAAGGCCTTAAGAGATTTATCTCATTTCCTCCTATGATTGGGTAGTTTGCGAGAAAGTGAAAGATTAAAGACAGGCGATGAGTCAGAATTATAGATAAGAACATGACTGTCTTCTCCCAGAATTTGCAGAAATGAAATAACACTTTGTTCCTGCATGCTTATTTACATAGGGTATGTCTATATCAACTCCTGTGTGAACAGGGTTGGGAGTTGAAATTCTATAAACCGATTCAAAGTTTCACCAAAAGGCAAAACAATGTTTGTAGATTATCCAAAAAGGGAAAGTAATATTGGGTGAAATTGTGTTTTTTGCTTTGCAAACATGATATTGGGGCCTCATAATTGTCAGGACAATTAAATATGGAAGGATTAATTTAATTTATTCAACATAGTTTTTAGAAAATAAGTCAATAGCTCCCTCATAATTAGAAAAGATTAGAATGGATTGATGGGAGATGAGAGAGAAGTTTAGCTATTAACATTGTTAAAATAGCACATTTTGTAAAGTTATTATTTTATTGTCATCTTATCCTTCTGGCAAAAACAAGACCAAGAAAACCTTTTGAAAAAGCACAAAATATATTCAGTTGGTGGGAGATCTGTAAGAAAAGAAAAGGATAAGGGAAGGGAAGGGCAATCAGAAATGTCTCCTAAGACCATCAAGGAGAAGAAGTGGCTTCAATTAAAAGGATAGATGGAAGAGATTAACATAAAGGCTGAGAGAAGGCATGTGCACGTCTAGCAAAATTGGTTAGAATGGATTAATAATAAGGGGCTCTACATTATGAAAACAAAAGTTTGTGGATATTTTCTGTGACTTGAACTCTGAAAATATTCATTAATTGTTTTTGAAAACAGGTGTGGCAGCTGATCGAATAGCAATTCAGTCCAATGGTTACTACACGGCTAATCTATCACCTCAGAATTTGATCTCCTGTTGTTTCAAGCATCATCATGGATGCAATGGAGGAAACATTGACAAGGCTTGGTGGTACCTGAGAAAACGTGGGTAAATAGCTTCCTGAGATGTTTTTCCAGGCTTCTTAGTCCCATCACTAAATCCTGTCAGCTTGACTTTGACAACATCACTACAATCTGCCCTTTCCTCTCCATCCAAACTGCTACCATGTTAATCCAATCACTTATTCTATCCTGCCTTGACTACTCTATCAGCTTCCTTGCTTATCTCCCTGTATCCTGTCTCTCCCCACTCCAGTCCATACTTCACTCTGCTGCCCAGATCATCTTTCTACAAAAACATACCGGCCAAGTTTCCTCTCTCCTCAAGAAACTCCAAGTGTTGCCCATCCACTTCTGCATTAAACAGAAACTCCTCACCATTGGCTTGGAAGCACTCAATTGCCTTGCCCTTTCCTAACTCACCTCGCTACTCTCCTATTACTACCCAGTCCCTCCCTCCTCATATCCAACAGACAATAACTCTCCCCACCTTTAAAGCCTTATTGAAGGCACACCTCCTCCAAGAAGCCTTCCCCAACTAAGGCCCCCTTTTCTCTTCTCCCACTCCCTTCTGCATCATCCTGACTGGCTTCCTTTATTCATCCCCCCCTTTTCCAGCCCCACAGGACTTCTGTACAAACCTTTAATTTATTTATTTATATTAATGTTTGTCTCCCCCTCTAGACTTTAAGCTTGTCATGGGCAGGGAATATATTTATTTATTGTTGTATTGTACTCTCCCAAATGCTTATTACAATGCTCTGCACACAGCAAGCACTGAATAAATATGATTGACTGACTGACTGATGGAGAAATATGTTCAATGGAGTGAAATGACGAGGAAGTAGAAATTGAAATCCAGAGAATAGAAGGTTGTATACTTTGGTAAATACAGCATGATATTTCTTACTGCATTTTGACATCAGTACCATGAATATTACTTCAAGGCTACACACATTCTCAGTCAAAGATAGAACAAAACTATCATTTTTTGGTAGTCCACAGAAGATTGTTGAGGTGCCTGGAAAAGAGAAATGACAGACATATTACCCTTCTTTTGGGAAAGACATAAATTTCCATGCACACACTAGGCAAATAATGAGAGCAAGGATGTGCATGAAAATTGGGTTGGATACAGTCCCTGTCCCACATGGGGCTCACAGTCTTAATCCTCATTTTTACAGATAAAGTAACTGAGGCACAGAGAATGAAGTGACTTTCATTCATTCGTTCACTTATTCAATCGTATTTATTTAGCACTTACTGTGTGCAGAGCAGTGTACTAAGTGCATGGGAAGTACAAATCAGCAACATGTAGAGACGGTCCCTACCCAGCAAAGGGCTCAAAGTCTAGAAGGGGGAGACAGACAACAGCTCAAAAAAAGTAGACAGGTGTCAATACCATCAGAATAAATCGAATTACAGCTATATACACATCATTAATAAAATAGAGTAATAAATATGTACAAATATGCACACGTGCTGTGGGAGAGGAAGAGGGTAGGGCGGGGGGCGATGGGGAGGAGGAGGAGGAGAGGAAGAAGGGGTGGCTCAGTCTGGGAAGGCCTCCTGGAGGAGGTGAGTTCTCAGTGGGACTTTGAAGGGAGGAAGAGAGCTAGTTTGGCGGATGTGTGGAGGGAGGGCATTCCAGGCCAGAGGTAGGATGTGGGCCAGGGGTCGACAACGGGACAGGTGAGAACGAGACACAGTGAGCATGTTAGCAACAGAGGAGTGGAGTGTGCAGGTAGTGCTGTCAATAGTGACGGGAAAGTCAGGGAGAGGACAAGGTTTGGGAGGGAAGAGAAGGAGCTCAGTCTTGGACATGTTGTACTGTAGATGGCGGTCAGACATCCAGATGGAGATGTCCTGAAGGCAAGAGGAGATGCAAGCCCGGAGGGAGGGAGAGAGAACAGGGGTAGAGATGTAGATTTTGGTGTCATCAGCGCAGATATAGTTGAAGCCATGGGAGCGAATGAGTTCACCAAGGGAGTGAGTATAGATGGAGAACAGAAGGGGACCAATAACTGACTTTTGAGGAACCCCTACAGTAAGGGGATGGGAGGGGGAGGAGGAGCCCGCAAAAGAGACTGAGAATGAATGGCCAGAGAGACATGAGGAGAACCAGGAGAGGACGGAGTCTGTGAAGCCAAGGTTGGATAGCGTGTTGAGGAGAAGGGGATGACTTGCCTGAGGTAGCACAACAGACAAGTGACGGAGCCAGGATTAAAACCCTTGTCCTTCTGACTTACAGGCCCATGGTCAATCCACTAGATCACACTACTTCATCAAATGAAGCAACATGATCAGGATGTGTGTGTGTGTGTGTGTGTGTGTGTGTGTGTGTGTGTGTGCGCGCGCACATGCACAAGTGTGTGCTGGGGGGTGGGAAGGTAGTTGGGGAATACGTGGAGGAAGTGGCTTTTTCCTTCAGGGAGGGCTTTGATGTAGAGAGGGATGTGGTTAGGCAAGTGTGAGAAGGAAGGAAAAGGACATGAGCCATGGATTTGAAGCGTGAGAGTCACAGCAGCAAGGTACAGTTAGAAAGTTAGTTGGAAAGAGGAAATAGTGCAAACTAAGGTGTAGTAGGAGAAGTATCTGCATTAGGAAGAAAGAGACAACTTGGGCAGAGTCTTAAAGTCAGTGGGGAGGGGTTTATGTAATACAAAGAAAAACATATAGCAGTCAGAGGTTGCTGAAGATGGGGGTGTTGTGATCTGAATGATGTCTTAAGACAATGACCTGAAAAGTTATATATAGGACATTATACAGAGACGAGAGCCTAGAAGAGGGAAACTATTTATGAGGCTGTTGCATAATTTAGTCCTAAAGTGATGAGGACTTGAACTAAGCTGGTAGCCATATGAGTGGAGGCAGACCTCAACAGTATTGTAAAGGAAGAACTGTCCAGAGTAAATGTGAATATGAAATGTTTAAAGTAGAAAGGAGCCATAGATAATAGATTGGAAGATTCTTGGAAAAGAATAATAGTGGTGTTGTCAATAGTATGGGGAGGTTAAGAGAAAGAAGAGGTTTAGGAGGGAATCTTAGTTTTGTCATACTGCATTTAAATATAGCAGGCCATCCATATGAAGATGTTCTGAAGATAGGAGATAGGTGATTGTTAAAGAGGAGAGAGTCTGGTGCTAGAGATAGAGACTTGGGAGCTGTTTGCATAGAAATGCTCTCTGAAAAATTTTGAAGAGATGAGCTCCATGAGAAAAATGAGTGTAGGGTGACAAGAGTAGAGGATTCACAAAAGCCTTGTGAGGCACTCACAGTTTTAGAGTAAGGGACAGATAAAATGCCAACAAATGGGAGTGAGAAGAAATGGAGAAATAATAATAATAATGGTATTTATTAAGTGCTTACTACATGCAAAGCACTGTTCTAAGCATTGGGGAGGTTACAAGGTGATCAGGTTGTCCCATGTGGGGCTCACAGTCTTAATCCCCATTTTACAGATGAGGGAACTGAGACACAGAGAAGTTAAGTGACTTGTCCAAAGTCATACAGCTGACAATTGGCAGAGCGGGATTTGAACCCATGACCTCTGACTCCAAAGTCCGGGCTCTTTCCAATGAGCCATGCTGCTTCTGTTTTGAGTGCCGTCTGTGTGCAAAACATGGTTCTAAGTGTTTGGGAAGCAACAATAGAGGTAGTAGACATGATAGGTCTCAAGGATCTCACAAAATAGCAAGGAGACAGTCACTTAAAAATAGTTTACAGATAAAAGGAAGAGGGAAAAGGAGATGTATGCATGCGTTAATGCATAAGTACAGGTGTATATATAGTATGTGTTTATAAGTGCTACAGGAGATTTGCAAGTATATGAATACTCAATTGATACAGCATAACTTAGATGGTAGTGGGAATAGAAATTAATCAAGCAAGGCATCCTGGAGATGTGGCTTCAGAAGGGGTTTAGAGATGGGGAGAGCTATAATCTGATGGATATGAAGAAGGAAGGGAGAGCTTTGGTGATGATGATGATGATGATGATGATGGTGGCATTTGTTAAGCACTTATTATATGGCAAGTACTGTTCTAAGCCCTGGGGTAGATACAAGCAAATCGGCTCACAGTCTTAATCCCCATTTTACAGATGAGGTAACAGAGGCACAGAGAAGTTAAGTGATTTTTGGAAGGAGAGGAAGGTGATGATTCCTGGAAATATAATGGAAGAAAAACGACTAGGTTATGGTGTTGGACTTCATGAATATGGGGATTGAAACAGGGGGAGGGAGAGTTGGTAATGTTATCAGATGTGATAAATGAGTTAGGTGTAGGAGAATATTGGCTCTCTCCAAATCAGTAGTGAATCTGCAGAATGGTTGACTATCTGGTGGATTGCTGTCTGAATAGAAAGGGAACAGTCTTCTTTTTCCCTTTTACTAATTTGTGTGGCTTAGATATTTACTATTAAGATGATGTGAAAGAGGGAGTGGCGACAGGGAGGGCACAGATGGGAAGTTTGCTGGATTGGGAGTTACCCTTCATCTGGAAAATGACTAAATGAAAGCAAGGGTGCATCCAAAAGTATAAGTGGTTTTGAGTGTTTCACACTTTGTTGCAATACAGTTGGGCAAGTTTTCCCGTCCCTTGCTATTTGGGTGAACATCACTTAGACACCTCTGTTATTCAGAGGACCTGGGTTCTAATCCCAGCTCTTCCACTTGTCTGCTGTGTGGCCTTGGACAAGTCACTTAATTTCTCTGTACCTCAGTTTCCTCAACTGTAAAATGGAGATTAAAGAATCGTTCTCCCTCCTTCTTAGACTGTGGGCTTTTTGTGGGACAGGAACTCCATCTGATAAAATTAACTTGTAGCTATTCTGTGCTTGGAAAAGTGTCAAACACTTTTTACTCTGTGTTTGACACATAGTAAACAAATACCAAAAATAATACCAAATACCAAAAATTAACACATTACCATAAATAATACCATAAATAAAATGATAATATGCAACAGTGAAGGAGTAGGCTGGAAAAAGTGAAGATTCCACACTCTTCCTCACACCAACCAGGAATCTAGGAGTTGGGGAACCCTGACTCCTCAGATGTTCTCCCTTTTTCTAATCATTATCATCATCAATCATATTTATTGAGCGCTTACTGTGTGCAGAGCACTGTACTAAGTGCTTGGGAAGTACAAATTGGCAACATATAGAGACAGTCCCTACCCAACAGTGGGCTCACAGTCTAAAAGGGGGAGACAGAGAACAAAACCAAACATACTAACAAAATAAAATAAATAGAATAGATATGTACAAGTAAAATAAATACATAGAGTAATAAGTATGTACAAACATATATACATATATACAGGTGCTGTGGGGAAGGGAAGGAGGTAAGATGGGAGGGTGGAGGGGGGATGAGGGGGAGAGGAAGGAAGGGGCTCAGTCTGGGAAGGCCTCCTGGAGGAGGTGAGCTCTCAATAGGGCCTTGAAGGGAGGAAGAGAGCTAGCTTGGCAGATGGGCAGAGGGAGGGCATTCCAGGACTGGGGGAGGACGTGGGTGTAGATGTCCTTAGCAAATGATGATATTTGTTAAATGCTTACTCTATGTTAGGCACTGTATTAAGCCCTGGGTTAATGCAAGGTTAGACACAATACCTGTATGACATGGGGATCACAGTACAAGTTGTAGGGAATAGGATTTAATCTTCATATTACAGATGAGGTAACTGAGGCACAGAGAAGCTAAAACAGAACTTCTTTTCTTCCTACCCAAACCCTGTCCTCCCCCTGACTTTCCCATCATGCTGTAGATGGCACCCCTTTCTTCATATCTCACCAGCCTGCAATCTAGGTATTAACCTTGATGCTACTCTCTCATTCAACCCAAATATTCAAGCCATTACTAAATCCTGTCGGTTCCACCTTCACAATACTGCCAAAATCCACCCTTTCCTCTCCATCCAAAATTTTACCATGTTACTCCAATCACTTATTTTACCCCAACTCAATTATTGTACCAGCCTCCTTGCTGACCTCCCTGCCTCCAGTCTCTCCCCACTTCAGTCCATACTTCACCCTGCTGCCTGGATCATTTCTCTACAGAAATGTTCTGGCCACATTTCCCCACTGCTCAAGAACCTCCAGTGATTGGCCAATCACCTCTACATCAAACACTTCTCAGTATTGACTTTAAAGTACTCAATCATCTTACCCTCTCCTTCCTCACCTCACTACTGTCCTACTACATCCCAGTCCACGCACTTCGCTTCTCTAATGGTAACCTGCTAACTGTACCTCAGTCTCATCTATCTCACCGCCAACCTCTTGCCCACATCCTAACTCTGGCCTCTGCCTCTGGCTTGGAACACCCTCCCTCCTCATATTTTACAATTACTCTCTCTATCTTCAATGCCTTATTGAAGGAACATTTTCTCCTGACTAATCCATACTTTCCTCTTCTCCCACTCCCTTCTGCATCTCTCTGACTTGCTCCTTTTATTCATCCCTCCTCACAGCCCAGAGCACTTATGTACATATCTGTACAGAAGCACCATGGCCTAGGGGAAAGAGAATGGGCCTGGGAGTCAGAAGATCATGGGTTCTAATGCCAGCTCCACCACTTGTTGTCTGTGTGACCTTGAGAAGGTCACTCTACTTCTCTGTCCCTCAGGTACCTCATCTGTAAAGTGGGGATTGAGACTGAGCCCCATGTGGGACAGGGACTGTATCCAACCCCATTTGCTGTGTCTACCCCAGAGTAGACACAGTGCCTGGCACATAGTAAGTGCTTAAGAAATACCATAATTATTATTTTATATGTAATTAATTTATTTATATACATGTCTGTCTCTCCTTCTAGACTATAAGCTTGTTGTGGGCAGGGAATATGTCTGCTTACTGTTGCATTGTACTCTACCAAGAGCTTAGTACAGTGCTTCACACACAGTAGGTGCTCAATATATACTAATGAATGAATGAATGAATAAAATTGACTTGCCCATGGTCACACAGTAGATAAGCAGTGGCCTGGGATTAGAACCCAGGTCCTCTGACTCTCAGGCCCAGGCTATTTTCACTAGACTATGCTGCTTCCATTTTCTGGGGTCAGGCCAGGGAAGAAAACATAAAAAGAGAGGTGGTTTACTGATTTTCTGCTACATGAATCCAGTTGGTACACTATTACTGAGATACTCTCTTCCAATCAATCAGTTTCCGTGACCAAAACGTGCCGGTCTCAGCTCCACAACATTGCCAAGATCCGCCCTTTCCTCTCCATCCCAATCGCTACCCTGCTCATTCAAGCTCTCATCCTATCCTGTCTGGACTACTGCATCAGCCTTCTCTCTGATCTCCCATCCTCGTGTCTCTCTCCACTTCAATCCATACTTCATGCTGCTGCCTGGATTATCTTTGTCCAGAAACGCTCTGGGCATATTACTCCCCTCCTCAAAAATCTCCAGTGGCTACCAATCAATCTGCACATCAGGCAGAAACTCCTCACCCTGGGCTTCAAGGCTTTCCAGCACCTCGCCCCCTCCTACCTCACCTCCCTTCTCTCCTTCTACAGCCCAGCCCGCACCCTCCGCTCCTCCGCCGCTAATCTCCTCACTGTACCTCGCTCTCCCCTGTCCCGCCATCGACCCCCGGCCCACGTCATCCCCCGGGCCTGGAATGCCCTCCCTCTGCCCATCCGCCAAGCTAGCTCTCTTCCTCCCTTCAAGGCCCTGCTGAGAGCTCACCTCCTCCAGGAGGCCTTCCCAGACTGGGCCCCTTCCTTCCTCTCCCCCTCGTCCCCCTCTCCATCCCCCCATCTTACCTCCTTCCCTTCACCACAGCACCTGTATATATGTATATATGTTTGTACATATTTATTACTCTATTTATTTATTTATTTATTTTATTTGTACATATCTATTCTATTTATTTTATTTTGTTAGTATGTTTGGTTTTGTTCCCTGTCTCCCCCTTTTAGACTGTGAGCCCACCGTTGGGTAGGGACTGTCTCTATATGTTGACAATTTGTACTTCCCAAGCGCTTAGTACAGTGCTCTGCACATAGTAAGCGCTCAATAAATACGATTGATGATGATGATGATGATGATGGTAATTTTTGAGTGTTTACTGTGAGAAGAACACTGTACTAAGTTATTGGGAGAGTACAATGCAACAGAATAAGTAGACACATTCCCTGCCCACAAGGAGTTTACATCTAAAGGGGACTATAGCATATAAAAGATCAGCAGCCACAAGGGGCTCATAATAGAGGTGCCAGTAACAGATTGCTAAAGCATGGGAGAAAGGAAAAACAGTAATTTCAGATTTGTGGAGTGGAGCCCATATGTGCTTCAGTCAGGTAGGGAAGTAGCATGGCCCAGTGGAAGGAGCACAGTCCTGGGAGTCAAAAGACCTGGGTTTGAATCCCAGCCCTACCACTTGTCTGTTGTATGTCCTTGGCAAATTAATTTCTCTGAGCCTAAGTTAACCTCATCTGTAAAATAGGGATTAAATACTCCCCCCTCCTAATTAGACTGGAAACCCCATATGGGACAGGGTCTGGGTCTAATCTGATTATCTTGTATCTATTTCAATGCTGGCTTAGTCACTGTTCCCTGTTAGTGATGATGATAATGATGATGATGGTATTTGTTAAGCGCTTACTATGTCCCCAACACTGTTCTAAGCACTGGAATAGATACAAGGTAATTAGGTTGTCCCACATGGAGTTCACAGTCTTAATCCCCACTTTACAGATGAGGTAACTGAGGCACAGAGAAGTTAAATGACTTGCCCAAAATCACATAGCTGCTCTGAACACAGTAAGCACTCAATAAATACAATTAAATGAATGAATGACAAGTGTCAGAGCTGGGATTAGAATCCACAACCTCTGACTCTCAAGCCCGTGCTCTTTCCACTAAGCCATGCTGCTGTTCTTATCTATCTGACCACTAACCCTTTTCCCACATCCTACCCCTAACCTGGAACTTCCTCCCCCTCCTTATATACCAGACCACCACTCTCCTAACCTTCAAAGGTCACTAAAATCACATCTCCTTCAAGAGGCCTTCCCTGATTAAGCTCTCTTTTCCCTGGCTTGCTTTCCCTTCTGTATGTTCTATTCACTTTGATCTGTGACCTTTGGACAATTGATATTCTCTCCACTCCCTACCCCACAGTACTTATGTAAATATCCTAAAGTTATATATTATAAATTGCTTAATCATATTAATGTCTGCCTCCACCTCTAAACTGTAAACTCATTGTGGATAGGGAACATTTCTAATAATTATGTTGTATTGTCTCTCCCGAGGGCTTACTACAGTGTTCTGCACATAGTAAATGCTCAAAAAATATGAATGAATGATCGACTGATTGACTCATAGTAAGTTCTTAACAAGTACCATTAAAAAAAATCCCCTTCCCTTCTCTGGGCTAAGACAGTAAAGGATCACAGGGGTCAAATGAAAATAAAGGAAGCAGAGAGGGGACTTACCCTCCTTGCTGCTGTTCTGCTACTCAATCCTAGGCTTCTAACTACTAGAGTAGTTTAGTAGGAATCTGTCATGTCCACCAAGTTGATGCTAAGCCCATGCCTTGAAATATGAGCTGATCCATATCGAGTACACCACCAGTCACTGAAGAGATGAAACTATGTAAAGTTTGAAAATATTAATCAACATGGAGTTTCCCTCAAATGCAGTCACCCTCCTATTCTTTGCCCATGTTGGAAGTGATGTCTTTGTTAAGATGGTTCTGGAAAGCGACTATATATAGTATTCTTGTTCCAAGCTTTTTTGAGGAGTTTAATAGTATCACTTCATCTATTTTAAGTAGCAGTGCTTTCAGTTAAATGGACAAGCTCATCTTTTATTGATCAAAAGTTTCTGAAATGTTAGCTTTGTTCAACTGCAGTGTTGAATGTCTACCCAAATCAATGCCTTTGTTTTCCAACTATATCTTCAGTTATCCCATGTTTAGACTCAGTAGTCATACCAAAGCCATTCCCATCATAGATCAAATTGAGTTTGTCATTTTGATTTTGAAATTCAGTAAACAATAGTTTCATTTTTACTTATGAACTTTCAGATTGATATTAGAAATGTGATACTATAAGCACAGTATAAATCAATCAATCAATCAATTGTATTTATTGAGCACTTACTGTGTGCAGAGCACTGTTCTAAATGCTTGGGAAGTACAAGTTGGCAACATATAGAGACAGTCCCTACCCAACAGTGGGCTCACAGTCTAGAAGGGGGAGACAGAGAACAAAACCAAACAAATTAACAAAATAAAATAAATAGAATAGATATGTACAAGTAAAATAAATAAATAGAGTAATAAATATGTACAAACATATATACATATATACAGGTGCTGTGGGGAAGGGAAGGAGGTAAGAAGGGGGGGTGGAGGGGGGATGAGGGGGAGAGGAAGGAGGGAGCTCAATCTGGGAAGGCCTCCTGGAGGAGGTGAGATCTCAGTAGGGCCTTGAAGGGAGGAAGAGAGCTAGCTTGGCGGATGTTGGGAGGGAGGGCATTCCAGGCCAAGGGGATGACGTGGGCCGGGGGTCGACGGCGGGACAGGCGAGAATGAAACACAGTGAGGAGATTAGTGGCAGAGGAGTGGAGGGTGCTGGCTGGGCTGTAGAAGGAGAGAAGGGAGGTGAGGTAGGAGGGGGCGAGGTGCTGGAGAGCCTTGAAGCTGAGGGTGAGGAGTTTCTGCCTGATGCGCAGATTGATTGGTAGCTACTGGAGATTTTTGAGAGAACCACATGTACTTGAATTCCTCTTAGAGAGTACCATGATGTGTTACAATTAATTGGGGAATTTTCAGAACTAACTTATTTTAATATTCCTTTCTGAGAGTTATCTAATCTGTAGCCTGTGTCACTTTAAATTACCCTCTTCTATATTCGACACACAGATCTGCTATAAAGGAATCCATACCAGATTCAAATCAATGCAGACTTCATTGACTCTCTCTTTTCATACATAGGGATAAAAAACTCTTTGCTAGTGATAGGCTCATTAATCAAAATGGCTTGGGGCCATTGATCACTGTGAACTGTACTGTGTGAAGTTAATTTGAAAAATCATGGAAGGTACATGTCAAAATAACTTGGTTAACCTTGGATTTGCCGTGCCCAAGCCTTACCCCTCTTTTCTGAAAGCTTTAGAGAATCAGAGATACACTGCAAAATACTACAACTTATCTTTTTTCATCTCCATAGGTTAGTCTCTCATATGTGCTATCCACTCTCCAAGGATCAAAAGTCCAACCACAGTGGCTGTGAAATATCAAGCCGGACTGATGGCCGTGGGAAAAGACATGCCACAAAACCATGTCCGAACAATATAGAGAAATCCAATCACATCTACCAATGCACTCCTCCATACAGAATCTCTTCCAATGTAAGTTGCCACAAGAAATGAAGCAATATTTGAAACATTTTATTGTAAGACTCAACCAATAACATTTAGAGAGCTCACTGTCCCCCGAACAATTTGCTAGTTATAGAATTCTATAAGTGGAAGGGAGCTATGTCGTTAGATAGTTATTTGAGGACAAGGGCAGGGTGTTCTATTCTATTCTCCCAAGTGATGAGTCCTTGTCCAGATGGGAAAGGGCTGTGGCCTAGGAATCTAGTTTCTCCATTCTGTAAAACATGAATTCAGTACTCTCAGTCTCAGCAGGGGCTGCATACTTCTGAGGGGAGTATCAGTGAGATTCAGTGACCTTCTGGGTAACTAGTTCCTTCACTGCTCAGTGTTTTCAAACCTCCTTCTAGCACTGAAGATTGACATTCTTTGGCATCCTCAGAGTGCTGACAGGATATCTTCTGTGACCACAAACAGATAGGGAGGGAAGATGGGGGGTTGCCCCTGCCCTCATTCCAACATTTACTAACCTATTTGTCATTCCTATTACTAAGAAAAAATGCAAATGTCCAAGCTTTTACTGTATTGGCTTTTAGACTCAGAATTAAGACACGTATTAGACCCCTAACCAGTATCTTTGTTGTTTGATGTTTTTTCCTAGGAAACTGAAATCATGAAAGAAATCATGCAAAACGGACCAGTGCAAGGTATGGTTAGAAGAAATGAAAATCACCATTATGATTCACTCTCTTTTACTAGTAAACATTTTTATTCACGATGACAACTTCTGGAGGAACACACCTTTATTTTAAAGGGCTCCCTGACAGACATTTATCTTGTCTTATGCCGTCAAGTCGTTTCCACCCATAGCGACGCCATGGACACATCTCTCCCAGAACATGCTCTCCAACTGCATAGCTTTGTGGCAAGAGCACAGGTTTAGGAGTCAGAGGTTATGTGTTCTAATCCCAGCTCTGCTACTTGTCTGCTGTGTGGCCTTAGGCAAGTCACCTAACTTTTCTGTGCCTCAGTTACCTCACCTGTAAAATGAGGATTGAGACTGTGAGCTCCACGTGGGACAACCTGATTATCTTGTATTTACCCCAGTGCTTAGAACAGTGCTTGGAACATAGTAAGCGCTTAAAAATGCCATTATTATTATTATTATTATTATTATTATTATTATTACTATTATTATCATTACTATCTGCAATCATTCTGGTGGTGAATCCATAGAGTTTTAGTGGTAAAAATACAGAAGTGGTTTACATTGCCTCCTTTCATGCAGTAAACTCGAGTCTTCGCCCTCGACTCTCTCCCATGCCGCTGCTGCCCAGCACGAGTGAGTTTTGACTTGTAGCAGTTTGCTTTCCACTCGCTAGCCACTGGCCAAGCTAGGAATGGAATGGGTAGGCCTCTGCTTGACTCTCCCTCATGTAGCCAAGACTGGTAGAGTACTGAAAACTCTCCAGGTGTGACCCTGAGTGGGCTCTGACAGACATACTCTGCCATTATGTAACACATTCTACATAACAGAGCAATCTTTTTAGATGAGCCAGCATTGTCAAGTCACATTCCTAGTTCCCCTTTGGGACTTTTTAAGACTAATGGTCTCAATTCTCTTTAAAACATATCTATAAATCAAAACATTTTAGCTATCTGAATCTTCCATCCATCAGTTAGCTTTGCATGCTGGAAATGATGATGATGATGATGATGATGATGATGACATTTGTTAAGCGGTTACTATGTGCAAAGCACTGTTCTAAGCGCTGGGGAAGTTACAAGGTGATCAGGTTGTCCCATGGGGGGCTCACAGTCTTAATCCCCAATTTACAGATGAGGGAACTGAGGCCCAGAGAAGTGAAGTGATTTGCCCAAAGTCACACAGCTGACAATTGGCAGAGCCGGGATTTGAACCCATGAACTCTGACTCCAAAGCCCGTGCTCTTTCCAGTGAGAATGGAATGGAGAGGGTTAAAAGTGTAGGGAAGCAACATGGCATGGTGGATAGAGCACGGGCCTGAGAGTCACAAGGTCATGGATTCTAATCCTGGCTCTGCCACTTGTCTCATGTGTGACCTTAGGCAAGTCACTTCACTTCTCTGTGCCTCAGTTAACTCATCTTTAAAATGGGGAACGAGACTGTGAGCCCAATACAGGGCAGGGACTATGTCCAACCAGATTTGCTTGTATCCACCTGAAGGCTTAGTAGAGTGCCTGGCTCATAGTAAATTCTTAACAAATACCATTAATATTATTATTATTATGGGGTTAATGTAGAATAGAAGCAACATTGTCTGTTTGTGATTACCTCTTGTCTTTAGTCTACTGTTGTTGTTGCCATAGTACTCAAATAGCCAAGTCAATTTTAATGAATATGGTGTTGGGGACTAAACATGAAGAAATAAGGAGTACATTGTTGGTTTCCTGAAATGAAACTGCAGATTGTGTGCTACAATCCCAGGTCCCTACTTCATATGGAAAATACATTTTATTTTTCACCTTTGCCATGCCATTCTAAGATAACCTTCCTCAAGCACCTGATACTTTTTCTGACTTACACAAATGTTGAGTATTATACATTGCCTTCAGCAAAACAGCGTGGTACAAGCATTCATGCATTAAATGGAAATGCATGTCATGGACTCAACAAGGCACTCAGCTACTATCTATGCAGTGGAACAGAAAATAACCTACAAATTAAAAAAAAAATCTGCTATATCCTTCAGGAGTCTACATGGTCCTTTTTCTAAATGCTGACCTGATTGCTATTGGAGTGAATTTCAACTTTGGGCAGGAGCCTGTTGGAAGCCAGTTACAATCATACATATATATATAACCTTAGGATACTTGGAATTTCCTGTACTACACACATATGTATACATATATAGTATACATATACACATATATATAAATAACCAGTATTTAGTCATTCCACCAATCATATTTATTGAGTGCTTATGATGTGCAGTATACATATACACACATATATAAACAAAACCAGTATTTAATCATTCTATTGATCATATTTATTGAGTGCGTATGATGTGCAGTATACATATATATGTATATAATAACAGAACCAGTACTTAATTATTCTATCAATCATATTTATTGAGTGCTTATGATGTGCAGATGGCCATAATAAGTGCTTGGGAGAGTACAATGCAAAGGAGTTGGTAGACACATTCCCTACCCACAGTGAGTTCACAGTCTGGTGTGGTAGATGGACATTAATATAAATAAATTACAGATAGGTGCCTAAGTGGTGAGGGGCTGAAGAGGAGTGAATAAAGAGAGCAAGTCAGAGGGATGCAGAAGGGAGTGGGGAAAGAGGAAATGAGGACGTAGTCAGGGTAAGCCTTTTAGGGGAGATATGCCTTCATTAATGCTTTGAAGGTGGAGAGAGTAATTGTCTGTCAGAAATGAGAAGGGAGGGCATTCCAGGACAGAGGCAGGAGACGATGAGAGGATGGCGGTGAGATAGACAGGATCAAGGTATAGTGAGTAGGTTAGCATTAGAGGAGCAAATTGTGCAGTCTGAGCTGCAAAAGGAGAGCAGCGAGATGAGGTGGGAAGGGTCAAGATGATCAAGTGCTTTAAAGCTGATGGTAAAGAGTTTTTGTTTTACTTGGAAGTGGATAGGTGACCACTGGAAGTTCTTGAGGAGTGTTGAAACATGGACTGAACGTTTGTGTTAAAAAATGATCCAGGCAGCAGAGTGAATTATGGACTGGAGTGGGGAGAGACAGAAGGCAGCAATGTCAACAAGGAGGCTGGTGCAGTAAGCAAGGTGGGATGGAATAAATGCTTGGATTAACATGGTTGCAGTTTGGGTGGAGGGAAAAGGGTGGATTTTTAGCAATGTTGTGAAGGTTGAACCAACAGGATTTAGTGATAGATTAAATACATGGGTTGAATGAGAGAGATATGTCAGGAATAGCCCCAAGGTTACAGACTTCAAAGCCTTATTGAGGGCACATCTCCTCCCTGACTAAGTCCCCCTTTCCTAATCTCCCACTCCCTCCGTGTCCCCCTGACATGTTCCCTTTGTTCGACCCCTTCCCAGACCCATAGCACTTATGTACGTATCTGTTATTTATTTATTTATTTATATTCATGTCAGTTTTTCCCATCTAGACTGTAAGCTATCTGGAGGGTACCAGGATGGCACCTGGAGAGTTTCCAGTACTCTACCAGTCTTGACCTTGGGAAGGAGAGTCCAGCAGAGTCATTCCCATTTGATTCCTAGCTTGACCAATGGCTAGTGAGCAGACAGCAACCTGCTACAAGTCAAGATTCCCCTGTGCTGGGCAGCAGTGGCATGAATGAGAGTTTAGGGCAGAGACTCAGGTTTACTGCTCAGAAGGAGGCAATAATAAACCACTTCTGTATTTTTACCAAGAAACCTCTGTAGGTATTCTACCAGAACAATTGCAGGTGGAGGTGTGCTTTCTGGGAGAGACGTGTCCATGGTGTCACTATGGTTCAGAGATGACTCGACAGCATGGCTCGAGGAGCAGCATGGCTCAATGGAAAGAGCATGGGCTTTGGAGTCAGAGGTCATGGGTTCAAATCCCTGCTCTGCCAATTGTCAGCTGTGTGACACAAGAAGGCAAGTCACTTTACTTCTCTGTGCCTCAGTTTCCTCATTGCCTCAGTTTCCTCATCTGTAAAATAGGGATTAAGACTGTGAGTCCCCCGTGGGACAACCTGATCACCTTGTAACCTCCCCAGCACTTAAAACAGTGCTTTGCACATAGTAAGCGCTTAATAAATGTCATCATTATTATTATCATTATTATTATTTTGACAAGACAAGACTGTAAGCTCATTGTGGGCAGGGAATGTGTCTGTTTATTTTTGTATTGTACTTCCCTAAGTGCTTAATACAGCACCCTGCACACAGTAAGTGCTCAATAAATACAATTGAATGAATGAAGGACTTGTGAGGCAGGAAGGCTGGTGGCGCCATCTACAGTGATGGGAAAATCATTGGGAGGACAGGGTTTTGGTGGGAAAATAAAGAGTTCTGGGAAAATAAAGACTTCTGTATGGACATGTTAAGTTTAGGGTGTCAGTTAGACATCCAAGTAGAAATGTCTTGAAGGCGGGAGGAAATGCAAGACTGCAGAGATGGAAAAACCAGTGATGTTGCTTTGGGAATCATTTGCAAAAAGATGGTAGTTGAAGCCATGGGCACAAATGAGTTCTCCAAGGAAGTGGGTGTAGGTGGAGAATAATAGAAAGAGACCCAGACCTAAGCCCTGAGAGACTCCCACAGTTAGAGGATGGGAGGCAGAGAAGGAGCCTGCTAAAGAGATTGAGAAGGAGAACCTGGAGAGGACAGTGTCAGTGAAGCCAAAGTTGGATAATGTTTCTAGGAGAAGGAGGTGGTCGACAGTGTTGGAGGCAGCTGAGAGGTATAGGAAGATTAGGATGGAGTAGAGGCCATTGAATTTGGCAAGAAGGAGGTCATTTGTGACCTCTAAGAGGACAGTTTCTGTGGAGTGAATGGGACTTAAGGCAGATTGGAGGGGGCCAAGGAGGGAATTGGAAGAGAGGAACTTGAGATAGTGGGTGTAGACACCTTGCTCCAGGAGTTTGGAGAGGAATGGTAGGAGGGAGATGGGGTGATAACTGGAGGGAGCCATGGGTATGTTTGGAAGCAGTGGGGAAGAATCCACTGGAGAGCAAACAGTTGAAAATGGTGGTCAGAGAGAGAAGGAAGGGGGCAAGTACTTTGATAAAGTATGAAGGGGTGAGGTTAGATGTGCAGGTGGAGGGGGTGGATTTTGAGAGAAGGCAGGAGAGCTCCTCTTGAGATACTGCTGGGAAAGATGGGAGCGTTGAAGAAGGAGCAGAAGGCGGGAGGAGCTGGAGAAGAGAAGGGCAAATTTTAGGGAGATCAGGCCTGATACTTTCAATTTTCTCAATAAAACTGGCCAGGTCACTAGGGGCAAGGAATTGAGAAGATGAGGGTACAGGGGGTTTGAAGAGAGAGTTATGCATCTGGAACTTTTTAAGGCATTTGTTAAGCACTTACTATATGATAGGCACTCTTCTAAATTCTGAGGTAGATGCAAGGTAATCAGGTTGGACACAATCTGTGTCCCACATGGGGCTCGGTCTTAGTCTCTATTCTACAGATGTGGTAACTGAGGCACAAGGAGATTCAGTGACTTGCCCAAAATCACACAGCGGTCAAGTGAAAAAGCTGAGATTACAAGCCAGGTCTTTCTGACTCCAGGACCAGTTCTCTATCCCTTAGGCCACCCTGATTCTCTGGTGAGGGTAATTGGAGAAATACAATTGGCAAGAGCAATGGTGAGGTCAATTCAGGAGGGCAATGGGCATGGGTGTCAATAAGGATGGAGAAATAATATTTCCAGGCAGAGGAGAGGCAGAGTTGAAGCACATAAGGACGAGGTTGGCCTGACGTTTAGATTTCTCCTAACAGTACTCTGTGCTTGTCCATAGGAGTGAAGAAAGTGAACTGTGGAGGTGATACAGGACTGTGGGTTAGTGATTTGATAAGGAAATCCTCTAGCTCTTATTCCTGTACTCCATCCACTCGACCACACTGTTTCTTCACTTCTACCATAGCTAACATGAAGAAATGATGCCTTTCATTTTGATGGAGTTGCATCTGTTTCGTAAAATAAAGCAGGGAATCCACGTTTCAGTTTTGCTCCTGCTTTACCAGGGAAGGTTTCATGATGACTGTAGATGAGTTGATGGAATTGACAGAAAGCAGGTAGATAAGCCGGTTGCCTCAACACAGGGAATGATGAAGAAACGTTAGTGCTTTCATTATTCGTGGAGCTGGGAGGTGATCTCACCTCAGGAAACCTCTTTACTTGTCAACAGATGTTGAAATCTTTGGCACCTTTTAGAAAAATGGCATAGAAGTAAATTAGGTTTCTCCTTCCTAGTGATCAGGGTCACACTAACTGTAGAATAGGCATTTCTCTGCTTTACCAGAAGACACAGCTGAGGTGAACTTGGCACTTTATTCTGGGTACATCAAATCTTAAATCTGATTTGTGCAGTGGTTACCACAGGCCCTCCAAGATGTAGAGATTCAGATAATTATTTCTAGTACACTTTAGTCGTGTGAACCTCATGAAAGTTCTAATGGCTTAGAATTTAGGAATTAACCTCCTCTAAAGGATTATTTAATCTCTATAAAACCTTAGGCATTTCAGACACAACTGAAAACATATGATTTTATTTATGTTCTAATGAACGACTTCCACTTTGGTAAAATGTGAGAGTGCTTTAGGTGCACATCCTACATTAGTGCTATAAACAAAATCCATTCATTCATTCCATCGTATTTATTGAGCGCTTACTGTGTGCAGAGCACTGTGATAAGTGCTTGGGAAGTTCAAGTCGGCAACATATAGATGGTCCCTATCCAACAATGGGCTCATCTCATTACTCCAAGTATTTCCCTGATGGCCCTCACTATATTAGAGAACAAACTGCAGTGGTGAGGGATGAGTCCTCTACCTTGTCCCTTGGATTTCTGGAGTTAAATGCTGTACTTTATGGAAATAGAAGAACATGTTGCATGCTGGGGATTCAGGAATAAAAGTGAATCATAAGAGCTCAGGGAGCAACTAGTTCCATAGAACTGAAAAGCCTCTGGCAATAAGTGCATATTTTTATAAATGATAAGAGGCTGGTTGAGTCATTTTGGTGGAAAAGCACACTGATTGTCTTTTTATTATCGCTTGGGCTAATATACAGCTCTCTCTTCCTCTTCAGAGGAACAAAAGGATAGGAATTTAGAGACTTCTGTATAAACAACAGCCTACCTTCTTTATACAGTTCAAAATATGCATTGGTGAGAGAAAACAAAATCTGCTACAAAATACTATAAACTTTAGGAATCAAGGGGACTTATAGCAGGGGCTATTTTGAAGGGATAAAGGGATATAAGAATCAGTCTTGCTCTCGCAGCTAACTGCTTTTTAGCTTTTATAATAATTATTATAATAATATACTATTTGCTAAGCTAATTTACTATTTGTCAACCACTATTCTAAGTATTGGGGTAGATACAAGTATATCAGGTCGAACACAATCTGTGTCTCATATAGGGCTCAAGGTCTAAATAGGAGGAATAACAGGTATTGAATCCTCAGTAAACTGAAGAGGAAACTGAGGCACAAGGAAGTTAAATGGCTTGCCCAAAGTCACACCACAGGCACTTGGTGGAGCAGGGTTAGAGCCCAGTTCCTCTGATTCCCAGGCCTGTGTTCTTTCCACGAGGCCATGTGGTGCTTTTCCATAGTAGAAAAACAAACATATGAAAAAAAGCGAAGCATCTGGCCTCAAATGAAAGGAATTGGGTTCAGTAATTTGAACCCAACTCTCTCTTCTAAAGTTCCAAAAAGGATAGTAATCTTCCTCCACCCTCTTGTATATTCTCCATAAGGGGGATTACTGCTGTTGTGAAAAGCATTGCATTTGATTAGGGATTATTACTATGGGATCTCAGTGTCAGGTTCAGAGTTATATAAAATGTTTCAGATACGATTCCAGGCCATGAGTCTGCAGTTCCTATCCATGTGGCATTTACTGGCAGACAACTGGTCTGTCAGGGCTATTGGAGGAGGAAATGAGACAAGTTCACAATACTTTTATGTTTGTCTTCCTCATTAGAGTATGAGCTTCTTGTAGACAGAGAATGCAAAACTTTATTATTCTGTATTTCCCAAGTGCCTAGTGTGGTGCATGACACCAAGTGCTCAATAAATGTTGTTACACCTACTGCCACTCTTACTACTACTACTACTACTACTACTACTACTACTACTACTACTACTACTGCTGCTGCTGCTGCTACTACTACTACTACTACTACTACTACTACTACTACTACTACTACTACTACTACTACTACTATTACCATTATCACCACTATCCAGAATGTAGAAATCCAAGTTTAGCTCAGGGAGAGGTTAAGGAAAACTCAGCGGTATCCCAATCCCCCCCGCCCCACTCACCCGCCCCACTCACCCGACCCCACACATTCATATACATTTATATACATGGCCAATTTGGTGTAGAATTAAAGTTCTTCTGTTTGCCTCTCTCTCTCTCTCTCTCTCTCTCTCTCTCTCTGTCTCTCTCTCTCTCTCTGTCTCTCTCTCTCTCTTTGTATTCATGTATGTTTGTGCATTTCAGCCCCACACCAAATATTACAATAAGCAAACAACATTTCTTACATCAGAAGTTCTGTACATGTGTATTAGAAAATCACCAATATTATCAGAGAATGTTCAAGGAAGAAAGAGAGAAAAGGAGAGGGGAAAAGAAAGAGGATGGAATAGAGTGGGGAGAGAGATGAAAGCCGGAAGAGGAGGATGGCGGAGGGACTGGTCACATGAGAGACCTAGAGGGAGACAGACCACTCTCACCAAGGGTTAGAGTCTTCCATGTCTGTGGAGTAGTTAAGTCATTTAAAATCTGGCTGACCTACCCAGGAGTTCTGGGCAGAGTCAGGGACTGTTTGTGTGATTAGAGGAAAGCTGCCAGAGACTTTGGCCTACATACAGTGAGAATCAATCGATTAATCAATTGATGATATTTACTGAGTACTTACTTTGTGCAGAGCACAGCACTATGCACTTAAGAGAATACAATTCAATATTATTATTAGTATGGGACATCAGTGTCAGGCTCACAGTTATATAAAATGTTTCAGATGATGATTCCAAGCCACAGGATGTGATCTCAGCTTACACAGAGCTTACAGTCTAGAGGAGGCAGTCTAGGGAGAAATTGGTGGTTTATAATAATAATGATGGCATTTATTAAGCACTTACTATGTGCAAAGCACTGTTCTATGCGCTGGGGAGGTTACAAGGGGATCAAGTTGTCCCACGGGGGGGCTCCCAGTCTTAATCCCCATTTTACAGATGAGGTAACTGAGGCCCAGAGAAGTTAAGTGACTTGCCCAAGGTCACATAGCAGACATGTGGCGGAGCCAGGATTCGAACCCCTGACCTCTGACTCCAAAGCCCGGGTTCTTTCCACTGAGCCACGTTACCATTTGGTACTGCTCTCTGACCCTGCAGAAAATTTGCCCTTCTCAGGCCATTCAGATATCTATCTGGTGGGACCCTGCCTTTCTGGCCAACCAGAAGAACACAGTTTGCAGTCTGGGATTAGGGTTTATGTCAAATTCATATGGGCAAGGAATGTGTCCGCTAATTCATTCATTCAGTCATTCAATCATATTTATTAAGTGTTTACTGTGTGCAAAGCTCTGTACTAGGCGCTTGAAAAGTACAAATCAGCAACATAAAGAGCCAGTCCCTACCCAACAACGGGCTCAAAGTCTAGAAGGGGGAGACAGACAACAAAACAAATAATTCCATTCTATCATACTCTCCCAAGTGCTTAATATGGTTCTCCACACACCATTTTATGTGCTCTACACATAGTAAACACTCAGTAAATACTACTACTACTACTACTACTAATAAAGATAATTATGGTATTTATTAAGCACATACTATGTACCAGGCACTGTACTAAGCATTAGAGTGGATACAATCAAATTGGGTTGGACACAGTCCCTGTCCCACATGGGGCTCATTTTCAGGTGAGGCAACAGAAGCCTAGAGTTGACCAAGGTCACACAGCAAACAGATGGTAGAGCCGGGATTAGAACCCATGACCTTCTGACTCCCAGGCCTGTGCTCTATCCACAACACCGAGCTGCTTCTCTACTGATCAGTTATTGTACTGTCCTATGAATCAATGCCTTATGTTGGCAGGAGAGTTTGCATATGCTGATGAAGCTTAGAGTTACCCATAATGTAAAGGACTAAGATGAAGCATCAGAAAAAGTTGATTCACTTATGCTGGGCAGCAGCGGCATAGGAAAAAATCAAAGGCAAATCAAAATAAAAAATCAAAATCAAAATCAAGTGATCAAAACTTTGATCAAAGGCAACGACAGAGACTCCAGTATTTTACTGTGTATAAGAAGGCAACGGTAAACCACTTATGTATCTTTACTAAAAAAACCCTATGGATACCAGAATGACTTTATGGCAGAAGACAGGGCATCCTGGAGAGGGTGTGTCCTTGAAGTCACTATGGATTGGAAATGATTCAACAGCATTTGAAGAAGAGAAATACTGTTGTTCAATTGATTGATATGATTTTGGACAGATGAGGCTGAATCAGCTTGACTTCGATCTTAACCAACCTTACATGACAGGCTCTCAAGGATAGTTCCTTTGAGGTGGTTGGCTTCCAACAGCTGCTCTCTTTTTGAGCCACCAGAGAAGGCTTTGGAGGGAAGGTTAGCGATTGAGGCTCTGTCAGCAATGCATGACAAGTTCCCTACCCTACGCTGCCCCAGGAGACTTTGGGTGTCTCAATGACTTGCCCAACATCCACAGCAGACAAATGGAGAATCTGGGATTAGAACCCAGGTCCTTATGCCTAGTATGCGTAGACCAATAACTCTAATGATAGTTCTGGTATTTAGGAAGTACTTACTATATACCGTGAACTTTACTAAACACAGGGGTAGATACAAGATAATTAGATTAGACACATCTTCATTTTAGGCTCACGGTGTAAGTAGGAGGGAGAACAAGGATTGCATCCCTTTATATTGATGAGGAAAGTGAGGCCCAGAGTTTTGTGACTTGCCCAAGGTCATTCAGAAGGCAAGTGGCAGATCTAGGACTAGATTCCAGGTCTTCTGGAGCATGTTCTTTCCCTAAGCCATGTTACTTCTCAATTTAATCCCAGTTATTCTGCTACAATGCAGGAAGAATAGGGATCATTCTATTCTCCTTCCTCTCTTATGCCAAATAAGCATTTTTTAAAGGAATCCAGGCTACACTCAGTATTGCCCGGTGTAGCTGAAATGTAAAGAGCTCTTACCCTCTGTTGGGCAATTTTAAAATTAATTATCTGTGGCTCACCTGGAATCATCCACACAATTCAGCGGACTCTTCTACTATACCAAGAAAGCAGAAATGATGGATCCTTTCTCAATCTAAATCTGAAACTGTTCTTGCAAGAATTTGCCATCAGCTCAGCCAACATGTATTTCTAAGAATGAAATCTTGGCACAATAAGTGTATTCACTCCAAAGCCTAAACATTCATTTATACGTGCCAGGAAAAGGTTTACATTAATTACAGGATTAAAGGCAATTACTGTAAATCCCTTTTGCTAGACTCATTCCTTCCCTGCTACCTCAAGTGGAGCTGTTAATAGGTTTGTGGTGAGGAACAAGGCTGAGGGAGAAAGGGCAATCTTTTGCCATATGTGAGAATGTTAAGCCATAGTAGTAATGGTGTTTGTGAAGTAGCACCAGTGGTAAGTTCTTGGGAAGTGTAACTGAAGAACCATTTATTTCTTTCCTTTATTTAGAGTAGATACACTTTGAAAAGTAAAATATAGACTTATATGAAAAAGTAGTAGAAACACCAGTAGGAAAATTTACAATATGAAAGCAAATTATATTAGCAAACGGAAATCACATAATCTTCATTTCTCAGTCCTTTCTGAATTGAATCCAAAATGACCAGGATATTCACCTCTGGGAAGATAAAAGATTTCTGAAGCTCAAATTGTTTTTTTCCAGGCTAATATACCTGTTTATTTCTTTAGCAATAATGCAGGTGCATGATGATTTTTTCCACTACAAAACTGGGATCTACAGGCACATTACCAACATAAGCGATGAATCAGAAAACTATAAACAGTTGCGAACTCATTCTGTCAAACTCACTGGGTAAGTTAAATGATTACAATTTCCTTTTTTGCTGTAGCTACAGTATTTTTCCCTGTCATGATACTGTAGTGTAAGTCTTAGAAAATGAAACTCAGTAGTCCAGGTTATAAATTGATGATTCTTATTACACATTGTGGGTACTCTAGCTTCTCCTCTGTGAGAAGAAAACAGTACTTCACAGTACATTATTCCTGTATCATCAATCAATCAATGGTATTTATTGAGTGCTTACTGTGTGTACAGTACAGTAGAGTTAGGTGGTAGTTGGTATATGATCCCTGACAATGAGGACTTTACAGTCTAATGGGATTAGCTCAATCAACCAATCAATTGCGTGGATTGGATTGGAGAGTGGGACCATTGGCAGTACCCAGTAGTAAGGTGGTTCTGCATGCGGAATGGCTTAAAGAGCAGGAATTTGGTCCTGTAGGGGTTCTGAAATGTTTACTAACAGCTAATTTTGTTGACTTTACAACTTGCTTACACTCAAAATATCTCAAAATATTACACCAAGATGGATTCAAGGTATATGAAAGTTCACTAGGCTTTCTTTAGTAGTAATATTTTAAGGTAAGTCAGTCCTCAGATTTTCACTTCTCCACAAATTGGACTTAGCCAGGCAGATTAAGACAGATAATTCTTTAACATTGCTATTTATATCTACTAACCAGTGCTATTTATATCTACTCTCACCCATATTTTCCAGAAGACAGAGCAGAAGGCTGGCAGTTGGGAGACTTGGGTTATAATCAATCAGTGGTATTTATATAGTGCTTATGTGTGCAGAGTACTATACTAAGCACTTGTGAGAGTAAAATGCAATGGACTTGATGGACATGTTCCCTAGCCACAAGGAGCTTACTTGGTTTCTGTTATGATTAAAAGAAACCAGTTTCCTTCCTCCTTAGACTGTGGGCCTCAGGTGGGACAGGGACCGTGTCCAACCTGATTTTCTTGTATCTTACCCAGTGTTTAGTCCTATGTGCCAAGGCACTTAGTAAGTACCTAACAAGTAGCACTAAAAAAATATGATAATAAAATACTCTATTCAATGGAGCATTTACAGAGTTCCACCTGGAATTATGAATTTCTCCTATATAGTCACATTGTGATCACCATATGGTTTTTCTATGATCTTTTTCCCTGTTTAAATTTAATGAATAGTAAATGAATGCTAAGTAGACAGTTTACTGATATTATGTTTAACCCAAGGTAAATTGAAAAAATCCCAAACAGATAGTTTAATTATAGTTTTTATACGCATGGAAAAACCCTAAACAACTGACATGGGTATCTCTATTGTATATGTGATGGAAAAAGAAATGCATGTAGAGAGGATCTTTAATCCCTAGACTAGATAATGAAATAACACGCCATTTGAGTATCAAATGCAGAAAAAGATTCTCTCTTCATGGAATTTTTCTCATTGGCAGAAAAAGTCCCAGAAGACTCATGATTTCTGCAGGAGTTTTGTTATGCATGTCAACTTTCACAGGATAGTTGGTGAGGAGTCTAGGTAGAATCATATTTATATTTATATATAGGCATTGGACCTTTCTATCAAATTGTAATTACTGTATGGCAACTTCTTATGGAATTATGATTTTTAATAGTACTTGTTAAATGCTTACTGCGTCAAACACAGTTCTAAGCACAGGGAGATACAAGTCAATTGAGTTTGACACAGTCCCTGTCCTGCATGGAGCTCACATCTAAGTAGGAGCAAGAACCGGTGAACTAAAGCACAGGGAAGTTAAGTGATTAGCTCTAGTTCACAAATCAAGCAACTGGCAGAGCTGTATTTAGAACTAAGATCCTCTGAATCCTAGGCCTGTGGTCTTCTCACTAGCCATGCTGCTTCTCCTACTACACCATAGTGCTTGGAAGCAAAATTGTTTAGGAATGGACCTTGAATTATTTTAAGATTCTTTCAAGAATTCTTTGAAGGCCATTAATCATTAATCCATGTCCCAAGACTGCAGTAAGCATCCATGGGGCATTTAGTGACAGCTGATTAGTCAGGGATTTTCAGGGAGAAATCTGAGAAAATTTGAAGTACTTTTAGACATTTTACAAACATTCAGAACTTATACAAAGAGGTTCATGCATAGGAAGGGTGGGCTGGACAGAGTAAGGAAGAAAGAGGTAGAGAGAGTGAAAGAGAGAAAGGGATGGAAAATGGAGAGAAGAAAGCTAACCCATATATAATTGCCTACCCAACCCTAGCTCCACAAACTTCAAATTTCTTTAGATGTCCAGATAAAGTTCTGCATGTGTTTACTGACAAGATAAACACCTGGGCAGGTCCTTCAGGAAAACCTCCTAAGCATCTCAGCATGGAGGAAGAGAGTGAGATCAAGAGTCAGGTGTCCCTCTTCTGAATTTAAAAGGCCCCAACAGCATGGTAATTGACTCTCATTTTCAGATGACCACTGGGAAAAACAGTCCCCTGGCTTCTAGGACAGTTCCCAGGAATAAGGTGCTACAAGAATAACTTTCCTGGATTTCAATCCCTGGATTTTAATTCCAACTTTAATAGGATTCTGAACATAGCCACCACCCAAGCTCTATCAGCACATGACTGAAAAGAGTTCCATCAGACTACCTGTTTAATCTGCCTAAGCTAAATTACCTACTGCCACTCTTTTTATCTAGTTTTCATACTTCCTTTCCATGAGGCCCCTTTCCCCCAGCCTCAAGTGATCTGCTTTCTTTGTGAAATGACCTTTCTTAATGAAGCCACCAGTTGGCTTTTAAAATCAAGAAATCAAGTTCTACAGCACTTACATACATATCTGTAAATTTATTCATCTTAGTATCTGTCTCCCTCTCTTGACTGTAAGCTCATTGTGGGCAGGAATGTGTCTGTGTATTGTTATATTGTACTCTCCCAAGCACTTAGTACAGTACTCTGCACACAGTAAACACTCAATGAATACAATTGAATGAATGAATGAAGAAAATGACAAGGTTAACCGACATTGTACTACGATCAGGAGTAATGTCCTTTTATGTGGTAATAAAACTTCGATTTCTTTTCCTTAAAGTTAGTATATTTCTCAATACTTCCTAAAATTCACAAACAAATTTCAGTGGCTTTTGAAAAAAAAAGGGCTATAAATGGATATCATTGTCATTTAGCAGTAGTAACAGTAACAATATTTATGACTACCTCTTGAACCACCAAGTCTATGCAGATGATTATCCCTTTTAGACTGTGAGCCCACTGTTGGGTAGGTACTGTCTCTATATGTTGCAAACTTGTACTTCCCAAGCGCTTAGTACAATGCTCTGCACACAGTAAGCGCTCAATAAATATGATTGATGATGATGATGATTCCCAAATCTACACCTCCAGTCCTGATCCCTCTCCATCTCTGTAGTCTATTTTCTCCTGCCTTCAAGACACCTCTACCTGGATGTCCAACCAACACCACAAACTTAACATATCCAAAGCAGAACTCCTTATCTTCCACCTGATTTTCATGACACTGTAGATAGTATCATAACCATCCTGTCTTGCTAGCCTTCAACCTAGGTGTTATTCTTGACTCCTCTCTCTTATTCAACCCACATATTCAATCCATCACTAAATCCTGTAGGTTACTTGTACATATCTATTCTATTTATTTTATTTTGTTAGTATGTTTGGTTTTGTTCTCTGTCTCCCCCTTTTAGACTGTGAGCCCACTGTTGGGTAGGGACTACCTCTATATGTTGCCAACTTCTACTTCCCAAGCGCTTAGTACAGTGCTCTGCACACAGTAAGCGCTCAATAAATACGATTGATGATGATGATGATCATTCACAACATCACTAGAATCCACCCTTTTCTCTCCATTCAAACTACTACCATGTTAATCCAAGCATTTATCCTATCATGGCTAAATTATTTAATTACTGTATCAGCCTCCTTACTGACCTCCTTCCCTCCTGTCTTTACCCAGTTCAATCCATACTTCACTCTGCTGCCCAGATCCTTTTTCTACATATTTCCCCACTCTCCCAGAACCTCTAGTGGTCACCCATCTACCACTGAACCAAGCAGAAATTCCTTTAAAGTACTCAATTACCTTGCCCCTTCTTACTTTACCTCGCTGCTCTCCTAATAATAAGAATTAATAATTGTGGTATTTATTAAATGCTTACTATGTGCCAGGTATTGTACTATGCTTGGAGGTGGATACAAGCAAATTGGATTGGACACAGTGCCTGTCCCAGGTAGGGCTCACAGTTTCAATCCCCATTTTACAAATGAGGTAAATGAGGCAGAGAAGTGAAGTGACTTGCCCAAGGTCACACAGCAGACAAGTCACAGAGTCACGATTAGAAACCTTGACCTTCCGACTCCCAGGCCCTTGCTCTATCCACTACGCAATGCTGCTTCTCTACTACAACCCAGCCCACACACTTCGCTCCTCTAATGCCAACCTACTCACTGTACCTCGATCTCATCTCTCACCACTGACCTCTCACCAAAGTCCTGCCTCTGGTAGGCAATCCTTCTTCATGTATGACTGACAGTTACTTTTTCCACCTTCAAAACCTTATTGAAGGCACAACTCCTCCAAGAGCCATTACTGACTAAGCCCTCATTTTCTCTTCTCCCAAGTCTTTTGGAATCTTGCTTGTAACTTGGATTGGTTCCCTTTATTCACCCCTCCCTCAGCCCCACAGCACTTATGTACATATTTGTAATTTATTTATTTATATTAATGTCTGTCTCTCCCTCTAGACTGTAAGCTTACTGTGGGCAGGGAACATGTCTACCATTCATTCACACATTGTCGTATTTATTGAGTGCTTACTGTATGCAGAGCACTGCACAAAGCTCTTGGAAAGTACAATTCGGCAACGGCTAGAGACAATCCCTTCCCAACAATGGGCTCACAGTCTAGAAAACTTACCAACTTTCTCAAGTGGTTAGTACAGTGATCTGGACACAGTAAATGCTCGAGAAATACAAACAGGCACACTGACACTTGTTATTTTACAGGTGGAACATTCTTAAATGTCCCCCCTCATTTTCATCTCTGTCCATCCCTGACTGTTGGCATGGAAACATACTCCCTGCTCATTTGTGTTTCAGCATTTGCCACATTCAGGACGAATGGCTGTTTGGGAGCTTGTTCTTTGTTCTCCCTATCTTCCAGCTCCTTTTCAAGGAATGTTGCCTCCAAACAACCTACTCCTATATCACTTGGTTCAAAACTAGGTTTTGTTAAGTCTTCATATAGCATGCCTTGCTTTCCCTTGGTGCAGTTATCCCCTTTCAGTTCACCCTAAAGCAGCTGCGTGGGAATCCTGCTCTAGTCCATCCTCCTCTATGACCCACACAGCAGTTGACTAAATGCTGCTGACTCAACATTGTATTGTACTCTCCCAAGGGCTTAGTACAGTGCTCTGCACATAATAATCACTCAAAAATACCATTGATTTATTGACAGCATCCACTGCGCAAGGACCTACATATACCTTATTTGGAAGTTAAGCTATCATAGCCATCTAAATTCACATCTCCTCCAAAAGGTCTGTGTAACTCCTCATTTCCACTTTTTGCTCTCCCTTCAGTGATGCCTCTGTACTTGGATCAGTATCCTTTTGACATTTTATATTCACCCAACTCCCACCCCCATGGTACTTATATACATACCCTTATTCTCTCCTATTTCCCCTATCTGTAATTTGTCTATCTGTCTCTTCTTCTAGATTGTAAGCTCCTTGTGGGAAGGGATCACATCTACTAACTCTATTGTATTGTACTCGCCCGAGCATTTAGTTCAGTATTCTGCACACAGGAAGCACTCAATAAATATCACTGTTGGATTAATTGATCTTGCCTCATGCCTCAATTTTCTCATCTGTAAAAATGGGGATTAAATACATGTTCTCCCTCTTCCGTCAACTATGAGGCCCAAGTAGGACAGAGACTGTTTCCAATCTGATTATAGTGTATTTGCCCTAGTACTTAGCATAGAATTTGGTACATGTAAGTGTTTAAGAAAGATCTCCATTATTATTAAGTAGCAAAATTTAGTAACGTAATTTTGTCTCCATTGGTGATGAACACCCTTGGTTTTCTAGCATAGTTGTTAAAATATAACCTCAATTTTCTTCAAACTTATTGTGAATCCTTATTGACTCTGCCCAGTGATTCATAATCGTTGCCCATCTTCTTGTGAATATGCCTCAAGAGCAGAATCATCAGTATTAAGCAGGTCCTGGAAGACTCGCTCAGACCTTTGACGATGCTCACAGCCTGTCAAGTTAAAATAATTTCCTGATGGATTGGAAGCATATTCTGACACCATTTCCCACCTCTGCTGCATTTTCAAGCATAGAGTAGTTTGAATAGAACTGGACCTAACAGCTCTCATTTAAGCTGACACTTGAAAAGTCAGGCAGTGGTATATTTAAGTCTGAGTTGACTGACCATGCCATTGTGCAGCAGCCTACTGAATTTTTTTGAAATTCTTAGGCCAGCCAGCTTTGCTTAGGCATTGACCATGCCTTAATGCATTGATGGTGTCAAACTCTTTTTAAGATCTATGAATCCAATTCCCACAATATTTTGAGGGAGAAAGTAGCAGATTGAAAAACTGAAGCAACTGAAATGTGAGGGAGTTTTCCTCACCTCAGGTAACAATCTCAAGCAAAGTGATTTTCTATTTCCTGATTCTGTAAAAGATGTATATGGAGCCTAACTGATAACTAGAAAATCACTCAGACATAGGTATCCAAGGCTTCATGCCTTCCCCATAAGCGGTTTTATCTAAGTGATCTAGGATGATAAAGATTATTTCCACAGTTTACTGATGACTATCTTTCTAGTCAGACCTGCCTACTTCAGGTTCCAAGACCACTGGCTGTATAACAATAATAATAATGATGGCATTTATTAAGCACTTACTTTGTGCAAAGCACTGTTCTAAGCACTGGGGAGGTTACAAGGTGATCAGATTGTCTCATGGGGGGCTCATTTATTCAATCGTATTTCATAGTTTTAATCCCCATATTACGGCTTGCTTGCCAAATCCAATGGCTGCTTGCCAAATCCAACGGCTCATGCTTGCCAAATCCAACAGCTCATACTCTGTCCTAATCCTCCTCGACCTCTCAGCTGCCTTTGACACTGTGGACCACCCCCTTCTCCTCAACACGTTATCTGACCTTGGCTTCACAGACTCCGTCCTCTCCTGGTTCTCCTCTTATCTCTCCGGTCGTTCTTTCTCAGTCTCTTTTGCAGGCTCCTCCTCCCCCTCCCATCCTCTTACTGTGGGGGTTCCCCAAGGTTCAGTGCTTGGTCCCCTTCTGTTCTCAATATACACTCACTCCCTTGGTGACCTCATTCGCTCCCACGGCTTCAACTATCATCTGTACGCTGATGACACCCAGATCTACATCTCTGCCCCTGCTCTCTCCCCCTCCCTCCAGGCTCGCATCTCCTCCTGCCTTCAGGACATCTCCATCTGGATGTCCGCCCGCCACCTAAAGCTCAACATGTCGAAGACTGAGCTCCTTGTCTTCCCTCCCAAACCTTGTCCTCTCCCTGACTTTCCCATCTCTGTTGACGGCACTACCATCCTTCCCATCTCACAAGCCCGCAACCTTGGTGTCATCCTCGACTCCGCTCTCTCATTCACCCCTCACATCCAAGCCGTCACCAAAACCTGCCGGTCTCAGCTCCGCAACATTGCCAAGATCCGCCCTTTCCTCTCCATCCAAACCGCTACCCTGCTAATTCAAGCTCTCATCCTATCCCGTCTGGACTACTGCACTAGCCTTCTCTCTGATCTCCCATCCTCGTGTCTCTCTCCACTTCAATCCATACTTCATGCTGCTGCCCGGATTATGTTTGTCCAGAAACGCTCTGGACATATTACTCCCCTCCTCAAAAACCTCCAATGGCTACCGATCAATCTGCGCATCAGGCAGAAACTCCTCACCCTGGGCTTCAAGGCTCTCCATCACCTCGCCCCCTCCTACCTCACCTCCCTTCTCTCCTTCTACTGCCCAGCCCGCACCCTCCGCTCCTCCACCACTAATCTCCTCACTGTACCTCGCTCTCGCCTGTCCCGCCGTCGACCCCCGGCCCACGTCATCCCCCGGGCCTGGAATGCCCTCCCTCTGCCCATCCGCCAAGCTAGCTCTCTTCCTCCCTTCAAGGCCCTGCTGAGAGCTCACCTCCTCCAGGAGGCCTTCCCAGACTGAGCCCCTTCTTTCCTCTCCCCCTCGTCCCCCTCTCCATCCCCCCGTCTTACCTCCTTCCTTTCCCCACAGCACCTGTATATATGTATATATGGTTGTACATATTTATTACTCTATTTATTTATTTATTTATTTATTTATTTTACTTGTACATTTCTATCCTACTTATTTTATTTTGTTGGTATGTTTGGTTCTGTTCCCTGTCTCCCCCTTTTAGACTGTGAGCCCACTGTTGGGTAGGGACTGTCTCTATGTGATGCCAATTTGTACTTCCCAAGTGCTTAGTACAGTGCTCTGCACATAGTAAGCGCTCAATAAATACGATTGATTGATTGATTGATCCCCATTTTACAGATGAGGAAACAGGCACAGAGAAGTGAAGTGACTTGCCCAAAGCCACACATCTGACAAGTGGAGGAGCAGGGATTAGAACCCATGACCTCTGACTCCCAAGCCCGTGCTCTTTCCACTAAACTGTGCTGCTTCTCTAATTATCTTATATCTAGCCCAGTGCTTAGTAAGTGCTTAGTAAATACCATAATAATACTTATTAAAGCATGTAAAATCAAATAGATTCTGTCAGAGATTCCAAAGGTGTTTCAGGAAAGTGTATGTCTCCCTGGACTGCCTGCAAAACTAAATTGCTCACTCCTCTCTCATCCTGGTTCTAAATTTGTATGGAAGAGGAAGGATGATAAAACACTTGACTGATTGCTTTGGGTTTTATCATTGTTTTTGACACTATTTGAATTCTGGTCTCCTTGTCTGTCAGCATTGGCCTGAGTTGATAATATCGTTTTCTCCTTATTTGTTTTCAGTCCATATACTCATCTCTTAGCTATCTCGAACTACAGCTAGTTCCTTTCTGCTCACCAACATGTTTGTCGGCCTTATTTCAGAATGGCCTTTATTTTTATTTATACGAACTGGTGATTTCGACCTTCTCTTTTGTGCTCAAAAATTTTTCTCTTTTTGTCTTCATGAAAGATAATGTCATGGGGAGAGGGTACACCCAGATCTATGGGGTTTTTTGACAAATATCCAAGGAAAAAGTCTTGGTTCTGAACAGTACCAAATTGATCTTCATTATAATTTCTTTATCTCCTTTCCAGCTGCCAGACTTTGCACCTGCCACAAAATTAGTTTTGTGGAGGGTACTAAATCATTGGAATGGAAGACAACAATAAAAAGTCCAAATCTCCCAGTGCCTAAAGCTACTCCTAGTAGTGATTTAGGTTTGAGAGGAAGTGTAAATGCTTCCAGACCAGTGGGGACTGTGAGTGCCTGGTATCAGTGTCCTCTCTTGGTCACCTCCTATCTCTCTGATCACTCCTTCTCAGTCTCTTTTGCTAGCTCCTCCTCTGCCTCCCATCCTGTGATGGTAGAGGTTACTCAAAGCTCAGTTCTATGTTCCCTTCTAGTCTCTCTCTAAACCCACTCCCTGGAAGAACTCCCATGGCTTCAGTTACCATGTCTGTGCAAATGATTCCCAAATCTACATCTCCAGCCCTGACTTCTCTCCTTCCCTGCAATCTTACATTTCCTTCTTGTCTTCAAGACATATCTACTTGCATGTTCTGTCATCACCTCAAATTAAACACGTCCAAAAACTGAACCCCTTATCTTCCTACCCAAACCCTGCCGTTCCATTTCTTTCCCATTGCTATAGATAATGCCACTATTCTCCCTATCTCACAAGTCCATAACTTTAGCCTTGTCCTTGTCTCATCTCTCACATTCCACTCACATATTCAGTCTGTCACTAAATCCTACCTTCACAACATTGCCAAAATTTGGCCTTTCTTCTCCATCCAAACTGCTACCACGCTGATTCAAGCACCTATCCTATCCTGCCTTGACAACTGCATCTGCCTCCCCTCTGACCTCCTGGCCTCCTGTCTCTCCCCACTCCTATCCATACTTCACTCTGCTGCATAGATCATTTATCAACAAATATATTCAGTCCATGTCTTCCCACTCCTCTAGAATCTCCAAAGGCTGCCCATCCACCTCCACATCAAAGAGAAACTCCTTACCTTAGGTTTTAAACCACTCAATCAGTTTGTCCCATCCTACTCACCTCACTATTCTCCTACTATTGCCGGGCCTGCACACTCCGCTCTTCTAGCGCCAGCTTACTCACTGTGCTCAGATCTCGTCTATCTCACTGCTGACCTCTTTCCCATGTCTTCCCCCTAACCTGGAACTCCCTCCCCTTCTCTATCCATCTATAGTCACTCTTTCCACCTTCAAAGCATTATCAAAGTCATATCTTCTCCCAGCAGCCTTTCCTGATTATTCTCTCTTTTTCCCTGCTCACTGTCCCTTCTGCATCATTTATGCACTTGGATCTGGACCTTTGTACATTTAATATTCACCCAACCCCACAGTATTTATGTACGTATCTCTAAATCATATATTATAAATTATTTATTCATATTAATGTCTACCTCTCCCTCTAGACTGTGAACTCGTTATGGGTAGGGAACATGTCTGCTAATTCTGTTGTATTGTACTCTCTCAGGAGCTTGGTAAAGTACTCTGCACATATAAGTGCTCAATAAATATCGCTGATTGATTGATTAATCCATCAATGTTTTCACCCAATGGAGCAAGAATGAATTTTATAGCTCCCCAGTGGTCTGAAAAGATTTTTGCTTTATGGTGGTTGACCCAACCAGGATCCGCACCTTCCTCTCCATCCAATCAGTCCATCAACAGTATTTATTGAGCACTTACTGTGAGCAGAGAACTGTACTAAGAGTTTGGGAGAGTACAATATAACAGGGTTGGTAGACACTTTCCCTGTGCACAACGCTCTTCTTCGCCCAGCCCGCACCCTCTGCTCCTCTGCCGCTAATCTCCTCACCGTGCCTTATTCTCGCCTGTCCTGCCATTGACCCCCAGCCCACATCATCCCCCTGGCCTGGAATGCCCTCCCTCCGCACATCCGCCAAGCTAGCTCTCTTCCTCCCTTCAAGGCCCTACTGAGAGTTCACCTCCTCCAGGAGGCCTTCCCAGACTAAGCCCCCTCCTCCCTCTCCCCCTCCTCCCCCTCCCCATCCCCCCGACCTTACCTCCTTCCCCTCCCCACAGCACCTGTATATATGTATATATGTTTGTACGTATTTATTACTCTATTTATTCATTCATTTATTTATTTATTTGTACATGTTTATTCTATTTATTTTGTTTTGTTAATATGTTTTGTTTTGTTCTCTGTCTCCCCCTTCTAGACTGTGAGCCCACTGTTGGGTAGGGACTGTCTCTATATGTTGCTAACGTACTTCCCAAGCACTTAGTACAGTGCTCTGCACACAGTAAGTGCTCAATAAATACGATTGAATGAATGAATGAATGAACAAGCTCACATCCAGAAAGCCACATGCTAATTAATCAATCAATGGTGTTTATTGAGCATTTATTGATTGATTGATTGATTTATTCCCAGACTGAGCCTCCTCCTTCCTCTCCCCCTCCCTATTTCCCCCGCCCTACCTCCTTCCCCTCCCCACAGCACCTGTGTATATGTTTGTACAGATTTATTACTCCATTTATTTTACTTGTACATATTTACTATTCTATTTATTTTATTTTATTAATATGTTTTGTTTTGTTGTCTGTCTCCCCCTTCTAGACTGTGATCCCGCTGTTGGGTAGGGACCATCTCTATATGTTGCAAACTTGTACTTCCCAGGCACTTAGTACGGTGCTCTGCACACAGTAAGCGCTCAATAAATACGACTGAATGAATGAATATGTTGCCAACTTGTACTTCCCAAGTGCTTAGTAAAGTGCTCTGCACACAGTAAGCGCTCAATAAATACGATTGAATGAATGAATGAATTGAGCACTTATTGTGCAGAATGCTGTACTAAGAGCTTGGGAGAGTACAATATAACTGTACACAGTGAACTTAAATCTACACACTAATCAATCAATTAATCAATGGGATATAATAATAATAATAATAATAATAATAATGGAATTTGTTAAGTGCTTACTATGTGCCAGGCACTGTTCTAAGCACTGGGGTGAATACAAGCAAATTGGGTTGGACATAGTCCCAATCCCCATTTTACAGATGAGGTAACTGAAGCCCAGAGAAATGAAGTGACTTGCCCAAGGTCACAGAGCAGACAAGTGGCAGAGTCGGGATTAGAATCCATGACCTTCTGACTCCCAGGCCCATGCTCTATCTACTGCAACACATTACTTCTAGAGCACTTATTTATCGAGCACTTGCTGTGTGCAGAGCGCTGCTGTAAACTCTTGTGAGAGTGTAATATAACACTGGTAGACAGGTTATGTTCACAAAAGTAACAAAACCAAATCTGCAAATAACCCAGTGTGGCTCAGTGGAAAGAGCATGGGCTTTGGAGTCAGAGATCGTGGGTTCAAGTTCCGACTCCGCCTCTTGTCAGCTGTGTGACTTTGGGCAAGTCACTTAACTTCCCTGTGCCTGTTACCTCATCTGTAAAATGGGGATGAAGACTGTGAGCCCCCGTGGGACTACCTGGTCACACTGTAACCTCCCCAGCACTTAGAACAGTGCTTGGCACATAGTAAGTGCTTAAGAAATGCCATTGTTATTAACCCCAAAATGCCACTCCTCCAGCCACCCAAAATGCCAGGACATCTGGAGTCTTCTTTCCAAACCAGGGTGACCTACTGTACTTGTCACGTCCTGGCTTGAATACTGCTTCAGCTGCCTCATTAGCCACTTGCCTCCATTCTTACCTCTCACTTTGCTGCCTGGTGTATTTACTAAAATATCATGGTGTACACATCTTCCCACTCCTCAAAAAATCCTTAAATGGTACCCCTTTTCTCTCTACATCAAGTAGAAACTTTCTGGCTTTAAAACATTCAATTAACTCTCTCCTTCCTATTTATCAGCTCTCTTCTCCCAGAACACCTCAGCTCACACATTCCTTTTGAACTAACCTAATTGTCACACTGCATTATTATCCCTCCTACCAACTAAAATAATAATGTTGATACTTGTTAAGTACTTACTACATGTCCAGCACTGTTCTAAGCAACTGGGGCAAATATAAAATAATCAGGTTGGACACGGTCTCTAAACCACATGGGGTTCATAGTTCAAGTAGGAGAGAGCAGGATTTATTCTCCATTTTACAGTGGTGAAACTGAACACTGAGAAGTTAAGGAATTTCCCCAAGGTCACACAGAAGATCAGTAGTGGAACCAGGATTAGAAACCAGGTCCTCTGTTTCCTCAGCCTGCTCTTTCCATGCCGATGTCCTCTGCCCTGCCTGGGATTCCCTCACTATTCAAATTCATGAGGCCACTGCTCTCCCCATTTTTAAATCCCTTTTTCAATTGCATCTCTTTGAGGAGGCCTTTGCCAAATAATATCTATTTCTCTCCTGCAAATATCACCCGACCCCAACTGTCACTTCAACATGCTGCACCACTTTAGCACTCAAATGCTATATGGTACATAAACCATTTTCACTCTTCCTCCTCTCTGTTTTATTGTCTCTCTCTCCTGCTAGGGATCATGTCTTCTACCTCTATTGTACTCTTGCAAGTTCAGCACTCAATTAGTATTATCAATTAATTGATTGACTGACTCATCATAGGCAGCTGGGGAAATACTCTCATCATCACCATCATTTATTAAGAAATCAAGGGGAGCTTAAGACACCTATTTCTTTAGTTTATTTGAAAAGAAGAATAAGGCTAGAACCATAAGGGAATGAGAAAGAAGATCTTCTCTTTGAGGACAGGGTCCATGTTGATTATTTGTTTAAATTCTCTGGATGCTTAGTGCAGTGTTCTGACCAAGAAGGTGTTGAGTAAATAATGTTAATGATGATGATAATAACGATGATAACAATGATGAAAAAAGTGGAGAAATGAACATGACCCACGCAGTCACATATTGATAATGAACATCCCACAGCAATCAATATCAGAATTCTGGTTGAATTTCACCAGTCACCAGAGTTGCAGCTTTCTTGGATTGGGTGAAAGAGGCAGGGTTTGGCACACTCATTATTAATTGGTGGAAAGTCAGGGAAAAACTGGGAAGTTCCAGGTGACCTTTAGGGAGGCAAAGATCACAAAGATAAATCCATCAAGTAGCAAGTTTCATGTACAATCAGTGCCTCTTTATAACAAGGGGAGATGAAGGATCTGTTGTAGCATTTGATTTCCATCATAACAGTCACTTTGGGGAATTTAATAAATGACCCAGGGGCATGGGATTTAATATGGTGCTCTAAAACCCCCACCTTGCCTCATCTCCATAAGATCATCAGCTTGTCTGAGTGGGCCAGGAGCTAGCTGGGCTGCAGCTTGTTCTATAGGGCTCTGAAGCTGGGGATCAGTCAGTGAGTCAGTCAATCATATTTATAGACCATTCACTGTGTACAGAGCACTGTACTAAGCACTTGGGAGAGTGAAATATAACAATATAACAGATACATTCCCTACCCACAGTGAGCTTTGAGATAGAGCCCTGGCCCTAAACTGAGCGCTTGAGAGGTATCAAAGAAATGATAGATTCAATACCAATAAGAAGTTTACGCTCTAATGGGGAAGACACACAAAAGTATTTACAAAGTCAAGATGAATAAAAAAGTCAGTTTGTGGGAGAGACACCTGTGTGGCTGTGACAGTGGCATTTTCGGGGACAAGAGGAAAGAGAGGGCAAAGCAAGGAGATTTAGGGGGAGGGGAGTGAGGGGTAGAATGAGAAGATGGAGGGGGAAATGCAAATAGGTAAAAGAGGGAAGAGAAAGGAAGGGAAAAAACTCTTAACCTTGCTGCTCTGCCACCTGTGTCATTTATTAAATTCCATAATGTGAGTGTTGAGAAACAGTGGTTGCCTAGTGGAAAAAAGCACTGACCTTAATGTTAGGGGTTACCTGCTCTTTGACCTTGGGCTAGTCACTTAGCTTCTCTGTACCTCAGTTTCCTCATCTGTAAAATGGGGTTATCATGTTCTCTTTCCAATTTAGATTGGAATCCCCATGTGAGACAAGAGCTGTGTCTATCTGGATTATTTTGCACATACCCCAGGACTTAGAATAGTATTTAGATCATGTTAAGCACCTAACAAATACTACAGTTATGATTGTGCAGTGATGGAGAGTTTCATTCATTCAGTCGTATTCATTGAACAAATCATATCCCAGCAGCAATTTGAATTCTAAGGATACTGTTGGTTCTGATTAGTCAATAGCAGGTAGAAAATGACCAGCCACATAAGTAAGAATTGAGGTGGGGGTGAGATAAGTTTAACATTGCCACAGGAGCTGTGAGAAACAATTTTGCAGCAGATTTCTGCTTTCCACATCCATTGGAACAGTCACAGTTTTCAAATTGATTTTCAAAATAAAATGGACAACATCATAATTGAATACTATTCATTACAGACCTGCATGAGCATGACCATGCTAATTGCTGCAGAAAATCAATCTGAAAATTCAGTCCCCATCCTTAAAGGGTCTAGCAATCAAAAGAGTGTACCCACATGCAGAAAGTCATTTCAATGGGGCACAAATGGGTCTTTGGAAAGCTTTGGCTGAGGGGACATGGCGAAGGACTGATGTTTGACTGCAGTAGCATGAATTTCAAGTTGGGCTTTATAAAGAGACTGAAGACCTGAAACTTCTCTGAGAAGAATTTTCCATCAGGGTAGTATAGAATACACTTCATCTTGCAATCTCCTGAGCACTGCAATATCCTGATTCATGAACAGCTCCTTACTGGAAAAAAAATATGACTGAAAAAGTTTCAATCACAAAAGGGATGATGAAAGCACTGATATTTGAGTGCACTTGTGGTTGCAAAAATATTTATCCAGTAGTTATTTTGTTGTTATTGCCACAGGATGAGCATCTACTCATTACAGTCATTTCTTTAGACTCACTTCTTACCTCGTTTTCATTTCCTGAAGCAATAAAACAATATGCTGTGTCTTAATACAGGGCTTGGCCAAGGGTAAGGATTTCACAATGTCAGAAATAATGTCTATCAAGTTCCATAGCATATTTCTTTCTATATATGTGGAGAAATGGTGCTTATTTTTTGGGCCATGTTGAGAGTCTCTAGGCCTGATAAATGTCAGAGAGATAAAAACCAAGTTACAGGGCTCAAGGATCTCTTCCTTTCTTTGATTTTTCCTGAGGTTCAAGTGAACCCAAGCCAAATCAGATCTGAAAGTGTCTGGAGGTTTGGCCTGGCCATGAATTGAAGAGCTGACTCTTCACTGCACTTTCAGCCCCATAACACTTATGTGCAGTGTCTGCCTGCCCCTACAGTTCGTAAGTTTCTTATGAGCAGGGATAATGTCTACCAACTTTGTTAAACTGGACTCGCCAAAATGCTTAGTACAGTGCTCTGCACACAGTAAGCATTTAATAAATACCATTGATTGATTGATTGATAGGCATAAGACCTGAAAACTCCTTAGACCACAGCAACTAAAGCTCTTCTAGTGATTCAGAGAAAGAGTGATCAAGGATTGGAAAACTTCCAAGCCTAGGCCTCACTATGAAGACAGGGAGTTGGTAAAGGAAGCAGTAATATTCCATAATGGAATTGGTTCCAGAGCCTAGGACTGAGGGATTTGAACCATTCTTCGGTGGTGGCTGGAGACTTATAAAATCTCCTCTCCCTACTGGGGAGGGTGAGGGGTTGGGGGGCCGGGGGGGTTTTGTGTGTGTGTGTGTGTGTGTGTGTGTGTGTGTGTGTGTGTGTGTGTGTGTGTGTGTAACATGTTAAGTGCTTACTGAGTGCTAGATACCGTACTAAGGATGGGGGTAGGCACAAGATACTCAGGTTGGACACCGTCTGTGTCCCACATTGGGCTCACATTCTAAGTTCTTCATCACCACCCTTCCTATCCCAGAAGCTTGGAACCTGGAATTGTCAATCAGTGAATTGTATTTATTAAGCACTTACTGTGTGCAGAGCACCGTACTCTGGGAGAGTACAATATAACAAAGTTGATAAGTGCATTCTCTGCCTTCAGTGAGCTTAAAGCATAGAGAAAGACATTAATATGAATAAATTATGGATATAATAATAATTGTGGTATTTATTAAGTATGTACTATGTGCCAGGCACTGTACTAAGCACTGGTGTAGATACAACAGAGGGCACTATGGCATAGTGGGTAGAGCAGGGACCTGGGAATCAGAAGATCATAGATACTAATCCCAGCTCCACCGTTTGTCTGCCATGTGAGCCTGGGCAAGTCATTTCACTTCTCTAGGCTTCAAATACCTCATCTGTAAAATGGGGATCGAGAATGTGAGCCCATGTGGGACAGGGACTGTGTCCAACCCGATTTACTTGTGTCCACCCCAATGCTTAGTACAGTGCCTGGCACGTAGTAAGTGCTTAACAAATACCATAACTATTATCATTATTATTATTATTACAACAAAGTCAGGTTAATGTGATCCTGTCCCACATGGGTTTCACAGTCTTAATTTCCATTTTACAAATGAGGGAACTAAGGCACAAAAAAGTTACAAGACTTGCCCATGGTCACACAGCAGAAAAGTGGCTCCCAGGCCCGTGTTCTATCCACTAGGCTATGCTGCTTCTCCTATGCCCAGTGTGGCCCGTTGCTCGAGAGTGGGAATCTGCCAGTGGAGGGAGAGGTTGGCAGGGTCGAAGTTCTGATGGCTCCCAGGCCAAACCTGCCCCAGCCTTGGCCACAGCTGATAGAGAGCCTGGGCCAGCTGGATTCCCTCAGCTGGGAGAAGTGGTGCCCGGCTCTCCTGAGTAACTCTTGGGAATGGACTCGTAGCCTGGAAGCCAGATCAGAGCCTCATGCCCAGGGCCGCACAGCCAGAGCCCGAAGTCTGGTGAGGCTTGGGGATATGAAGGAATGGGGCTAACTCAGTCCTCTTCCCTGCACCCTCTTCCCAGACCCTACGGAGGGCAAGAACTCTTCTCCAAGGATAAAGCCCTGGGTTTGACAAGAAAAGAGTCCACTGGGCCTTGGAAACAATCACTTGCTCATTCACTATTGTAACAGTTGTAGTAGTAGTAGTTAGAACTGTGCTTTGCACATAGTAAGCGCTTAACAAATGCCATCACTATTAGTAGTAGTAGTAGTGGTAGTAGTAGCAGCAGCACTGCTGAGGTAGGGAGGGGAAGTACAAAAGGTCGCAGCATCCAATCATGGTACCACACGCACCTCCCCCAGTTTCAAGCAGATGTAGCAACTGATTAAAAAGTGGGTTTTATGTCACATCTTCAAATGAGATCTAAAGAGGGGGTGAACCTCTCTTTTGATAATAATAATAATAACAATAATGGCATTTATTAAGCGCTTACTATGTGCAAAGCACTGTTCTAAGCACTGGGGAGGTTACAAGGTGATCAGGTTGTCCCACGTGGGGCTCACAGTCAATCCCCGTTTTACAGATGAGGTAACTGAAGCACAGAGAAGTGAAGTGACTTGCCCAAAGTCACACAGCTGACAAGTGGCGGAGTTGGGATTTGAACCCATGACCTCTGACTCCAAAGCCTGGACTCTTTCCACTAAGCCAAGCTGCTCCTCTGCTCCTCTTTAGGTGGTCGGGGTTTCACTGCAAGGGCAGTGACACCTTACAAGGGGCCTGGGGTGGGTGTTGGGTAGAATCATGTCAAACAAGAGATCTCGAATAGGATCCAATTTGGAAATGGAAGCTCCGGCACCTCAGGAAAAATCACCTGGAGCAAACCTATGAGCAATTTTAGAGGAGGCTGGAGAGCCAGGGTGGTCCAGAAGGGCTGTGGCTGGGGACTCAAGGGATGTAAAGAAGGAAATCACTGAGCCAACCAGCCCCACCTCAGACATGGAGAAAGGAGCTTTCAGATTTGGCCAGGCTTGGGACATTGTGGGATGATGCATAGCTGCTGCATCACAGAGAAAACACATAGAGGTGGAAGAGATCTAGACTAAGGCAGCTGGGATGAATTGGGGACAAAGCAACTCCATTTGAGGACAGACGGAAAGAGTGAGGACCCTGTAGTCTGGAGAGATGTAGGCTGGGTGGGGGCAGGACTGGAGTTTTCAGAATCATGAAAGGTGTGGACAGGGAGAACATGGAATTGTTCTTCTCTAATCCCATCCACCAGCTCAATGGGTACTCATCAGCTCTATATACATAAGTGCTGTGTAGCTGAGGGACAGTTGAATAAAGAGTGCAAATCCAAGTGCAAGGGCAATGCAGAAGGGTGTGGGAGAAGAGAAAATGAGGGCTTAGTAGGGGAAGGTCTCCTGGAGAAGATGTGATTTTATTAAGTTTTTGAACTTAGGAAGAATGATCATCCATCTGAAATGAAGAGGGAGGTCATTCCAGGCAAGAGGCAGGACGTGGATGAGCTGTCATTGGTGAGATAGATGAGATCAAGTTACAATGAGTAGATTGTCATTAGAAAGTGAAGTGTGTGGGCTGGGTGGTAGTAGGAAATAAGTAAGGAAAGATAGGAGGGGGCAAGGTGATTGAGTCTTTTAAAGATGATGGTAAGGAGTTTCTCTTTAATGTGGAGATGTTTGGGCAGCCACTGGAAATTCTTGAGGAGTGGAGCAACATGGACTGAATGGCTTTCTAGAAAAATGATTGGAGTAGCAGAGAGAAGTATGGACTGAAATGGGAAGCGACAGGTGGCAGGGTGGTCAGCAAGGAGACTGATGCAGTAATCAAGGTGGGATAAGATAAATTTGTGGATTAACATGGTAGCAGTTTGAATGGAGAGGAAAAGGCAAATTTTAGTGATGTTCTGAACGTGAAATCAGCAGGATTTGGTGACAGATTGAATATGTGTGTTGAATGACAGATAAGTTAAGGATATCGCCAGGTTTACAGGCTTATGAGACAGGGAGAATGGTGGTGCTGTTTAGAGTGATGGAAAAGTAAAAGTAAGAGGACTGACAGGGTTTAGGTGGGAAGGTTAGGAATTCTGTTTTGGACATATTAAGTTTGAGGAATCGGAGAAACATCCTCAATTGTCCTCACTTCCTTGTTGTTATTCAACTCTTACATTCAGTCTGTCACTTATTCCTGCTGATTTTTGTTTTACAACATTTCCTGAATCTGCTCTTCCTCTCCATCTGAACAGTCACGACCCCAATCAGTCAGTCAAGTGATCCAGGCACTTGCCATATTTTGAGGAGATCCAGTATCAGCATGTCTCAGTGGAAAGAGCACAGGTTTTGGAGTCAGAAGTCATGAGTTCAAATCTCAGCTCTGCCAATTGTCAGCTGTATGACTTAGGGCAAGTCACTTAACTTCTCTGTGCCTCAGTTACCTCATCTGTAAAATGGAGATTAAGACTGTGAGCCCCCAGCGGGACAATCTGATCATCTTGTAACCATCTCAGCACTTAGAACAGAGCTTTGCACAGAGTAAGTGCTTAATAAATGCCATTATTATTATTATTATTATTATCATTCTCCCTACACCTGCCCCAGTGTGGAGTCCATTGTATGGCAAACAATGAGCACTTAATAAATGCCATTATTATTATCCATAAATGAAAAGTGCACTTTTTAATGTACCCCCAGGATCAATTTTCATAATGTGAATTTTCCAATGGTTAGTTTAGTGTTCAGAACATAATTGCATTATCAGTTCTTGCCAATTGAGGAATCAATGCCTACTTAATTAAGGGAAAAAGAAATACTATGTGGTAATATAACAAAAATCATTAAGCATTTACTCTGAGCAGATAACTGTACTAAGCACCAGTGTATATATCTATAAAATAAATGGTTCAGATCTAGGCTCTGTCTCACAAGGGGCTTCCAACCTTATTAGGGTAGAGCTGACACAGAGAACAATAAAAACGTGTTACAACCAAGTTCTTTCTCAATTTATATATTTGATCTTTGACCCTTTTTAAATTTCCATGTTGTCAATGCACTGAAATCCTGCAAATAAATCAAGAAAAAGATGGATTTCTTCTGATCATCTGTGTTGTCCTAAGAAGAGTCCAGGAACTAGTAGAGACTGCAAATTCTTCAAGGGCAGGAAGCAGGTCTTTTATTGGCACTGTGTTTTACTGTACGTTTTTGCACCCTATAGGCATTCAATGCAAAACTCAGCACTCATTAAATGTCTGGAGGACAATGACCTGGATTAATTCTCTCCTGAAAATTCTATTCCAATGCTTCGTACAGTACTCTGCACATACTAAATGCTGATTAAATACTATTTCTACCATAACTTTTGTACAGGGCTCTGCACGTGGTAGACGTTCGATAAACGCTGTTGATGATGTTCATTCTTTCATTCACTCATTCAGTCAAATTTATTAATAATAATAATGGCATATATTAAGCACTTACTATGTGCAAAGCACTGTTCTAAGTGTTTGGAAGGTTACAAGGTGATCGGATTGTCCCACAGGGGCTCACAGTCTTAATCCCCATTTTACAGATGAGGTAACTGAGGCACAGAGAAGTTAAGTCACTTGCCCAAAGTCACACAGCTGACAACTGACAGAGCCGGTATTTGAACCCATGACCTCTGACTCCAAAGCCCATGCTGTTTCCACTGAGCCACACTGCTTCTCTAGCCATGCTGCTTCTCTATTTATTGAGTGCTTACTGAGTGCAGAGCACTGTATTAAATGCTTGGGAGACTACAATATAGCAATAAACGGAACACATTCCCTGCCCACAAAGAGCTTACAGTCTGAAGGGGGAGACCAACATTAATATAAAAAAAATTACAAATGTGTACATAAGTGCTCTGGGGTTGAGATAGCAGCAAGGTGTAGTGAATAGAACATGAGTCTGAGAGTCAGGAGGTCATGAATTGTAATCCCAACTCCACCGCTTGTCTGCTGTGTGACCTTGGTCAGGTCACTTCACTTCTCTGGGCCTCAGCTACCTCATCTGTAAAATGGGAATTGAGACTATGAGCCCCACACAGGATAGGGACTGTGTCCAACCCAATTTCCTTATATCCACCCTAGATCTTATTACAGTGCCTGGCACAGAGTATGTGCTTAATAAATACCATAATTATTATTCTTAATTATTAAGTCAGGGTGATGCAGAAGGGAGAGGGAGACTAGGAAAGGAGGGTTTGTTCAGGGAAAGCCTCTTAGAGTAGGTGTGCCTTCAATAAGGTTTTGAAAAGGGAGAGAGTAATTATCTGTTGGATTTCAGGAGGGAGGGCGTTCCAGGTGAGAGGTAGGATGTGGGCGAGAGGTCGGCAGCGAGATAGATGAGATTGAGGTACAGTGAAAAAGTTAGCATTAAAGGAACAAAACATGTGAGCTGCATTGTAGGAGGAGAGTAGCAAGGTGATTTAGAAGTGGGCAAGGTGATTTAGTGCTTTAAAGTCAATGGTGAGGAGTTTTTGTCTGAAGTGGAATTGGATGGGCAACCATTGGAGTTTCTTGCTGTTTCTTCTGAGGATGTTGCTGTTGATGATGAGAGAGGTCTGTCATAGCTAGGAGTTCTGGGGCAGTGTGGCCTAGTATAAAGATGACCTGGGTTCTGATCCTGGGACTGCCACTTTCCTTCTGTGTGACCTATGGCAAGACAGATAACTTCTCTGTGCATCGGTTAATTCATCTCTGAAATGGAGATTCAGTACCTGTTCTCCTTTCATTCATTCAGTCATATTTATTGAGTGCTTACTGTGTGCAGAGCACTGTGCGAAGCACTTGAGAAGTAAAAATTGGCAACATATAGAGATGGTCCCTACCTAACATGTGTGGAAGTGCTGAACACAGGTGAGTGGCAAATCAATGGACTCAAAGGTTTTGGTGAGGACAATTTTTATGTGTATATGTGCTCACATATAATTATTTAAATTCATAATGTTTTATTATTGCTGCCTCCCCATAAGACTAACACAGGCTTGGAGTCCCATTTGCCCTGCATTAAGTTTCAGGTGTGATTTAAGGCTGGTGTAGGCTGCAGTCAAATATTGTCCAGGCCTCCTCCCTCCAAGAAGCCTCCTCCCTCCAAGAACTATGTTGAGTGAATTTTAATATTTGTTAAATGGCAGGCACTGTGCTGAGCAGGGCAGTGGTGTTGGGGTGGCCAGGCAGGAAAGAGGAACAGGAATAAGTATGAGGAGGATTCCTTGACATCACAACAGTGACATCAACAGCTCAATAGCCTGTCCCCACTTTCTTCCTGGGATTTGTAATGGTTTCTGGGATTTTCTTTCTTCCAGAGAATGTCTGGAAGAAGCAGCATGGCCTTGCAGATAGAGCACAGCTCTGGGAATCTGAAGACCTGGGTTCTAATTCTGGCTTCACCACATGTTTGCTGTGTGACCTTGGGCAACTTGCCTCACTTCTCTGGGCTTCAATTACCTCATCTGTAAAATGGGGATAAAGATTGAGCCTAATGTGGGATAGGAACTGTGTACAACCTATGTGCTACCTACCCCAGCACTTGGTTCAGTGCTTGGCATATAGTAAACACTTAACAAATACCATAAAAATTAAAACTGTCTGCCTCAGCTCTGGTAGAGTAAATGGAGATGGCCACATAGTGTGCCTAGGCTTCTGTCTGAAACCCAAGTCCCTTCTGAATGCTGGAGAGATGAAAGACAGGGGAGAGGACAACCTCTCTTTAGCCCCATTGAACAATCTCCCCCAGATGCACAAATGCTGGGGGTGGAGATTTCTGAATGGAAAGGAAGAGAGGGAGATAGCATGTCTCTTCGGGGGTGGTGTGCAGGAATTAAGAGAGGAGCTACTCTCCTTCAACAAAGACTGGGGAAAGATCAGGAGTCCAAGAGACAGACTTGAAAAAGGACTTGTTTGTAGAAAACTGTGAACTTAACAGACGAGGGTTGATCAGGCAAGAATCATTTGCAGTGTCATGTAAACATGGACAGGATCTTGTTCTCTGAAGTGTCATCTTTAATATTGAACACTAGCCATATATATTTTATCATTTACATATTGAATTATTGATTGATGGATATTAATGTCTGTTTCCTCTCTAGGCTGTAATAATAATAATGATGGTATTTTTTAAATGCTTACTATATGCAGAGCACTATTCTAAGTGCTGGGGAGATTACAAGGTGATCAGGTTGTCCCACAGGGGGCTCACAGTTTTAATCCCCATTTTGCAGATGAGGTAACTGAGGCACGGACAAGTTAAGTGACTTGCCCAAAGTCACACAGCTGATAGTTGGCAGAGCTGGGATTTGAACCCATAACCTCTGACTCCAAAGCCCATGCTCTTTCCACTGAGCCACGGTGCTTCTCAAATTATGGGCAGGGAACATGTCTACCAACTCTATTATACTATATTCTCCCATGAGCTTAGGACAGTGCCTTGTGGATAGAGCATGGGCCTGAGAATCAGAAGAACCTGGATTCTATTCCTAGCTCCTCCACTTACTTGCTGAGTGACCTTGGGCAAGTCACTTAACTTCTCTCTCTACCTCAGTTACCTCATCTGTAAAATTAGGATTGAGACCATGAGCCCTCTGTGGAACAGGAGTGTATTCAACCTCATACTAATAATAATAATTATGGTATCTGTTAAGTGCTTACTATGTGCCAGGCTTTGTTCTGAGTGCTGGAATGGATACAAGCAAATTGTGTTGGACATAGTCCTTGTCCCATGTGTGGCTCACAGTCTCAATCCCCATTTTCCAAGTGAGGTAACTGAGGTACAGAGAAGTGAAGTGACTTGCCCAAGGTCACACAGCAGACCTTGGTGGAGCCAGGATTAGAACCTTCTGACTCCCAAGCCCGTGCTCTATCCACTACACCATGCTGCTTCTCGATTAGCTTGTGCCTCCTGGGTACTTAATACAGTGTCTGTCACAAAGTTAGCAGTTAACAAACAAAATAAAGAAATAAATAAATACAAATGATTGATTGACAGATTGATTAATATCATTAGTCAATCATATTTATTGAACACTTGGTGTGCAGAAGTAGCAATTAGATCCAATTGGATCTAGGCAGATATTTTCCTTCCAATTTCACAGGGCATGGAAGTTTAACAACTGGTCAAGAAGGTTTTACTCCCATCCTGATAGGTACTGGGTCCTCCACCATCTGTGGCATGTGTGATACCAATCTGTCCTGGGGGCTTGTGGCTGTAGGGTATTTTTCCAAGTAAGGTCACGGAGACTTTTGAGGATTGGAGGAAAGTGTTGATAAAGACCCTCTCCTCATAAAGGTACATTAGATCCCCTGCAATATCTTTACCCATCCCTAAAAAAATCCTCCATGTAGAGTCTTTTCTGGGAAGGGAAGGATTGTGTTAAATATACATGCACAACCAATACAAAATTAAATAAGGCTCTCAATAAGAAAAGACAACTAATGTAATTTTTTTTATTTTTGTTCAAGCCATGAATTTAGTTTCATGATGTTCACTTTAGTTTTTTATTGTTTCTTATAGATGGGGTACCCTACGGAATGCATATGGAAAAAAAGAAAAATTTTGGGTATGTAAACATTGCTAATTGAATGAAGATTAAGTTCCAAGTCACCCTGGGTACTTGAATCTATAAGATGTTGAAATGGATCAATTCTTATATTTAAAATGAAATCATATTTTGAGCATGTTCTCTAGACCTGAGTTTATTGGGCTAGATGAATCGATCAAACAATCATATTTATTGAGCTCTACTTGAGATAGTACAACATAACAGAGTTGGTAGACATGTTCCCTGCCCTAAATGAGCTGATAGTCTAGAGGGTAATATCAGATGAATATCTGAAATAGTTTTCTTCAGAAGTAAGCTTCTGATTTGCAGATCCCTTATTCCATCATCCATTCAGTAGGTGGACCTGATTCACTTCCCTGGAAGGGTTTCCTTGAGCTCCATCCAGAATCCAGGGGTATTGGTGCTGAGTGTCATCAGTAGACCCAAAAAGTCACCAGTATGAGATCAGGATATGTACTGAGTCTTAACCAGATTTCTCAGGAACACCTATCCCCTTTGATACCTTTGGAAAAATTTCAATGTGATAACCATCTAAATTATCCTTGGATATCCCTAACTGAATGTCTGCTCCATCAGTCTTGCAGCTAGAGAAATTTTCCTTGGAGTGGTACTAGCCCATGGCTCGCCAACATAGGAGCTCCTCCAAATGACACTAGATCAATACTTCAAGAACTCTTGGATGTAGTACTAGGGCAATGCTATTAGAATTCATCATCAGGTAATGTGGACCTTAAGTGCCCAAACTGGTTTTTGGGGAATCAGCCCTACTGTTTCCTCAGGCAAGGGTGATCCTTGGTTAAGCCAAGTATTCTCTGATTCACTGGGCCACACAAAGTAGTGTTTGCCCATAATACATCAAAAAGCCAACCAAAAATCAACCCAATGGACCTTCCCTGGTAATGATAATAATAATAATAATAATAATAATAATAACACTTATTAAGTGCTTCCTATGTGCAAAGCACTGTTCTAAGTGCTGGGGAGGTTACAAGGTGATCAGGTTGTCCCACAGGGGCTCACAGTCTTAATCCCCATTTTACAGATGAAGTTACTGAGGCCCAGAGAAGTCAAGTGACTTGCCCAAAGTCACACAGCTGACAATTGGTGGAGCCTGGATTTGAACCCATGACCTCTGACTCCAAAGCCCATGCTCTTTCCACTGAGCCACGCTGCTTCTCTAGTCTACTCTGCCCTAACCTATACTGAACCCCTCAGTCCCTTTTGCTGGATCCTGGGAGAAAGTCAAAGTGACACAGAAGGAAGTGGGAGATGAGGAAAAGTGGGGCTTAGTCTGGGAAGGCTTCTTGAAAAAGATATGCCTTCATTAAGGATCTGAAGAAAGGGAGAGTAATTGTCTGTCAGATTTGAGGAGGGAGGGCATTCCAGATCACAGGCAGGACGTGGGCCAGGAGTCAGCAGACTGACTGGTGAGGTCGAGGCACATTTAGAAGGTAAGCATTAGAGGAGTGAAGTATGTGGGATGGGTTGTAGAAGGAGAGAAGAGAGGTGAGATAGGAGGGGGCAAGGTTATGGAGTGCTTTAAAGCCAATGTTGAGGAGTTTTTTTCTGATATGGAAATGGATGGGCAACCACTGGAGATTTTTGAGGAAGAGGGTGACATGTCCTTTACGTTTTTGTAGAAAGATGATCTGGGCAGCGGAGTGAAGTATGGACTGAAGTGGGGAGAGACAGGAATTTGGGAGGTCAAAAAGGAGGCCGATGCAATTATCCAGGTGGGATAAGATGAGTGATTCTATTAACATGGTAGCAGTTTGTATGGAGAGGAAAGGACTGATCTTAACAATGCTGTGAAGGTAGGACAGACAGGATTTGGTAACAGATTGACTACGTGATTTAATGATAGAGTGGAGTCTAGGATAACACAAAAGTTGAAAGCTTGTGAGACAGGAAGGATGGTGTTGACGTCTGCAGTGATGGAAAAGTCAAGCGGAGAACAGGGTTTGTGTGGGAAGATAAGGAGCTCGATTTTGGACATGAGCTCTGTTTTGAACATGACAACACAGCCATCCTTCTCATCTCTCTAGCTCATAACTTTGTCATTTCCCAACTCTTCCTTCTGTGTCATCTGCCACATTCAGCCTGTCATCAAATCCTTTTGTTTCTTTCTCCATAACATTTCCAGGATTCTCCTTTTCTGCTCCATCCAAGTGCCACTATCCTGTCCAGGCAGCTGTAAATACACCAGCGTGGCTACTGCATCAGACCCTTCACTCATCTTCCTTACTCCAGTCTCTCCTTTTTAAAGTTGATATTTCACTCTGCTGCACATTCATTTTCTAAAATTTCATTCTGCACAGGTCTCCTGACTCCTAAAAATCTCAAATCACTGCCCATTCCTCTCTGCATCAAGCACCAACTCCTGACCATTGGCTTTAAAGCACTCAATCAGTTATCTCCCTTCTATTAATCCACTCTCTTCTCTTATGACACCCCAGTTTATACTTTTCAATCCTCTCAAACTAACCTACTTAGTTTACCTGGTTCTCATCTCTTCTGCTGCTGACTTTCTCTGTTCACACTACCACTCTGCCTGGGTTGCCCTCCCCCTTAGAGGTTGCCCTCCTATAGGCCGCAGCCCTCACCATCTTCAAAACCTTTCTTTTTTATAATATTCATCAAGTGCTTACTATGTGCCAGACACTGTTCTAAGCACTGGCATAGATGCTATATAATCAGGTTGGACACAGTCTCTGTCCCACATGGGCTCACAGTTTTAATCCCCATTTTACAGATGATGAGGGAACTGAGGCCCAGAGAAGCTAAGTGACTTGTGCAAGGTCACAAGGTAGATAAGTGGCAGATCTGGGATTAGAACCCAGGTCCTTCTGACTCCCAGGCAGGTACTCTATCCACTAGGTAAATCACATCTCCTCCAGGAGGTTGGCCCCAATTAATTTCAACCTCCTCACATAATAATAATAATGATAATAATAATAATAATAATAATAATAATAATAATAACATTTGCTAAGTACTTACTATGTGTCAAACACTGTTCTATGTGCTAGGGTAGACACAAGGTAATCAGGTTGTGCCATGTGGGGCTCACATCTTAATCCCCATTTTACAGAAGAGGTAACTGAGGCACAGAGAACTTCAGTGACTTGCCCAAGGTCACACAGCAGACCAGTGGCAGTGCTGGGATTAGAACCCATGACCTTTTAACTCCCAGGGGCATGCTCTATCCGCTATGCCATTATATTTTCCTAATAATCACTTCAGCACACTTGTGCTACCTAAGCTCTAAGCACCCACACATTCTGATCCACATATATGAACATATCATACATACTTTTATTATTTCTTCCAATCTGTAATTCGATTTAGTCTGTCTCCCCTGTTTCACTGTTAACTCCTTAAAGGCATGGATCATGTCCATTGATTCTGTTGTTCTTTTCTAAGAGCTTAATATAGTGCTCAAACCAGTAGGTGCTCAATAAATGCATATTATTGATTGATTTATCTTTCCCAAGAACGGGGTCTATTCATTCCATCTTTGGACTACCATTTAGAATCCCTATGGGATTCAAACTTATTCCACTAGTAATACCTCTTCTTTTAGCGGGGAAGGTTTTTTTTATTTTTTTTTCATCCTCCCTCTATACCTTCTACTTGAAGAGGCAATGGTTTAACATGCATTCTATCTGGATTGACTTGTAGTTTCTGGTTCTTAAAAGTGCTGCTATCTCATCAGGTGGGAGGGGAAAAAAGATATAGTAGGGTAGGAGCATTTTCCAATTAATTTACACTATTTTTCAATATGGAATTAGAATGGCAGAAATAGGCTTTAGCTGATTTTTTTTGTCTTCTTGTTTTTCATCAGGTTGCTGCCAATTCCTGGGGAAATTCATGGGGAGAGAATGGCTATTTCAGGATTCTACGTGGAGAAAATGAGTCTGACATTGAAAAGTTGATTATTGCTGTCTGGGGCCAATTGACAAATTTTGATAAACCATAACCTACCATTAAGCTTGTGTGAGGCCATGCTTTGAACAACAATGGGAGTTTTCATAATTTATGGCTTTCTATAATAGTGGAATGAATCTTACATATCATTACCTTAAACCTGTGTTTCTGTTCTACCTAACTCAATTTCTGCTGGCTTTATTTCACTATGAACATGAAAACTGGCCGAATCATTGCACCCAAACATGTGTTTTCAAATTCCCCATCTCTTGTCTTTCCTTTGCTTTGATTTTAATGACATCCATGTCCTTAATAGTTGCCCATTTGTGCTAAAACTATTTCTCAAAGCATCATTTGCTGCAAATGATCAAAGCCCTCTTTTGAAGAAATTGTTGTTTATTTTTTCCACATTTGCATCGTTCAACAGTCCAACCAAGGGAGGTTCCTCACACTCCATGTCTTTTCATCTTCACCAAAATATCACTTATCTCATAGTGTTGTTCCTGATAGCAAATCTCTGAAAACAACAGGATTAGACTACAAAGAGTTGTTCAATGCCTTAGAGTTTATTTCCCGTTTCTTGAGCAGAACAGGAATCTTCCTTCTTCAGTTTATCCCACATGATCACGAGTTGGTTACTGTGAGTAAAAACCTGCTTAGGAAATAAAAACAACCCAATTTTTTTTTTTAATACCACATAGCTTCTTGTGGGCAGAGGGTTCCATATAATGTAAAACTACGGAGAAGAGAATAAATCAAGCCAGCTCTGAACCTTTTTCTTAAAGTACAAGAAAATGGGTCTAAATCAGCTACATAAATTGCATTTGTAAAGATGACATTTTCTTCCTCTGAACACAATACCATGAGGCCATGAGTCAGAACACTTATCCCTTCATCCCAATCATTTTAAACTCACTGCTTGAAGTTTTAAAAGTAAGCTCAGTTGGTTCTAATTTACATTTCAGTTTGTAACCACCATAGATTCCAAAAATAGCACCCTCACAATGACTGGACTAAGTTAATTTTTAAATAATTTGCTAACATCGTCCATGGTAAAACTAATATATGAAGGAACAGTGCTCATTGTTGAATAGCACCATCACAGTATATGGTTGTGAACAAGTTAAGGGAGAATAGTGTTTCCTTGGTTGTGATGCAGGACACTTGGCTTTATTACATAACATTTTACGTTTGTCAATCATTCTATTAATATAATCTGGTTGGCCCCTGATGAAGTAGATCAACCATGTTATTTTTAATTGAAAGCTGAGGAAACAAACACACAGATAGGTAAGCATCATGGCCAACTCCCAGCTAGGAAATTAATTTCTCACAATCCAATTCTATGTTCCCTAGACAATAATTCCTCTCAAGACAATCCCAAATATTTTTCCTCATGGATTTACATTTTCATGACAAGATACAAACAGTTGTTCTTGGTCGGGGATTAGCCCTATCTGAGCATTTGTTACAAGAATAATTCAATAAAATATCACTTTTTTGGGTCTAAAGTAGGTGAATATAATTCATAGTTATGGTCCATCTACCCTGTCTCTGACATTGCCGAGAAGATGGTTGGCTGTCCTCTCTGGCATCCATTCACCTTGGGAATAATTGGAAGAAATATGCCACCTCCAATTCCTATCCTTTCCTCTGGGAATCAAAGGCCTTTGAAGCAATAATATCCTCCAACCTTTAGCCCAGCTTCAAGTAAATTCCAATCTAAATCATCCTCTATGCAGTCCTTGACCACCCAAATAAAACAGCTCCCTGGACAAGAATGCAATAAACCTTCTTGCTTTAAGTTTCCAAGCTTAGATCTTTGGGTTATATCCTGACTTTCCATTATGGGGCCTTCCATATTACATAAAATCTTAGAATTACAATCTGCTGAAACATGAAGTTTCTAGGTTCCTTAGAGAAAGTGCCTTTTGATGCCTTCCTACAATTCTTGGTGAAATAATAATTATTATTATTATAGTAATAATAATAAATATAATGATGTTTGTTAAGTGCTTACTACATGCCCATCACTGTACTAAGTACTGGGTTAAATAAAAGATTACCAGGTTGGACATACCCTGTCCCACATGAGACACACAACCTAAGTAGGAGAACAGGCATTGAATCCCTATTTTACAAATGAGGAAACTGAGGCCAAGAGAGGTTAAATAACTTGCCCAAGTTCACGCAGCAGGCACATGGCAGAGCTAGGATTAGAATTCAGGGCCGCTGACTCCCGGGCCTGTGCTCTTTCCACTAGGCCATGCTAGTATCATTGGGAATTAAGTTGGGAATTCATATGTATGTCCAGGAACTAAAAGACAATTGAAGAAGCTTAAGGGAAAAAAGGGTGACAAATGCCACCACGATTGCCATTTTTAAGAAAAAGGTGAAGACACTGACGGGCTTCACTATCTCTGCATGTTGTTGCTCTGCTTTCCATTGTCAGTAATATCCAAACAAAACACTGGCTGGATCAGCTCATGAAAAATACGATGATTTCTTGATACCACTTCCTGACTCACAATGTGGCTTAGATCTTATGTAATAATTGTGGAATTTGTTAGGCACTTACTGTGTGCCAGGCTCTGTATTAAGTGCTGGGATAGATATAAGATAATCAGGTTGGACACAGCCCATGTCCCACATGGAATTCACTGTTTTTTTCAATTGGTATTTGTTAAGCACTTACTATGTGCCAGGCACTGTATAAGCATTGGGGTAGATACAAGATTCATTCATTCAATCATATTTATTGAGCTCTTACTGTGTGCAAATCACTGTATTAAGCACCTGGGAGAGTGTAACACAACAAACAGACACATTCCCTGCCCACAGTGAGATCACACTCTAGAGGAGGATTGGGTTGGACACAATCTCTGTCCCACAAGGGGCTCACAATCTTAATCCCCATGTTGCAGATGAGGAAGCCAATACACAGAGAAGTTAAGTTATTTTCCCAAGGTCACACAGCAGACAAGTGGCAGAGTTGGGACTAGAACCCAGATGCTCTGACTCCCAGGCCCGGGGAGACTGTGAGCCGTTGTTGGGTAGGGACTGTCTCTATATGTTGCCAATTTGTACTTCCCAAGCGCTTAGTACAGTGCTCTGCACATAGTAAGCGCTCAATAAATATGATTGATGATGACTAGGCCACACTGCTTCTAGTGGCAGGAAAGGATGAACTTCATGACATGTAGGATAAAGGAGGAGTTCAGGGGACATCAAGCTTATGGTACTGGGTTAATTAATTAGTTCATTCATTCAATCACATTTATTGAGTGCTTACTGAGTGCAGAGCACTGCAATAAGTGCTTGGGAAGTACAAGTCAGCACCCTATAGAGACAGTCTCTACCCAACAACTGGCTCACGGTCTAGAAGGGGGAGAGAGATAACAAAACAAAACATGTAGACAGGTGTCAAAACCTTTAGAATAAATAGAGTTATAGCTATAAGCGCATCATTAATAAAATAGAGTAGTAGCAGATCTGGGATCTGGCGACTACGAAACACATTTTTTTGCCTTGAGAAAGTCCTAATATCCTAGGAAGTCACTAAGGAAGTAGTGAGGCCTAGTCAAAGAGTATGGACATGGGAGTTAGAGGACTTGGGTTCTAATCCTAGCTTCACCACTTGTCAGCTGTGTCACCTTGGGCAACCTACTTAGTTTCTTTGTGCCTCAATTTCCGCTATTGTAAAATGGGGATTCAATACCTGTTCTCTCCTGTGAGCCCCATATGAGACAGGGACTATGTCCGATCTGATTATCTTGTATCTACCCCAGCACTTAGTACAGTGCTTGGCACATAGCAATAAAAAAATACCATAAAAAAGATCCCAAAGAGGAAGCATCATAAGTCTAGGCAGGTTATCATTTGAAGATGCCTTGTCTGACGCTTTCTTGAGACATAATTAATTCCCGTGTATTGTTCCAGTGTTTAATACAATGCTTTGCACACAAGAGATGCTTAACAAGTACTATTACTACATCTTTTGACAATTTCCCTTCTGTCCTGGCTGGATAAATTGAATAGCTTGAGGATTCAAAAGTGGATCTGAAAGTTGGTGTTAGAATATTCATTCATTCATTCATTTATTTCATTCATTCATTCAATCGTATTTATTGAGCACTTACTGCGTGCAGAGCACTGTACTAAGCGCTTGGGAAGTACAAGTTGGCAACATATAGAGATGGTCCCTACCCAACAGTGGGCTCACAGTCTAGAAGGGGGAGACAGACAACAAAACAAAACATGTAGACAGGTGTCAAAACCGTTAGAATAAATAGAATTATAGCTATATGCACATCATTAATAAAATAGAGTAATAAATATGTACAAATATCGACAAGTGCTGTGGGGAGGGGAAGGGGGATGGTGGGGAGGGAAGAAGGAGGAGAAGAAGAAAAAGGGGGGCTCAGTCTGGGAAGGCCTCCTGGAGGAGGTGAGCTCTCAGTAGGTCTTTGAAGGGAGGAAGAGAGCTAGTTTGACGGATGTGTGGAGGGAGGGCATTCCAGACCAGAGGTAGGATGTGTGCCAGGGGTCGACGGGGGGGGGGCAGGTGAAAACAAGGCACAGTGAGGAGGTTACTGGCAGAGGAGTGGAGTGTGTGGGCTGGGCTGTAGAAGGAGAGAAGGGAGGAGAGGTAGGAGGAGGTGAGGTGATGGTGAGCCTTGAAGCAGAGAGTGAGATGTTTTTGTTTGACTTGAAGGTTGATAGGCAACCACTGGAGATTTTTGAGGAGGGGAGTCACATGCCCAGAATGTTTCTGCACAAAGATAATCTGGCAGCAGAGTGAAGTATAGGCTGAAGCAGAGAGAGACAGGAGGATGGGAGATCAGAAAGGAATACATCTGTAGTCTCTAGGAAACTCTTCCAAGCTAACAGGATTGAAAGATCATCAAGGGCAATACAGAAGCTACTAAACTTTGACGACTACATTCACTAAATCCCTGCATTCACAAGAGCACATGCAACAACAATGAACATTGAAGAACATAGAGATGACCTGGCATCCTGAAGCCAGAAATCCTTGCATACAAAGATTTTCTTCTCACACACAGAGCTGTAAGCTGTTGCTGACCTCCAGTTCCATGCAGCGTATGGATCAGTAGTGCTCTGAGAGGCAAAGATCAGTGATACTTTGGGAAGCAACATGGCTTAGTGGAAAAATTCCTGGCCTGAGAATAGACCTGAGTTCTAATCCCCTCTCTGCCAGTTGCTGGCTGTGTGACCTTGGACAAATCATTTTGCTTCTCTCCATCTCAGTTTGTTCATGTGTACAATGGTAATCCAATACTTGTTCTCTTCCCCCCTTCAGACTTTAAGCATGGTAAGGGACAGAGATTGGGTCTGAACTGATTATCCTGTATGTTTCCCAAGATTTAGTTCAGGGCTTGCTGCAGAGTAAGAATTTAGCAAATGCCATCATCATTAGCTTTTAAGACAGTGCTCTGTGATCAATCAACCAATCAATCAATGGTTTTATTGAGCGCTTACTGTGTGCAGAGTACCGTACTAAATTCTTGGGAGAATACAGTACAACAGAGTTGGGAGAGATAATCCCTGCCCATAATGATTTTACAGTCTAGAGAAGGAGACAGACATTAACATTTATAAATTACAGATATGCATGCAGAATAAGCCCTCAATAAATAATATTGATTGATTGATTGAAGTAGACTTCTAAATCAGAAAGTACAATTTGTCCTTTAAAGGACAAGTGAATGGACTATGGGATGTAGCTCTTCCACAGACCAATCATTCCATCAGTCAGTAGGCTCACACTCTTAATCCCCACTTTACAGATGAAGTAACTGGGGCCCAGGGAAGTTCAGTGACTTGCCCAAGGTCACACAGCAGACATGTGTGGCAGAGCTGGAATTAGAACCTTCTGACTCCCAAGCCTGTGCTCTATTCATTAAGCCACGCTGCTTCTGAATTTGAACCTAGAACTCAAGATTAGTTGGCAAAAGATGGATCCATTAAACAACACTGCCACTAAATACTTATTGTTTGAGCTCTAAACTGCTTGAGAAGACAGACTGCAAGTGTGTAGGGGAAGGAAAATTTTCTTGAAAGTCCAGACCTCATTAACAGGATATTGCCGAAAACAAGTGCTATTTCCTGTGTTGAGATGAGGCTTTGATCAGAGCTCAGGACATGTATCTTTCTCTAGGAAGGGGATGGTTCAAAGAAAAGATTAAAGGAAAAAGAAAGATAGGTGGAAAATTCCTCTCTACAAAATGGTCCAAGATGAAAGAAGCCATAAATGTCAATATGTATAGAATTGGAAAGAGGAGCTCTGATACTTTATCCAGAGAAGTCAATTGAAGAACAATTTATCCACTACTGATTGCATAGGAGGATTGAATGAAAAAGGAAAAAAAGTGGCCCCATATTTCATTTTGATCCTAGTTCTGATTGAAATGTTTACGATCTCATTAGTTTCTCTTTGCTAGATAAAATTATTTCTATGGGATTCTGTATAAGAGGAATCTCAGGTCAGACCCAGTAAGCCTTACGCAGACCAGAAATAACATTTCCCTCCTCTCTCTCCCTTAAAAAAATGGTGTTTCCCAAAATTGAAACGATTCAGAGTCCTGAACAATATGCAAATGAAAAGGTTCTCCCCATATGGGTTAGATTATTGCAGAAAATGAAAGAGTGAAATACACATGGATTTGGTCTCTGGATTTATTTGGTTTCTCACTTTTGAATACTTCTTTTTTTCTATGGAAGAAGAAATAATTCTAGAGAGTAACTAGGTACCAAGTAAATCACTACAATTACCTCAGAAACCAAGAAGACTACCAAATACTGTATACATCCAAGATCTTCATGCATGAAATATACCCTTTTTTGGCATTTAATGTAGAAAAATCACAATTGTAATTCATATTTTTAAAAATTAAATTAATATCTGAGTGGGTCTCTTTAAGTTTCCTAAAGGATCAGAGACAGTATGCAGGTATACTCTGCCATCCCAAACTCCAGAGGGGAAATGGGTCATGCGGAGTTGGAAACTTAACTTTCAAATTGCCCACCCACCCTGAGGTTTAAAAAAAACTGAATGGAAAAGTGGGAATGGAGTTTGAACATATATGGATGGGAAACAATATGACTTAGTGGAAAGAGCACAGGCCTGGGAGTCAGAGGATGTGGGTTCTTATCCTGTTCTGCCACATGTCTGTTTGGTGACCATGGGCAAGTCACTTAACTTCTCTGGGGCTCAGTTATTTCATCTGAAAAATGGCGATTAAAATTGTGAGCCTCATGTGGAACATGGACTGTATCCAACCTGATTAACTTGTATCTATTCCAATGCTTAGTACAGTGCCTGGGATGTAGTAAGCACTTAACAAATACAATAATGAGTATACTTACTATATTTTAAAAAGTTTGGCATAGATAATATTAGTCTACATGGCAGAGGACACCCAGAGGACAGAAATGGGATTCCATTTAAGATTTTCTCTTGAAGCCTATGTTCTACTTAACGGGTGAGTCCTCACACATACCAGTTTTGGGAGAAGTACCTTTCACAAAATCTAAATAGCACATTTCAAAAACTCACCAAAATTAAATTAAGACAATTATACACAGGCCAGATCAGACAAGTTCAGACTTACTGCGTTAGCAAAAGAGAAAGAAAAGAGCTTGTGCTTGCCTTAATCAAGTGCCTGTATTTCTAAAGCCCCCAATTGCTATTCTTCCACTTCTATGAAAGGTTGCAATTCAGTGTATGGAAAATCCAGTGCAATATCACTGTATACACTGAAAGCTTGTTCACTAATTCATTGTCATATTTATTGAGCACTTACTGTGTGCAGAGCACTGTACTAAGCAGTTTGAAAGTACAATTTAGAAACAGATAGAGACAGTCCCTACCCAACAACGGGCTCACAGTCTAGAAGGGGGAGACAGAAAACAAAACAAAACAAGTAGACAGGTGTCAATACCATTAAATAGATAAATAGAATTATAGATATATACACATCATTAATAAAATGAATAGAGTAATAAATATGTACAAATATGCACATGTGCTGTGGGGAGGGGAAGGGAAAAGGGCAGAAGGAGGGAGTGGGGTGGTGAGGAGGGGAGGAGGAGCAGAGGGAAAAGTGGGGGTTCAGTCTGGGAAGGCCTCCCAGTCTGGGAAAGAGGTGAGCTGTCAGTAGGACTTTGAAGGGAGGAAGAGAGATAGTTTGGCAGATGTGTGGAGTGAGGGCATTCCAGGCCAGAGGTAGGACGTGGGCCGGGGGTCGAGGGGCGGGACAGGCGAGAACGATACACAGTGAGGAAGTTGGCAGCAGAGGAGTGGAGTGTGTGGGCTGGGCTGTAGAAGGAGAGTAGGGAGGTGAGATAGGAAGGGACAAGGTGATGGAGATCTTTGAAGTCAATAGTGAGGAGTTTTTGCTTCATGTGAAGGTTGATAAGCAACCACTGGAGATTTTTGAGGACGGGAGTGACATGTCCAGAGCGTTCCTGTAGAAAGATAGTCCGGGCAGCAGAGTGAAGTATAGACTGATGGGGGAGAGACAGGACAATGGGAGGTAAGAAAGGAGGCTGATGCAGTAATCCAGTTGGGATAGGATGAGAGACTGAACCAACAAGTGGTGGTTTGGATGGAGAGGAAAAGGCAGATCTTGGCGATGTTGTTGCAGTGAGAATGTCAGGTTTTGGTGACGGTTTGGATGTGTGGGGTGAATGAGAGAGTGGAGTCAAGAATGACACCAAGGTTGAGGGCTTGTGAGACGGGAAGGATGGTAGTGCTGTACACAGTGACGGGAAAGTCAGGGGGAGGACAGGGTTTGGGAGGGAAGGTAAGGAGCTCAGTTTTGAACATGTTGAGTTTTAGGTGGCAGGTGGACATCCAGGTTTAGATGTCCTGAAGGCTCATCCTATCCCGATTGGATTACTGCATCAGCCTCCTCTCTGATCTCCCATCCTCCTGTCTCTCCCCACTTCAATCTATACTTCACGCTGCTGCCCGGATCATCTTTGTGCAGAAACACTCTGGACATGCTACTCCCCTCCTCAAAAATCTCCAGTGGCTACCAATCAACCTACACATCAGGCAAAAACTCCTCACTCTGGGCTTCAAGGCTCTCCATCACCTCACACCCTCCTACCTCACCTCCCTTCTTTCCTTCTACAGTCCAGCCTGCACCCTCCGCTCCTTTGTCGCTAACCTCCTCACTGTGCCTCTTTCTCACCTGTCCCGCCGTCGACCCCTGGTCCAAGTCCTCCCCCTGGCCTGGAATGCCCTCCCTCCGCACATCCACCAAGGTAGCTCTCTTCCTCCCTTCAAAGCCCTACTGAGAGCTCACCTCCTCCAGAAGGCCTTCCCAGACTGAGCCCCCTCCTTCGTCTCCCCCTCCTCCCCTTCCTCCCCCTCCCCATTCCCCCACTTTACCTCCTTCCCCTCCCCACAGCACCTGTACATATATTTGTACATATTTATTACTCTATTTTACTTGTATAGATTTACTATTATATTTATTCTATTTTGTTAATATGTTTTGTTTTGTTGTCTGTCTCCCCCTTCTAGACTGTGAGCCCGCTGTTGGGTAGGACCATCTCTATATGTTGCCAACTTGTACTTCCCAAGCGCTTAGTACAGTTTTCTGCACACAGTAAGCGCTCGATAAATACAATTGAATGAATGAATGAATGAATGAATACGAGCCTGGAGGGAGGGAGAGAGAACAGGGGAGAAGGTGTAGATTTGGGTGTCATCTTCATAGAGATGGTAGCTGAAGCCTTGGTAGCGAATGAGTTCACCGAGTGAGTATAGATGGATAACAGAAGGGGGCCAAGAACTGACCCTTGAGGAACCCCTATAGTAAGGGGATGGGTGGAAGAGGAAGACCCCACGAAGGAGACTGAGAATGCATGGGCAGAGAGATAAGAGGAGAACCAGGAGAGAATGGAGTCCGTGAAGCCAAGTTTGGATAATGTGTTGAGGAGAAGGGAATGGTCCACAGTGTCAAAGGCAGCTGAGACGTCGAGGAGGATTAGGATAGAGTAGGAACCATTGGATTTGGAAAGAAGGAGGTCATTGGTGACCTTTGAGAGGGCAGTTTTGGTGGAGTGGAGGGGACAGAAACCAGATTGGAGGGGGTCTAGGAGAGAGCAGGAACTATGCTTACCAACTTTGTTTCACTCTATTCTTCCATTTGCTTAGTACAGTGCTCTACACACAGTAAGGGTTCAATAAATATCACTGATTGACTGATATAGAATCTTCCATCTCTGAGGTTACCAGTGTCTTGAAATTATGGAAAGACTGAGACCTACCATGGATATCAGTTAGATACACCTGTCTAACTGCATTTAGTTATAGTGAGAAATATTTCTAAGAACTAGGAAGCAACATGTTGGCTTTCCTAGGGAAAGATTGTATTTTCAGGCCAATCCAAAGAGCAGCTGGACCTGGGTCCTGAACCCAGCTCTGTCATTTGTCTGCTCTGTGATCCTGGGTAAGTCGTAAATTCTCTTTGCCTCATTTACCTCATCTGTAAAATGGTGATTAAGACTGTGAGACTCATGTGGTACGTGAAGTATGGTCAACCTGACGAGCTTGCGTGTACCCCAGCACTTAATACAGGCCTGGCATATAGTAAGTGTTTAATAAGTACCATTTTTAAAAAATCTTCCCATTGATCTTGGTTTGTCTATCATCATCCATCTTACTGGGTCACAGAAGCCTCATACAAGACTGGAAACTAGTTTGATTAAGGATTATGTAAGTAGTGTGATCCAACATTTAGCAGAGCTAAGATACCAGTCTTGGCTCAGTTGCCTGTTTAGATTCTCATCTCTCTTCAGTGTGTTTTGAATAGGCGAGATCAGTGTTGGCTGTGCCTTGGGCAAGTGTAGTCAGGCGACACATAATTCATTTGCCAGAATTTGTGCTCAAGGTACTAAGTGGTAGTTCATTATCTTTCAGGTGACAGCCTTTACCCTTTGAAGTGTTGCAAGTGGCCGATCACTCCTGTGTTCTCTCCATAATTCCCTCAGAGACAAATGATAATGAAGCTCCAAAGCCAGTTGAGACTTAATTGTAAAAATCTTTGTATTAAAAAAATGTTTTAGATTATTAGACTGTGTAGCACATTACGTAGACTGTTAGGTCAAATCTTCCACCAAGTTTCCATTGGCCGTGGGGGGCGGGGGGGGGGGGGGGGGCGTAGATTTGATTGAGGAAGCTAATATTGAATTAATTAAATTAATTTCCACTTCCTATCTTGAAACACTTTGCTAATGCTGATGAATGAATTTAACCTGGTTTGAGATTCAGAAAGCCCCCTAGAGCAGAAACAGAATCTTCTTGATTGTGATTCTTGATGTAGAGACCCCTATGAAGAGTAGGGGAAGGAAATGGGGATGGTGTCATTTTCAGGTTTAATACACTTTGGAGAATGCCTGCGAGGAAGTAAATGTTATTCTATTCTTGCAGGTGGAAAAGTAAGCTGAGTATAAGTGGATCAATGTCACAAAGACAAATCTAGGAATCAAGTTAGATCATTCAATGAAAATGACCCAAGGCATCATTTTAGAGAGAATTAGACAAGGGAAAACCTGAAGTTCAATGAAAGATGGGAGAAGGGTGAGAAGGAAAACATGGGACACAGCATAGCCTAGTGGATAGAGCACAGGCCTGGGAGTTAGAAGGACCTGGGTTCTAATTGCAACTCTGCCACTTGTTGATCATGAGACCTTGGGTGAATCACTTAACCTCTCTGGGCCTCAGTTACCTCATCTATAAAATGGGGATTAAGATTGTGAGCCTTCTGGGGGATAGGGACTGTGTCCAACCTGATCAGCTTGTATCTACCCCAATGGTTAGAGCATGGCTGGCATTTAGTAAGTGCTTAACAAATACCATAAAAGCAAAACAAAAAAAAAACCTCACAGGTGCCTGAGATATAGTAATTTTATTCTTAGTGGCACATTTGAGTGTAAGCTTTTCCATTAGAGTCAAAGTATTTTGTGGGCAGGAAACTTGTCATGTGCTTCAATTGTTCTTTCCCTAGCACTTAGTACCCGTTATCACACTCAACAGACCCTTGAAAAAATTACCATTACTACCATGACTGCCAGAGTGGTAAACAAGCAGAAAGAGCAGAAAGAGCATGGGTCTGTGAGTCAGAGAATAATGATAATATTAATAATAATGATGGTATTTGCTAAGTGCTTACTATATGCGAAGCACTCTTCTAAGCAGTGGGGTAGATGCAAGGTAACCAGGTTGTCCCACATGGACTCACAGTCTAAATCCTCATTTTACATACAAGGTAGGTTTCGAATCCCAGCTCTGCCACATGTTGACTGTGTGATCTTGGCTAGTCATTTAACTTCTCTGTGTCTCAATTACCCCATCTATAAAATGGAGATTAAATCCTACCCCCTCCTACTTATACTGTGTGCCCCATATAGGATAGGGACTATGTCCAACCTGATTAACTAGTACCTACCTCAGCACTTAGAACAAAGCTTGGTACATAGTAAATGCTTAGAAACTATGATAATTATTATGAATTATTATTATTATTAAGTGCAGTACATTATATTTAATCTTATGAAATACAGCTAAAGCTCAAGATACATTCCTTATTACCGTTATACAAGGTCTGAAGTGGTGGCAGTGATGAGTAAGAGGGAACTTGAGTATCTAGGCTCAGAAAACTGTGGAGTTGGGGAACTCATTCATTCAATCAATCAGTTGTATTTATTGAGCACTTGTTGTGTACGGAGGACTGCACTAAGTGCTTGGAAGAGTGTAATACAACAAGAAACAAACACATTGCCTACCCTCAACAAGCTAACAGTCTAAAATGGGGAAATTCCTTTATACTACATTAATACTCCTTTTAACTCCTTTATACTGCATTAATACTACTAACAGCCTTCTGTGGAGAGAAGGGTGTATACCTAAACAATCCCATATGAATTAGGAGAAGGGAGACTCAGTTTTGAGGTGCATTGTAAGCATTTAACAAACACCTCAATTGTTATTATGATGATGATGTTATGGCTAGATCATTGTTATCAACCTACTGGCTGATTTCCCTACCTCCAGTTTTTCCCATTTTCCCTCTCCAATCTATGCCACCTCTTGTTGCATGGATTATCTTCCTGTATTTATTTATTCATTTATTATTATTATTATTATTTATTCTTTCCTGTATTTACTCATTCAGTTATTCATCCATTCAATTGTATTTACTGAGAGCTTACTGTGTGCAGAGCACTGTACTAAGCATTTGGGTGAGCGTAGCTCAGCACATACATATATACTGTTCAAAACCCTCTACTTGGTCTCCATATCCCTTCACATTGAGCAACGATACCTCAGAATAGGCTTCAAGGCTCTCTACCAACTCACTTCACCTTATATATATATGGTTCCTTTACCTGCCACTCCCCACACCGCTCCCACCCCAATTCCCTTGCTTATGCTGCTCCCCAGATTGGAACTCCCTTTCTCCTTAAATGGTACAGAAGGCTGTCCCCACCATACTCAGAACACTCCTGAAAAACCACCTCCTCCAAGAAGCCTTCCATGATTAATCCCAAGTCATATAAAGCTATCAGTCAACTCTAGCCTTAGCACACTAACTTAAACCCACCCTCAACTTTTATGTGTATACATTTGTTCAATTGCAATTCAATTATTTATTTGGATTTCTCTGTTTTGCATACTTTGTCAGACTCCCCCATTTAGGTGAAATTCCTTGTGGGAAGGGATTGTATCCTTCACTTGTATTTTACTTCCCAAGAGCTTAATACAGTGCACTGCACTGAGTGAGCACTCATTGAATGCTGTCTTTACTACTTACTACTACTACTACTACTACTACTACTACTACTACTACTACTACAAATTACTACCTCCTCTAGAACTCCTACTACTGCTCCCACTAATGCTACCCTTAGCCTGACCCTTTCAAATCCTGATGGTACAAATGATATGGAAGCAAGCCCTTGAATTATTTTAGCTAACTCAGATCTGAATAAGTGGAGATTTAATTATCAGTGATTTTAGCAGAGGACACATAAGCCAATTTTAGATAATTGAAATTTCTCTCAGATAATTGAATGCCATATAATTGAGGTCTAGATAATCAAATTTTGACTAAATGCAATGCATCATTAATACGAGATTGCTAGAGTCTAGTTGACATCTTAATAAAAATAAAATAATAATTTGGACTTCAAGCATACTTTCTTCTTTAAACATCTGCAATTACACTTTGGTATTAAGAAGAGAATTCATAGAGCTTGAATAACAACTGCCATCTCTATGCTGATAATTCACTAATCTATTTCTCCAGCCTTGACCTTTCTCCTTCTCTGATGCTTTGCCTTCAGGACATCTCTACTTGGATGTCCCAATGACACCTCAAGCTTAACATGTCCAAAACAGAACTCCTCATCTTTCCACACAAACTCGGTCTTCCCAGTCTTTATCATCACTTTAGACAACATCACTATGTTTCCTGGCATAACCTTGGCATTATCCTTGACTCTCCTTTCAAAGCAAACACACATAGCCAATCTGTCACCAAATCCTGACAGTTTTACCTTCTCAACATCTCTAAAATCTACCCTCTCTACTACATCCAAACTGCTACTATGCTGATCCAAGCACTTCTCACATCCCACCTGATGGCTTCATCAGCCTCGTCTGACTTCCTGTCTCTCTCCAACAAGCATTTACTTGACTCTGCTTCAAGACATTCAGTCCATGTCTCCCCACTCCTCAAGAACCTCCAATGGCTGCCCACCCACCTTGGTTTCAAACAGAAACTCTTACTATTTCTTTAAGGCTCTCAATCTCTCCTTTCTTCCTTACCTCGCTGATGTCCTACTACAACCCAGCCTGCACACTTTGCTCCTCTAACACCAATCTACTCATTGTACCTCAATCTCATCCATCTCACTGACAACATTCTCCCTCAGACCTCAAACTCCCTCTCCTTTCTTATATGGCAGACCCCTACTCTCCCCATCTTCAAAACCTTGCTAATAATCAAAGTATTTGCTAAGTACTTGCTATGAACCAAACACAGTTCTAAGTGCTGGAGTAGACACAAGCAAATCGGGTAGGGCACAGTGACTGCCCCAAATGGGGCACAGTCTTAATCCCCATTTTACAGTTGCGGTAACTGAGGCATAGAGGAGTTATATTCATTCAATCATATTTATTGAGCGCTTACTGTGTGCAGAGCACTGTACTAAGCACTTGGGAAGTACAAGTTGGCAACATATAGAAACGGTCCCTACCCAACAATGGGCTCACAGTCTAGAAATGGGCTCACAGTCTATATGACCTGCCCAGGGTCTCATAGCAGACAAATAGCAGAACTGGAATTAGAACTCAAGTCCTTCTGACTCCCGGGCCCACACTCTATGCACTAAGCCACGCTACTTCTTTGAAAGCATATGTCCTCCAAAAGGAGGAGATTAAGAATTTAAGAAGTTCTACCCCAACTAAGCCCTCATTTCCCTGACTCCCTCTCCTTTCTGCATCACCTATGCACTTAAACCTGCAACCTTTAAGCACTTTATATTTATCCTACCTTCAGTCCCACAGGACTTATTTATGTAACAGTAATTAATTTGAAAGTCTGGTTCCCCTTTGGGCTGTGAGCTCCTGGGGAGCAGGGAGTGTGCCTACCAACTCTTTCAAATTGTATTCACCAAACCCTCTGTATAGTGTTCTGCTCAGAGTAAATGCTCAATAAATGCCGCAGCTTAATTGATTCATTGACTGATTGATGTATGTTAAAAATCAACCAACCATCAACGGCATTTATTAAGCTCTTACAGTAAGTGGAGTACTGTACTTTTTAAGCCTTGAGAGAGTACAATGTAACAAAGTTGGTAGACAGTCCCCCTGTCCACAAGAAGCTTACAGTCTAGAGGAGGAGACAGACATTAAAATAAAATAAAGGGAGAGGAAATAGTGGAGTATAAAGATATATACATATATGCTGTGTGCCTGGGTTAAGTATCAAAGTGCTGAAGTGTTTAAGGGGCATACAGTCATGTTTATAGGCAACATCAAGGGCAGGGCTGAAGGAGAAATGAGGACTTGGTCAAGGAAGGCCTCTTGGAGGAGATGTGATTTTAGGAGGGACTTGAAGTTGGGTCAGATTTTTTTTATATGCATTTTTTAAGTGCTTACTATGTGTCAGGCACCATTCTAGCATCTGAGGTAGATACAAGGTAATCAGGTTGGACACAGTCCATGTTCTGCATAGGTCTCACAATCTTAGTCCCTATTTTATGGATGAGGCAACTGAGGCACAGAGAAGTTAAGTGACTTGTTCAAGATCACATAACAGACAAGTGGTGGAGCTAGGATTAGAACCCAGATCCTTCAGACTCTCAAGCCTATGCTCTATCCACACACAGATATGAAGGAGGAGGGAGATTCAGAACTGGAGGAAGATGTGGACAAGGGGTCAGTGGCAGGTGAAATTGAGGTACAGAGAATAGTTTGGCATTAGAGGAGTGAAATGTGCCAGCTCGTCTGTAGTAGGACATCAGCAAGGTAAGGAAGGAGGAAGTAAGCTGATTGAATGACTTAAAATCTAAGGGAAGGAATTTCCGTTTGATGCGGAGGTGGATAGGGAAACACTAGAGGTTCTTTAGGAGATGGGAGATATGGACTGATTTGTTTCTAAGAAAAAAGATCAGGGCAGCAGAGGGAAATATGGACTGGAAAGGGGAGAGACAGAAGACAGGAGCTCAGTGAGGAGGTTGATACAGTAGTCAAGGTGGGAACTGATACATGCATCCATAATCGTGAAGATGGAAGCCAGGAAGAGGAACAATTGCACTTCCAAGTATCCTTTTGTACCACCACAGGGACCAAATTCTCGGGTGACTGGACCATTGACATGACTTCGTTTGGTAATATCTTATGTCCTTAACATTAACAGCTTTATAGGTAGGAAAACATTGATTCAACTGCATAAATTGTGTAGAAACTTCCAAACTTCTTTGATAGACTAAACACTGGGTAGCACAGTGGGATAGTACAAGTTTTGCTTTATGATTTTATAGTGTCTCATTTAAATTTGAGAAAAATTCAATCAGCACCAGAACCAGCTTCAGACTTTAAGCATTAATGAGAAATGAAAGACTTTTCAATGAAGTGTTAACAAAAAAGATGCTTAGAAATGGGGGTGCAATAAGCGATAAAAAGATTTAGATGATGAGGAAATTTGCAGCTCAAGAAACACAGGATTACTAACCACATTAATTACTTGGTGGGATTATCAGAACTCATATATTTCTCTGTACCTCTCTGTTACCCTCTCTGCCCCATTGTTCCCTGGAAACTTGTCTGGAACAACTCAAGATTCAGAGATGATGTGGATTTGATCCATAGGGTTGAACTTGCCCTCACATAACTCCGCCAAGAGCTCTCTGTCATCCTTGAGCCATTCATTCATTCATTCATTCAATTGTATTTATTGAGCGATTACTATGTGCAGAGCACTGTACTATTTCTCCTTCAGCACTCATATTCAATGTTAGGCCAAATCCTTTCAGTTATTCTACACTATATTTTCCAGATCCGTCCCTTCCTCTCAACTCAAACAGCTCCCCCTGTGATACCACCTCTGGTATATAATAGAATCCTTGTAGATCTTCCTACCTCCAGGCTACCTCCTACTCTCCAATTTACATTACACACTGCAGCTGGAACCATCTTCCTAAAGCGATGCTTGGCACACAGCCCTCCACTTCTCAAAACCCTCCTCTCACTCTCTGTGTCTCTCCATATCACAACTCCTCATTATTGGCTTTGAGGATTCATGGCTTCAGTTTAATTTGGGGCTTTCTATTCTCCATTTCATGGGTCTCTGAGCAGTGTGAGTGCTCTAGAATCAATCAATCAATCAATCAATCAATCGTATTTATTGAGTGCTTACTGTGTGCAGAGCACTGTACTAAGCGCTTGGGAAGTACAAGTTTGCAACATATAGAGACAGTCCCTACCCAACAGAGGGCTCACAGTCTAGAAGGGGAAGATAGAGAACAAAACCAAACATATTAACAAAATAAAATAAATAGAATAGATATGTAGAATGACACAGTCAGTGGATTCTCCACTTCCACTCCTGAAGATGGGAAACAACGGGTACTTGTCCATGGAGATGTCCTTTGAGGAAACTGAGGGAAAGGGGGAGATGGTTTTTAGCTCTGATCTGTGCATTGAGAGACTAAGGATTCTCCCTATACACAGTGTGTCCCCAAAGACTCAGAGCCCCATTTTGGGGTGGGAGAGAGAAAGGGGAAAGGACAGGGTCAGGCAGCTATTATGCAGAATCAATGAATCACCAGTACCCAGCTGGAATTAACAGTATGTGGTGGGATATCTGGAACACTATGGGGTTTGTGACAACCTGAAGGGGATGTGCTCTAAGTCTCAGCTGCTCCAGAAGGATCTGACCTGATAAGGGTGTGTATCCTACAACAGGATACACCATGTGGTAAGAAAGACTTGAAACTTCTGAAGCCCCTCAAATCACAGTCCCAAGTCAAGCTGGTTTTCTCTAGGTTCCTGTAGATCTACTGACACCTATCAGAGCCCTGGAAAGATCTAAGAACTAACTCTAAGTGACCTAATGTAGGCAATAACAGAATTAATTCATTCAACTGTATTTATTGAGTGCTTACTGTGTGCAGAGCACTGTACTAAGTGCTTGGAAAGTACAATTCAGCAACAAAGACAATACCTGCCCACAATGGACTCACAGTCTAGAAATGGGAGACAGACATCAAAACAAGTAAACAAGCATCAATAGCATCAATATAAATAAATATAATTATAGATATAGATGTATTATTAATACAATAAATGGAAATATAAATATGTACATATAAACACAGAAGTGCCGTGGGGCATAGAGCAGAGGGGGGTAGAGCAGAGGGAGCAAGTGGGGATGATGGGGAGGGGGAGGGCGAGCAGAGGAAAAGTGGAGCTTAGTCCAGGAAGGCCTCCTGGTGGAGGTGAGTTTTCAGTAGAGCTTTGAAGGGGGGATGTGCTCTAGTTTGGCACATTTGAGGAGGGAGAGCATTCCAGGTCAAAGGTGGGTGGGGCGTGGGCCAGGGGCTGACGGCAAGACAGGCGAGAATGAGGCACAGTGAGAAGGTTAGCAGCACCAGAGGAGCGTAGTGTGCATACTGGGATGGAGAAGGATAGAAGGGAGGTGTAGAAGGAGGGTGCAAGGGGTTGGAGAGCTTTGAAGCCAATAGTGAGCAGTTTTTGCTTCATGTGAAGGTTGATAGGCAACCACTGGAGATTTTTGAGGAGGGGAGTGATGCCCAGAGTGTTTCTGTAGAAAGATAATCTAGGCAGCAGAGTGAAGTAAAGACTGAAGCAGGGAGAGACAGGAGGTTGGGAGGTCAGAAAAGATGCTGATGTGAAAAGGCTGTTGAGATATGATGAGCGAATAAGTGAGTAAAAGCACTGGACATTCTTCAAGGAAAACATATGCAAGCTAAGCTGTAAGAGGCCTTCCTCTCTTCCTCCACCCTCCTTTCTTCCTTCTCTCCCTCTCTCTCTCTCCCTCCCCTTCCAAGGTAAGGTGACAATAAATGAGATGGATAGCAAAGCCTTTGAGATCAGTGGAGGAAAAGTGAATTTGGTGGTAATATTATTCTTACTATTGCTACAGTTCATTCATTCATTCATTCAATCATATTTTTTAAGTGTTTACTATATGCAGAGTACTGTACTAAGCACTTGGAAAGTACAATTCAGCAATATATAGAGACAGTCCCTACCCAACAATGGGCCCACAGTCTAGAAGGGGGAGACAGACAGGAAAACAAAACAAGTAGACAGGTGTCAGTACCATCAAAATAAATAGAATTATAGATATATACACATCATTAATAAAATAGAGTAATAAATATGTACAAATATACACAAGTGCTGTGGGGAGGGGAAGGAGGTTGGGCAGGGGCGGGAGTGGGAGTGATAGGGAGGGGAGGAGGAGCAGAGGATAAGGGGGATAAATCTGGGAAGGCCTCTTGGGGGAGGTGAGCTCTCAGTAGGGCTTTGAAGGGAGGAAGAGAGCTAGTTTAGCAGATGTGTGGAGGGAGGGCATTACAGGTCAGAGATAGGATGTGGGCCAGGGGCTGATGGAGAGACAGACAAGAACAAGGCACAGTGAGGAGGTTAGTGGCAGACGAGCAGAGTGTGCGGGCTGGGCTGTAGAAGGAGAGAAGGGAAGTGTGGTAGGAAGGGGCAAGGTGATGGAGAGCTTTGAAGCCAGTAGTGAGGAGCTTTTGCTTGATTTGAAGGTTGATAGGCAAGCACTGGAGATTTTTGAGGAGCGGAGTGACATGCCCAGAGCGTTTCTGTAGAAAGATAATCCAGGCAGCAGAGTGAAATATAGACTGAAGCGGGGAGAGACAGGAGGATGGGAGGTCAGAAAGGAGGCTGATGCAGTAATCCAGTCAGGATAGGATTGTAAAAAGGTGTCTCATTTTAAAACTGGTTAACAATCAGTCAGTGATACCAGTTGTGTAGACTCGGGGAGGAGAACACATAGAGAGGGAAATGAAGCAGAGTTGACTGGTGGAAAGAATGGATCAGATCCCTCATGCTCAGGTCTGTTTTAAGTCTCAGCTTTCCTCGTTTGGTTGGGGGCTCTTTCTGGAGCCCCTGTCAAATGTTCAGTGTGCAGAAGGCTGTAGTTCAATCAATGTGCGGAGCACTGTACTGAGCACTTGGGAGAGTATAGTTAACAGATACTTTCTCTGTCCACAATGAGCTTACAGTCTAGGGGACTGTAGTCCACGGTCTAGAGGATGATTAACATAAAGCACACACCAGAAGGTCACGTTAATGTGAATGCCCGGAAAATGTCATCAAAATAATAAAATTAATAAATATGGTATTTGTTAAGCACTTACTATGTGCGAGGCACTGTACTAAGTGCTTGGGGTGGATACAAACAAATCGTATTGGACACAGTCCCTTGTCCCATGTGGGGCTCAGTCTCAATCCCAATTTCACAGATGAGGCATTTGAGGCACAGAGAGCTTAAATGATTTGCTCAAGGTTACACAGCCGACATGTGGCATTTCCAAGGGTGAATAAATAGGGGTTATTTGCCCTGGTAGAGATACAGCTATATACAGCTTTAACTTCATGTTTGAAAGTGTTTGCCTGGTGCCAGCCAGGATGAGGCTGAAGATCCCAATGTGATCAACAGTCCCTTATATCCTGAATCAGGGGAAGATAATCTTGTAGTTCTAGTGCACTGATTATTTGCTGCATTTGGCATGGTTTTAGATTCTGTCTTTAGAGTCATCATCTCTGGATTTGCTAGAAAAGAGCCACCCTATCTCTGCTACCTAAGGTTTGCCCATCTCACATGGTTTTTCCTAGCATTCCACCTCATTGCCACACTATCTCCCTACATTGCAGTCTGTAGTTCTCAAAATGGGACCTCTTCCACATACAGACCATTTCCTGAAACTATTGCCTCCTTAACACATGACTAAAAATGAATGCAAGGTTAAGTACTGAAGAAGAAAAATTGTAATGCAAAATGAAAGGCTAAAAGTCCAGCTGACATGCCTCAAGCCAAATCTGAAAAGGTTTCTTGGAAAACACGAATTGCAGGCTGGAGGAACTCATTTCTTTCCTCTCGATCCTGGACAGACTTGAAATTGAAGAGCAGAAATTTCCATTCTTTCCATCATTCAACTCTCTTTCACTTTCCCCCTTTTGTGGTTTCTTCCTTGAGTCTTTGGACTCTTGATTCACATCCCTTAAAGAAATGAGGTTTAAGTGACCCAAAATGTAGATATTAGCCAGGAAGTGGGAAAACAAAATGAATGAAACCACTGAGTTTGGTGCTCTTGGCTCTTCTGCAACTTACACAGCTGGGAAAGGGAGAACACTGGGCTTGTTACATTTTAACATACCTCTGTCTTTTTTTCTTATTCTTAGCTTCAGTTTTTCCCTCTCTCCCACTCTCCCTATGCCATTCAACCACCATTGTCAGGGCCACAGGCTCAGTACAGGGACTGGGAAAGAGGACAGTTTAAAAGTCCCATCTACAGCTTACAATTTCCCATTGCACAGAATGCCTCTCTTGGCATTGGCAGTCCACCACTATTACTGTTATGAATTTTATGTGCCTTTCAAATGCAATTTCCCCTCTTTCACATTCCCAATAACTTAACCTCAAAAGTAAAGGCATCACAGAGTATTTGACCCCCTCACACTTGGATTCATCTAGAAAATCCCAGGTCTTCCACCTCGGTCACTTATAAGGAAAATATTTCATGGTTATGTTTAGAACATTTCTCTGTGGTTAAATTTGGTTTCCCTTTTAGTAAGAAAACAAGAAACTGTTCAATAAAAGCCATTAACATATCAAATATTCTTCATTTTAAATAACTGCTCAGGCAGCATGCACAGGAGAGTACAAGTAAATGGATATTGATTACCCATAAATTTGAGAAGTGATAGCAGCATGATATCTGGGTTTGCCCTTTGATGAAGTTATATTTTTCCTCAAGGCTCAGGATTTACAGAACATCAGTTGATAATGCATTCAGCACAAAGCAGTGGAGAACAGAGGCAGAAAGCACCCTACAGACCATGAAGGCAAAAAGCAGGTCCATAGCTGATAAATCTTTGCAGCTCTGACAACCATTACCCTCCAAATAGACCAGAAGGTTTGGGTCTGTTCAAATTCAAACTGAATTGTTAAAACTTGGGGATTGTTTTCATATTTCTTCATCAGGCTTCTGAGATGGGGAGGACGGTTCTGTCATCTACTGAATGAGAAATGTTAGGTGGAGAAAAGAATATAGGTGGGAAGATAAGGAGTCCTTTGACATAACCAACTGAATGTTTGGCACGGCATCCATCTGGATATTTCCAGAACCAAAGAGGAAATAGAGATTGCAGAGGAGATGAGAGGTCAGGGCTAGCAAGATAGATTGAAGAGTCATCCTCCTAGAAAAGATCGGCTCCACTTCTCGTCAGCTGGGTGACTTTGGGCAACTCACTTCACTTCTCTGTGCCTCAGTTACCTTATCTGTAAAATGGGGATTAAGACTATGAGCCCCACGTGGGACAACTTAATCATTTTATGTCCTCCACAGTGCTTAGAACAGTGTCTTGCCACATAGTAAGTGTTTAACAATGCCATCATTATTATTAAAAAATAGTTAAAGCTATCGGAGGAGATGAGCTCCCCAAGGAGTGAGCATCAGGTAAGAATAGAAGAGACACACAGTTAAGGGGTCAGTGGTTGAAGAAGATGTCCATGAAAGAGGCTAAGAAGTGGAGTGGTAGGTGGGAGGAGAACCAGGAGAAAATGGTGTCAGAAAAAAAACAAGGCTAGAAAGTGTTTCCAGGAGAAGGAACTAGTCCACAGAGTCAAAAACAGTTGAGAGGTCTAGGAGAATTAGAATGAGATAGAAAAAGAAAGCATTGGTGAGGGAAGGGGTTCTATGACCTTTCCATTCCTCTCCTTATTAGCATTCCATATCCTTCCTGGGGAGGAATGTGAAATCACTTAACCTAAACACTATCCATTCTACACTAGCAATGTTCCTATCTTCTCCAGTCACCTGAATTTTGGAGACTTCTTTGTGGGGAATCAAGATTTGATCCTGACATAAACTGGTAGTCAGATGGGTTCTCCCAAAAACTACTCTCTCCTCCCACTCTTGAGTATGAGTTCTGCCAGGTTGAGACCTAAGGAAGCAGTGAGAGTGTGAAGACCTGGAGATAGTGGCTAGAGGAATTTGATAGGCAGGGCTGGCTTCAGACAGTAAGGAAGATACATGGTCACCTCAGGACACCATGCAGAGAAGGTGGCATAATTCTTCCATCCTTCCCAAGATGGCTACTGATTGGGACATTCAGGCCTACTTATCAAGATGGTCACCAAGCTCCTGGGCACCACTATCCCACCCTCCCTTTATGTATCCATCTTGTTTCATTTTTGCATGGATCTTTCAATTCTCCACACTTAAAGGAGCAAAGTATGTAAAGGAGTCTTTTTAAAGGTTTGATACCCTTCTTTGTACACTCAGGCATGGCTTGAAGATTTTTTTTTAAATGACATTTCTTAAGTGCTTGCAATATGCCAGGCACCATACTAAGAACTGGAGTAGATACAAGGTAGTCAGTTTGAACATAGCTCATGTCCCATATGGGGCTCACAGTCTAAATCCCCATTTTACAGATGAGGTTACTGAGGCACAGAAAAGTTAAGTGATTTGCCCAAGATTACACAGCAGGCAAGTGGTGGAAGCTCAGACAAGAACTCAAGTCCTTCTGACTCCTACAACTGTGCCTATCCACTAGGTCACACTACTTCTCTAAGATACTTGATTTTGGGATCTATATCTTTTCTTGATCTGGGGCTGGGCCTTCAGGAAGCTAGAGAGTATAGGAAGGTCTGGGGAGGAGGGGATACTTGGGCTTTGCTTTCCCTGTCACAGATTCCCCCTGGACAAACCAGAGGACAGATAAGCTTTTCCAAGCTGGAGACAGGGGCCGGGAGAGGGTAAGGTTGGAGAGGCAAGGACAGCTGGCTGTGAGGGTGTTTTTCCCAACTTGGGCTGGGGATACTGAGGCTTGGGAGACAGTGTGGCTGTCTGTGCGGGGAGGGATGGCTCTCCACTCTTGGGGAAGATGGTGAGGCCGCTTGGAGTCTCTGTCCCCTCCTGGGCTCAGCTGTAGCTCCCGGTAGTCACTGGGGCACACTGGGCAATGGAACCAGAGATCAACCAACCCAGCCTGCTACCTGCCAGCACAGGGGCAGCCAAGGAGACTGTAAGTTTTGGACTCTAAGCTCCTTGTGGGCAGGAATCATGTCCACCAACTCTATTTTTCTCTCCCAAGTGTTTAGTACAATACATCACATAGTAAGAGAGTAGAGAAACAGCATGGCTTAGTGGAAAGAGCATGGGCTTGGGAGTCAGAGGTCATAGGTTCTAATCCTGGCTCTGCCACTTATCAGCTGTGTGATTTTGGACAAGTCACTTCACTTCTCTGTGCCTCAGTTCCCTCATCTGTAAAATGGGGATTAAGACTGTGAGTCCCATGTGGGACAACCTGATTACCTTTTATCTCCCCCAGTGCTTAGAACAGTGCATGGCACATAGTAAGCACTTGAAAAATACCATTATTATTATTAATATTATTGTGTTCAATAAATACCACCAATTGATTTATCAAGAGCCAGAGGGAGGCTGGCCATTTTAAATCCTGAGATCCTGCCCTTTGGGGGCTGAGCATGAAGGGGAGAGTGGGGAGAAGCAGACTGTGAGCTGCAGTGGGAAATGCTCAGAGGTGAGTGGAGTGGGAAGAGGCCTGGAGGAGTGGGCTGTGGGCTGCTGTGACAGATGCGTAGAGGAGAGTAGAGTGGGAAATGAGGAAAGGACATAACTGGGAATGACATATTAGGGGCGGGAGCTGTTCCTTCATGAAGGACCTGGCAGACAAACCATGATAGCCACTTACTTCCCACCTGAGGCAGGGCTGAGTATGGTTCTCTAGCCCAGATTGGGAGTATCATTAGTTAGGGGCCTGACTAAGTCTGAAAATTGCCATTTTGTCTTAAGGGGAAATGGCATAATAGGATGTCACAGAGCGTACAAATATAGAAAAACATATGTTTGGCTGATATTGTACCACACATTGCAAGATGTCATTAGGCTACTTCCTATTTGGGGCATGTGAAAAGCAGTGTGGCCTACTATAAAGAGCATGGGCTTGAGAGTCAGAGTGCTTGGGTTTTAATCCCAGCTCCAGTCTTTACCTTCTGTATGACCTTGTTCAAGTCATTTCAATTCTCTGTGCCTCACTTCTCTGCGAAGTTGAGATTCAGTACCTTTTCTCCCTCCTACGTATGCTGTGAGTCCATGTGGGACCTGATTATCTTATATCTATCAAACTTAATACCTCCTTCCCTTCTTCTTCTCCTCCTCCTTCTCCTCCTTCTCCTCCCCCTTATTCTCTCCCTTCTTCTCCTTTTTCTCCTCCTTCTCCTTATACTTCCACGTCTTCCCAGAAGTCCTTTGAATTTCCATTTAAGTGTTATCATGGGGCTGAAACAGACTCTGTTGTCAGAGGGATTCTTTCCATGGCAAGACACTAAGACAGCCTCGGGGGGCAGGGCTTCTCTGTGACTCAGTGACAGCAGTGGGGAAGAACTTGCCCTCGCCCAACTAAAAGCAGTCCTGAATTATGACTTACTCAAATACCCAATAGAGTGTGATAGGCTTTCTTGCCTAGGGGTTTACTGCCACCTGGGGTTGCCTAGGATAGCCCTAGACTGGCATTCCTTGACTTCATTTGTGTGATGATTACATCTTTTGCTATAAAAGGTGAAAAGCCCACCAGCAGTCAAGATTACCTCAGGATCAAGAACTCTGCAAAGGATTGGATTGTAATTCTAGTAGCTGGCTCAGTTCCTTTTGCACTCTCTCATACCAGCCAATCAAGTTCCTCCTAGGCCAGTGGATGCATCAAGTGAACATGCAGGAGTGTACCACAGGGCAAAGCATGTGCAAGAATTGTATGTACAAAACATACTTAGGGACAAAGTGACAGCATCATAGTACTTTTTCTGGTCATAGAACCAGAGGTCAGCATGTCAATTGCCAGGGTAACCTCCTCAGTAGCCACTGCAATCTTTGCCACACACATTAGCCAGCTATTGCTAGGATTCCTGTTGATCATGTGGGATGCTCTGTGTGGTTTTTCAGCCGAAACCTTTACTATCAAGGGCACCATCTCTGTAGATGATCCCCTTCTCTCAGTTTCCCTAAGGCTCCTTCACCCAAACGTGGCAAAGTGTGGGATGAGCTTTGGGGTAAATTTAAATATATCTCCACTGAATTACTGCTACTACCTTCTAGCTGAGATTTCTGGGTAACGAAACTCATCCTTGTTGCCCTCTTGAACCTCTTGGGGGACCAAAAAAGGTGAAACCCCTGCTCCAAGGCACGATCCTAGGAAAAAAAAGGACTAACGGGATCTCAGTAATGGACAAAAAAAAAGGAGGTCACCATTAGTAAACTAGTATTGGCTAGGAGTAAGGGCCAAGGACAAGCAGCCCTCTTGGGCATAATTTCTGTAAAAGGGGTCAGCTAAAAATTTACCTTGGACTATTCTCCAGTGACATGTCTTTAAACTTGCAGTGCCCATCACATGGTGAGGAGGTACCAGATCCAAGCTAGCATTGCCTTTTGAAGATTCTGCTGTCCTAACCGACCTTACCTGACTTAAAAGGTAACAACAATTATGTTTTCTGGGTAGAGATGTGTGTTAGACAAGTTGGTGATCCTTTTGAGAGGCTATAAGCAATTTTATGTTTGTGAGAGGTATGGCTCATCACTGTAATAATACATGGACCCTACTTTGCAAGGCTGTTAGGAGGTCCAAATGGAACTAAGTAATGAAAGATGGTTTGGTAATAAGAGCACCAAGTAGGAGTAAGTAATTTTCTGAAAGCTCACTGTTGGCAGGGAACCTGTCTACCAACTCTGTTATATTGTACTCTCCCAGGTGCTTAGTACATTGTGCCGCACACAGTGAACATTCACTAAATATCATTGATTGACCATTGATTTTGTTGTATTGTACTCTCCCAAGTGCTTAGTACAATGCTCTGCATGCAGTAAGCAGTCAATAAATGCCATTGATTGGTTACCTCTTGTGACATTAAGTGTCAAGAGAAATCCTTAGGGCAGTGGCCCTATCCATTTTTTTGAAGAAGACGATAGCACAAGAGATAGAGGTAAGAAGCAGCATGGCTCAATGGAAAGAGCACTGGCTTGGGAGTCAGAGGTAGTGGGTTCAAATCCCAGCTCCACCAACTGTCAGCTGTGTGACTTTAGGAAAGTCACTTAACTTCTCTGTGCCTCCATTACCTCATCTGTAAAATGGGGATTAAGAAAGTGAGCCCCACGTGTCACAACCTGATTACCTTGTATCCTCCCCAATGCCTAGAACAGTGTTTTGCATATAGTAAGCACTTAACAAATGCCATCATTATTATTATAAAGATGGTAACAGTTACAGAGGAGCAGAAGTGATTTTCTTTCAAACCTAGGCACTGGAAAAGAACTAAAGTGGAATGAAGGATAAGCAGCATGGCTCTGTGGAAAGAGCACGGGCTTGGGAGTCAGAGGTCATGAGTTCAAATCCCAGTTCTACAAATTGTCAGATGTGTGACTTTGGGCAAGTCACTTAACTTCTCTGTGCCCATTACCTCATCTGTAAAATGGGGATTAAGACTGTGAGCCTGCTCGTGGGACAACCTGATCACCTTGTGACCTCCCCAGAGCTTAGAACAGTGCTTTGCACATAGTAAGCGCTTAATAAATATCATTATTATTAGAGAAGCAGCATGGCTCAATGGAAAGAGGACGGGCTTTGGTGTCAGTGGATTGACTGTGAGCCCCCTGTGGGACAGCCTGATCACCTTTTATCCCCCCAGCACTTAGAACAATGTTTGCACGTAGTAAGCACTTAATAAATGCCATTATTATAATAATTATTATTATTACAGAGAACCACTGGGGGTGGGGGGAAATAAGTTGATGGGGTGGGAAATGGGGAAAGGAAGTTAGAAAGGAAGAAAAGTGTCTCTGAGACTGGACCAACCATTCATTCATATTTCAATTGTATTTATTGAGCATGTATCGTGTGAAGAGCAATGTACTAAGCACTTGGGAGAGTACACTAGAACAATGAACAGACACATTCCCTGTCCACAATGAGCTTACCATCTAGAGAGGAGATACAGACTTTAATGGGGGGAGTGACTGAAGGGAGCAAATCAGGGCAATGCAGAAGGGAGATGGAGCAGAGGAAAGTAGGGCTTAGTCAGGGAAAACCCCTTGGAACCACTTATGGAGGAAGTGCTGAGGTAGGGCTGGTGCAGGTATCCAGTAATTGATTCATTCAATTGTATTTATTGAGAACTTAGTACGTGCGGAGCACGGTACTAAGCATTTGGGAGAGTACAATATGACAATAAACAGACACATTCTCTGCCCAAAAGGAGCTTAATTAGATGACATGATCCTGACCTTCACAATCTAAGTTAGAATAGCTAAAGCCAAGAATAAAAGCAAAGAACAATGATTATGAACAACAATAAATAACCGTCAACAAAGATAATTTTAAGATGACTCATTTTGGAAGGAGAAAGGAGACATCCTCACTTCCCCAGGCAAACAGTTACTTATTGCAGACACCACCCTATTTTCTTCATTGTTCTAAGTCGTCTGGCATTTGGAGGTCTGTGACCCCTAAGTTCCCAGCTTTAAAAGGGCTCCAGGCCAGGTGGATCTTAGTCTCTGTCGCTGCTGAGAATGGGGTTTCAGGAGAGTAGAGTTCTGGGCTTCAATGAAGGCTGTATGTCCTGAGTTGTAGTTCCCAACTTGGCAAGACTGGGCCTAAACAATAGGGAAAATGAAATAATTAGCTCCAGAATCCAACCTTTTTATTATCTTAGTCTTTGACAACACAATGCTGAAACTGGATTTGGGGTGTCCCACCTCTAACTTATGTCCTGGATATATCCACATTTGGTTTCATAGACCCACACATTTGGTTTCTGCAACATTTTATATTTACATTATCAAGTGTCTTGGCATCATGGTACTTCACCTCTGAAGACCACCGACATGAATATCGTCATTGGAGCAGAATGTAGCAACCTAATTATTTAAAAGCCTGGCTGTGTGGATTATATCACTCCTTGTGCTGTGGCTTAGTACAGTGCTCTGCATATAGTAAGCGCTCAATAAATATGATTGATTGATTGATTGTGCTCTGCAGTGTGCACTATTCATTTATTTGCCTAGATGAGCACCTGAATGCAATTAAAAGTATCAGTTACAATGACTCAATAACTTTTTGTTTATCTTATAGGGAATTCTTGCTAGTTTTGAAGATAATTTCCATCTCACTGACATGCAAACTTTGGCTTGATGAAATGTGATGAGACTTTGTAGTTATTTTGTATAAATGAAATTGTGGCCTCTATAAGAACAATCTTTAGTTTGAGTATTTTTAAAATGAATTTGGGGGATTTCACAGTTTGAAAGTTTTCATGTGTGTGTCATGAATGTTATTCAAGTAGAAATGCAGTGACTGGAAATGATCTAGATTGCTCATTCCAAAAGCCTCACTAATGATCAAACCATAATAATGATGGTATTTATGAAATGCTTATTATGCGGCAAGTACTGTTCTAAGTGCTGGGATAAATACAAAATGATCAGATTGAATAAATCCCTGTCCTAAACAGGGCTAACTCTCTAAAAGGGAAAGAGAACACATATTTAATCCTCATTTTATAGGTGTGGAAAAAGATGCAAAGAGAATCTTGATATTGTGTTATAACTTTGCAATTGTAATCATAACTGACCCAGTGTTAAAATTCACAGGAGCTGGAGAGATGGGTTGTTATTTCAGATATTTGTTAAGCACTTACTATGTGTCAAACATTGTTCTAAGTTCTGTGGTAGATACAAGGTAATCAGGTTGGAAGCAGTCTGTGACCCACATGGAGCTCACAGTCTAAGTAGGAGGGGGTCAGATTCTTACTTTTGATTAGTGTAAATTTACAACAGAATCATTAAATATTAATGACTTTTAGAGTATGCTTAATCGATAACTGCTGAAGAACCCCTCAGAACTGGAACAATATCAGTTTTGCAGAATGCATTTCAAAGAAAATTCTTTTTTCTAAAAATAAAGGAGATTTTATCATGCCAGCTATTAACTGGTAGCCTTTCATAAACACTGCACATTCTAGATGTGCTTGTATCAGTATTCCATTTTAGGAAGGCCACCTTCATTTAATTGGAAGAACATTTCTTAATTCATTAAAAAGGGCAACAAAACAACATGTACTGCCAGCTTCATAACCATAAAACACAAGAAAATTGGCTTTAAAAAAACTCTGTGCAGCAGCTGTAATAAAGAAGCAATAGGAGGCTTTTTATGTTTTCCCAAAGATAACAATGGGATAAAATTAATTTAGAAATAAAACCTATAATAAAATGTTAGAAGAATGCTTCCATTCAATTAAATTCTTAAGTAGTATCTCCATTGCCCAAAGAGAGCAGGAATATTTGTCTAGTAATGCTTTTATCTCCTCTGTCCCGCCATGGGTCATCAAGTAGCAACATAGAAGTGCTTGCTTGCCTTAGTCCTCCTTGAACATTCCTTCCACAGTCTCAGAATAGACTTGAAATTCCTGAGTCCAAGACAGAAATCTTGCTTCGTATCATTTACACATTTATTCATTTAATTGTATTTATTGAGCGCTTACTGTGTGCAGAGCACTGTACTAAGCACTTGGGAAATACAAACTGGCAACATAGAGAGACAGTCCCTACCCAACAGCGGGCTCACAGTCTAGAAGGGGGAGACAGACAACAAAACATATTAACAAAATAAAATAAATATGTACAAGTAAAATAAACAAATAAATAGAGTAATAAATACATACAAACATATATACATATATACAGGTGCTGTGGGGAGGGGAAGGAGGTAAAGTGAGGGGGATGGGGAGGAAGGGGAGAGGAAGGAAGGGGGCTCAGTCTGGGAAGGCCTCCTGGAGGAGGTGAGCCCACAGTAGGGCCTTGAAGGGAAGAAGAGAGCTAGCTTGGCGGATGTGCAGAGGGAGGGCATTCCAGGCCAGGGGCATGACGTGGGCCGGGGGTAGACGGCGGGACAGGCTAGAACGAGTCACAGTGAGGAGATTAGTGGCAGAGGAGCGAGTGTGCGGGCTGGGCGTAGAAAAAGAGAAGGGAGGTGAGGTAGGACGGGGCGAGGTGATGGACAGCCTTGAAGCCTAGGGTGAGGAGTTTTTGCCTGATGTGTAGGTTGATTGGTAGCCACTGGATTTATAAGTATGTCTGCACAAGTATGTGTAGTTGGAGAAAGAGAGACTCTGGTGACAAGTTTCATTCAATCATTCAATTGTATTGAGTGCTTATTGTGTGCAGAGCTATACTATACTCTACTAAGTGCTTGGCAGAGTACTATACAACAATAAACACATACATTCCCTGCCCACAGTAAGCATACAGTCTAGAAGGGATGACAGACATTAATATAAATAAATTACAGATATGCACATAAATCCTGTGGGGTTGGGAGGTGGGAAAGAACAAAGGGAGCAGGTCGGGGGGTGCAGAAGAAAGTAGTAGAAGAGAAAAGGGTGGAAGGGCTTAGTCAGGAAAGGCCTCCTGAAGAAGATGTGCCTTCAGAGGAGGGAGGGTGTTCCATGCTAGAGGCAGGATGTGGGTAAGGGGTTGGTGTTGAGATAGGTGAGATTGAGGCATGGCGAGAAGGTTAGCATTGGGGGAAAAATGTCAGCTGGCTGGATTGTAGTAGGAAAGTAATAATAATAATGGCATTTATCAATCAATCGATCATATTTATTGAGTGCTTACTGTGTGCAGAGCACTGTATTAAGCGCTTGGGAAGTACAAGTTGGCAACACATAGAGACTGTCCCTACCCAACAGTGGGCTCACAGTCTAGAAGGGGGGAGTTATAAAGTGCTTACTGTGTGCAAAACACTGTTCTAAATGCTGTGGAGGTTACAAGGTGATCAGGTTGTCCCACACGGGGCTCACAGTCTTAATCCCCATTTTACAGATGAGGTAACTGAGGCACAGAGAAGTTAAGTGACTTGTCCAAAGTCACATGGCTGAGAGTTGCCAGAGCTGGGATTGGAACCCCTGACCTCTGACTCCAAAGCCCAAGCTGGGGCAAGGTGATGGAGTGTTTTAAAGACAATGGTGAGGAGCTTTTGTTTGATTCAGAGGTGGATGGAAAACCACTGGAGTTTTTTAAGGACTAGGGTGACATATCCTGAACATTTTTGTAGAAAAATGAATTGACAGGTTCTGGCCACTTGCTGAAAGACTGAACTCCAACTAGGCATTCTTCAGTGAGTGTTTGATATTTACACTTTCAATGATATGTTTCAAGTGAGGTAGTTGGCACACCATTCCCCACCTGGGCTCCCAAATTTAATTGTGGTATTTGTTAAGCACTTATTATATACTAAACACTGTACTAAATGCTAGGGTAGATACAAAATAATCAGATCTAACATGGAGCTCAGAGTATAAATTGAAGAGAGAACAAGTTTTGAATCCCCATTTTGCATTTTGCATATCTGCCCCTGCTCTCTCCCCCTCCCTCCAGGCTCACATCTCCTCCTGCCTTCAGGACATCTCCATCTGGATGTCCGCCCGCCACCTAAAGCTCAACATGTCGAAGACTGAGCTCCTTGTCTTCCCTCCCAAACCTTGTCCTCTCCCTGACTTTCCCATCTCTGTTGACGGCACTACCATCCTTCCCGTCTCACAAGCCCGCAACCTTGGTGTCATCCTCGACTCTGCTCTCTCATTCACCCCTCACATCCAAGCCGTCACCAAAACCTGCCGGTCTCAGCTCCGCAACATTGCCAAGATCCGCCCTTTCCTCTCCATCCAAACCGCTACCCTGCTAATTCAAGCTCTCATCCTATCCCGTCTGGACTACTGCACTAGCCTTCTCTCTGATCTCCCATCCTCGTGTCTCTCTCCACTTCAATCCATACTTCATGCTGCTGCCCGGATTATCTTTGTCCAGAAACGCTCTGGACATATTACTCCCCTCCTCAAAAACCTCCAGTGGCTACCAATCAATCTGCGCATCAGGCAGAAACTCCTCACCCTGGGCTTCAAGGCTGTCCATCACCTCGCCCCCTCCTACCTCACCTCCCTTCTCTCCTTCTACTGCCCAGCCCGCACCCTCCGCTCCTCCACCGCTAATCTCCTCACTGTACCTCGTTCTCGCCTGTCCCGCCGTCGACCCCCGGCCCACGTCATCCCCCGGGCCTGGAATGCCCTCCCTCTGCCCATCCGCCAAGCTAGCTCTCTTCCTCCCTTCAAGGCCCTGCTGAGAGCTCACCTCCTCCAGGAGGCCTTCCCAGACTGAGCCCCTTCTTTCCTCTCCCCCTCGTCCCCCTCTCCATCCCCCCGTCTTACCTCCTTCCCTTCCCCACAGCACCTGTATATATGTATATATGGTTGTACATATTTATTACTCTATTTATTTATTTATTTATTTATTTTACTTGTACATTTCTATCCTACTTATTTTATTTTGTTGGTATGTTTGGTTCTGTTCTCTGTCTCCCCCTTTTAGACTGTGAGCCCACTGTTGGGTAGGGACTGTCTCTATGTGATGCCAATTTGTACTTCCCAAGCGCTTAGTACAGTGCTCTGCACATAGTAAGCGCTCAATAAATACGATTGATTGATTGATTGATTGATATAAAGGAAATGACACACAGAGAAATTAAGTGATTTGAGCAAGGTCACTCAGCAGGTAAACCGTGGAGCCAAAATTAGAATCCAGGTCCTCTGACTTCCAGTCTCTTTCTACTAGGCCATGCTGGGGGGGTGGTGGTGGTGGGTGTGTGTGTGTGTGTGTGTGTGTGTGTGTGTGTGTGTGTGTGTGTGTGTGTGTGTGTGTGTGTGTGTGTGTGTGTGTGTGTGTGTGTGTGTGTGTGAGAGAGAGAGAGAGAGAGAGAGAGAGAGAGAGAGAGAGAAGAGAAAGAGGTTTTCTACTTCATTTTGAAAAGGTCAAAGAAAATGTGAGAGGTATTTGGAATTTGTCAAGACTTTTATGAGTGCAAGGAAGGAAAAACTTTAACTTTGGGAAAAGCAAGATGGAAACAGATTTACAATCACCCAAGCAAAACAGTATCAATGAAAAGGCATACTGTAAAATCCCAATGTCAAGCCAAGACCTTGATACAGACATCAGAGGTAGGGACGCCATAATAGAGATTGTATCAACACTGCATTTATTGTCATACCAATAATTCAATAGAAATTGGAAAAAATGAAATTATCTTTGTGAAAATGCATCTTTTATTTATTTTCTGAGTAACTTGGTGAAAGTGGTCACTTTAAAAAAGTCCTCCTAACCCAACTATATAAGCGTATGTAAAGTAGAATAATATTTTTACACTGAGAAAATTGACAACAATGTTTAATGTGGTATTTGGATGTGAACACATATGTTAAGGTTCAGCGATTTCTTTTTCTTTAGATTGCAAATTCCTTGAGGTCAGAGATCATGTTTCAGTTCTATTGTACTCTTTCAAGCACTAGTACAGTGCTTGGCACTCTAATGCTAGAAAAAAACAGCATTTTTTGATAGAATTTATTCTTCCTTGAAACTGTCCAAAAATTATATGACTGAAAATCCCAGCATTTTTTTCTCTCAAAATTATTGGGTCTTTTATGTAACCCTATTCTCTAAAAACAGTTTATATTTAGTACCTGATGATCTATTTTTTCTGGTAAATCTAAAATAAGAAAATTGTTCATTAATTTCAATCCCTTTGATTCCCAAATGTTCACCCTTTAGTTTCATCAAATTTTCTTTCAAATAATATTTAAGGAATGACAATCAGGAAAAGTTCATTAAAAATGGGTAGTCATATTTAGTCTGACTCTCCCCTCTAAGCAGGGCAGCATGTCCTCATTGGAAAAAGAAAGGGCTGGTGCAGAGGACCTGGATTCTAGTACTGGCTCTGCCACATACCTACTGGATGACTTTAGTCAAGTCACTGTGACTCAGTTTTCTCATCTGTACAATGGGCATTCAGTACCTGTTCTGCCTCCTACTTAGACTATGAGCTCCAGGTGGAACAGGAACTGTGCCCCATTCACATATAGTGTACCTACCCCTTGCTTAGTACAGTGATTGGCAGAGAGTAAGCACTGAACAAACATAATTATTATTATTAATCAGTCAATATTATTTATTGATCACTTACTGTGTACAGAACACTTTACTAAGAGCTAAGGAGAGTACAATAGAACAGATTGTGAGGATGCATTCCCTGCCCACAATGAGCCATCTAGAGAGAAAGACTAAGGTTAAAATAAACTGTCCATATATATGTAAGTCCTATGAGCCTGAGGGTGGGGTGAATAAAGGATACAAATCCACATGCAGAATAAAACACAAAAGGAAAAGGGAGTAGGGAAATGAGGGCTTACTCAGCGAAGGCCTCTTGGAGAACATATGATTTTAGTAAGGCTTTGAAGGTGGGGATAGTGGTGACCTGTCAGATACAAAGTGCGAGGGAATTCCAGGTCAGAAGCAGGATGTGTTTCAGGTCAGCATCTGAGACACATAAAATCTAGATACAGTGAGTAGGTTGGAATTAGAGAAGCAAAGTGATCATGCTGAAATCGGAGGGGTAAGGTAGGAGGGGGCAAAGTAGTTGAGTGTTTTAGAGCTGATGCTGAGTTTCTGTTTGATGCAGAGGTGGAGGGGGAACTACTGGAGGTTCTTGAGGACTGGAGAAATTTGGAAAGAACTTTTTTTATAAAAATAATCCAGGTAGTGGAATGAAGTATGGACTAGGGTAGGGAAACATATGCAGGGAGTTCAGCAAGGAGGCTGATGCAATAATCAAAGCAGGATAGAGTAAGTGCTTAGATCAACATGGTAATAGTTTGGATGGGGAAGAATGGGCAGATTTTAGCGATCTTGTGAAGATAGAACTGGTAGGATTTGGTGACAGATTGAATATGTGGGTTAAATCAGAGCCATGAGGTGAGGATAATGAGCAAGAAACATTGTGGCCCAGTGAAAAGAGCACAGACTTGGGAGTCAGAGGATCTGGGTTCTAATTCTGGCTCCACTCTTCTTTTTTGTGACCTTAGGCAACTCATTTAATTTCTCTGTGCCTCAGTTACTTCATCTATTAAATGGGGATTAAGACTGCGAAACCCAAGTGAAACACAGACTGCGTCCAACTTGATTATCTTGTAATAATAATAATAATAATGGTGGTACTTATTAAGTGGCAAACACTGTTCTAAGCTCTGGGGGAATATAAGGTAATCAAGGTTGTCCCACGTGGAGCTCACAGTCTTAATCCCCATTTTACAGATGAGGGAACTGATGCACAGGAAAGTTAAGTGCTTTGCCCAAAGTCACACAGCAACAAGTGGCTGTGTCAGGATTAGAACCCATGACTTCTGACTACCTAGCCCATGCTATTTCCACTGAGCCACGCTGCTTCTCTTGTACCTACCCCAACACTTAGTACAGTATCTAGCATATAATTAGTGTTTAACAAATAACAAATTAAAAGAAATGCCAAGGTTACAGGTTTGTGAAACTGGATGGATGATGTTGCTGTTTACAGTGATGGGTATGCCATGAGAAGGGCCAGGGTTTGGGTGGGAAAAAGAGGAGTACTGTTTTGGACATGTTAAGTTTGAGGTGTCAGCTGGACATCCAAGTAGAGATATCCTGAAGGCAGAAGGAAATGTGAGACTACAAAGAAAGAGAAAAATCGAGGCTGGAAATGTAGATTTGGGTATCATTCTCCCAGAGGTGGTAGTTGAAGCCATGGGAGTGAATGAATGATGTTGCTGTTTACAGTGATGGGTATGCCATGAGAAGGGCCAGGGTTTGGGTGGGAAAAAGAGGAGTACTGTTTTGGACATGTTAAGTTTGAGGTGTCAGCTGGACATCCAAGTAGAGATATCCTGAAGGCAGAAGGAAATGTGAGACTACAAAGAAAGAGAAAAATCGAGGCTGGAAATGTAGATTTGGGTATCATTCTCCCAGAGGTGGTAGTTGAAGCCATGGGAGTGAATGAGTTTTCCAAAGTAGTGGACCCAGAACTGAACCTTGAGGGACTCCCACATTTAGGGATTGGGAGGCAGAAGAGGAGCCTGAACAAGACTTGGAATGCTTGACAAGAGAGATAGGAAAATCAAGACCATAGTATGGTGCTCAATATACACTCACTCCCTTGGTGACCTCATTCGCTCCCACGGCTTCAACTATCATCTCTACGCTGATGACACCCAGATCTACATCTCTGCCCCTGCTCTCTCCCCCTCCCTCCAGGCTCGCATCTCCTCCTGCCTTCAGGACATCTCCATCTGGATGTCCGCCCGCCACCTAAAGCTCAACATGTCGAAGACTGAGCTCCTTGTCTTCCCTCCCAAACCTTGTCCTCTCCCTGACTTTCCCATCTCTGTTGACGGCACTACCATCCTTCCCGTCTCACAAGCCCGCAACCTTGGTGTCATCCTCGACTCCGCTCTCTCATTCACCCCTCACATCCAAGCCGTCACCAAAACCTGCCGGTCTCAGCTCCGCAACATTGCCAAGATCCGCCCTTTCCTCTCCATCCAAACGGCTACCCTGCTAATTCAAGCTCTCATCCTATCCCGTCTGGACTACTGCACTAGCCTTCTCTCTGATCTCCCATCCTCGTGTCTCTCTCCACTTCAATCCATACTTCATGCTGCTGCCCGGATTATCTTTGTCCAGAAACACTCTGGACATATTACTCCCCTCCTCAAAAACCTCCAATGGCTACCGATCAATCTGCGCATCAGGCAGAAACTCCTCACCCTGGGCTTCAAGGCTCTCCATCACCTCGCCCTCTCCTACCTCACCTCCCTTCTCTCCTTCTACTGCCCAGCCCGCACCCTCCGCTCCTCCACCACTAATCTCCTCACTGTACCTCGCTCTTGCCTGTCCCACCATCGACCCCCGGCCCACGTCATCCCCCGGGCCTGGAATGCCCTCCCTCTGCCCATCCGCCAAGCTAGCTCTCTTCCTCCCTTCAAGGCCCTGCTGAGAGCTCACCTCCTCCAGGAGGCCTTCCCAGACTGAGCCCCTTCTTTCCTCTCCCCCTCGTCCCCCCTCCATCCCCCTGTCTGACCTCCTTCCCTTCCCCACAGCACCTGTATATATGTATATATGGTTGTACATATTTATTACTCTATTTATTTATTTATTTTACTTGTACATTTCTATCCTACTTATTTTATTTTGTTGGTATGTTTGGTTCTGTTCTCTGTCTCCCCCTTTTAGACTGTGAGCCCACTGTTGGGTAGGGACTGTCTCTATGTGATGCCAATTTGTACTTCCCAAGCGCTTAGTACAGTGCTCTGCACATAGTAAGTGCTCAATAAATACGATTGATTGATTGATTGATTGATTGCTCTGCACAAAGTAGCAATAGATGTCATCAATGTCGATGATGAGAACCAGGAGAGGGCAGTGTCCATGAAGTCAATATTAGACAATGTTTCCAGGAGAAGGGGATAGTCCACTGTCGAAAGCAGCTGAGAGGTCAAGGAAGATTAAGGTGGTGTAGAGGCTATTGGATTTGACAAGAACGAAAACACTGGTAACCTTTGAGAAGGCATTTTCTGTGGAAAGAAGGGAGCCATACTAGAGGGGGTAAAGGACAGAAATGGAGGAGGGGAAGTAAAGGCAGCAGTGTCAAGAACTTGCTCAAGAAGTTTGGAAAAGAATAGTAGAAGGGAATTGGGGGCATTAATGGGGTTTTTTTTGGGGGGTGGGGGATAATACAAAAGATAGGGGGTATTAAGTACTGTGGTTAGTATTATTAATAATATTTATTATAATTAATTATTTGCTTCCCTGAGGCAGAAAAATATTTGCCCTTCCCTCCTATTTCCTACCATCATCCTTAAATTATGCTAAATGTGCAATAACATTTTAAACTGCCCCAGTCTCAGCCCAACCTCCCACCGAGATATTTCCCTGTTAGTGAGCCCTTTACTCAGTTTCTGAAGACAGCGCTGGTCAGAAGGGATACAGGTTTGTTGTGAAAATCCTAATGCATTTTATTCCTGGCTGAACTGGATTTAATTTTGTCTTTATCTCAATACAAATGAGTAGGAGATTAACAGGTTTTCCCCACATTTTATTAAATTTTTTAAGTGCTTACTAAGTGCCAGGCACTTTTTAAGCAATGGGGTAGATATAAGCTAATCAATTTAGATACTGTTTATGTCCCACACAGGGCTCATAGTCTTAATTTCCATTTTACAGTTGAGATAACTGAAGCACAGAGAAGTTAAGTGACTTACTCAAGGTCACACAGCAGACAAGTGGCAGGGTCAGGATTGGAATCCAGGCCTTTCTGACTCCCAGGCCTGTGCTGTATCTGCAAGGCAGACCTGCTTCTCGTTGTTAAAATCCGGTCAACTTTAACAGTGGATGATAGACATATTTTAGCAGATTTCAGATGTATTTTAGATGATTTCAAATGGATTTGGTAATTAGATACATTGTCTATGCATGGATATGTGGAATAACTTGAATATTTTAATATTTAGCATAATTAGTGTTTACTTTGCATAGGTATGGATAATAAGCTATGTCTATAATCATATTTTGAAACTTTGAGAGTATTGCAGGCAGACATTTTCTAGATTACCTAAGAAACTAATGACATAGGCACCTGTATTTTTTACTGGAAATTATAGATCTGTCTTATTATTTATATGAATTTTTTCTCCCCTCATGATAGTTAACAATTTTCTTACGTTGATATTTCATGTGGGGTTTATAAATGTCCCCATGGATGGCTCAATTGTTAAGTGAACTGGATGCTTAATTAGGTTAATTTTATTTTTTATCATTTTCATTTTTATTCCTTTTATTATTTATTACCCCCTCATTATAGAGATCAGTTTTCTTATGTTGGTATTTTATATGAATTTTATGAATGTCCTAGTCTTCCTACTCTGGATAATAAGCCAAGAATTTTCCCATCCAATTAAAATTTTAGGCCAACTAAAGTTTCTCACCCCCCCCTTCTTATCATATTGAGTTTATTAAGTGGAAAAAAAGCTCTAGTCAAAGTCATAATTGTATTTACATTACAACTAGTAGGGAAATAATATATGGAAATTAGTTTTCCTCACAAGCCACCTGAAGGAAAGATATCTCCACTGCTAGAGTAGGGTCAATTTGTTCAAAGGGGAGAGGGGTTAAGGCAGAATGAACAAAAGAAAATCCTTGAGATAAAATGGCAACACAACTCCCTTCTCTAATAAAACCCTAGCTCTTGTGAAATTCAGTCTGGTAGAAAGGAACTAGGTACCAGCCAATTCCAGTAAGTTTACCAAATAAAGTCACTCTACCCAATTTGGTTTCTGTGAACCTTGTAGGGACATGAGAAGCATGGTGGCTCAGTGGAAAGAGCACGGGCTTTGGAGTCAGAGGTCATGGGTTCAAATTCTGGCTCCACCAACTGTCAGCTGTGTGACTTTGGGCAAGTCACTTAACTTCTCTGTGCCTCAGTTACCTCGTCTGTAAAATGGGGATTAAAATTGTGAGCCCCCCATGGGACAACTTGATCACCTTGTAACCTCACCAGCTCTTAGAACAGTGCTTTTCACACAGTAAGTGCTTAACAAATACCATTATTATTATTATTATTATTATGTGGGAAAGTTGATATGAACTCCTTCTCTCCCTGTAAATTAACCTCTCAAGAATTTCATCTTTATCTGATTTTGAAGACTTCTTGGTTGACTCTATAAGGGCAGAGGCTTCAGAAGGATGGTTTGGTGTGAGTCAAAATTGAAAACAGAGCCAGATGCTACAAATAGCTAATTCAGGAAGAGAGTATTTGCTCACACTGTGAAAAGGACAGTGAAGTATGTTTCATGGGTCTTTTCAGTCATGTCACACATTTGAATGCCAGGAGTGATTTTTTCAAACCCAAACAGTTTCGTCAATCTTCTTGCTTCATGAAAGAGGCAGAGAGTTTATATGGTATTTTTGGAGTGTATCAAATGGAAGTTACTCTTTGTTGAGTTGCTTTAGGTGCCTATTTCAATGGACAACTTTATTTCCTACACTGTAAGCTACTTGAGGAATGGGATTGTGTGTTTACTCCATTTTCCTTTCCCAAGTTCTTAGTACCTAGATCTGCTAGCATTAGCTGCTCAATGAATACTACCAAATGATAGTTCAGTAGATTCAATGCTGCGGACTTCCTGGCTTTTTGTTGGTTAATGCTCTTGGGAGAAATGCCACGTAATGGATGAATATTTTCTGTGTTCACAATGTAACACCCTGTATAACTCAGGGTCAGTGTTTTCTCTCTCCACCTTGGCTAGGACATGATTCACACATCTTTGCCTTTACTGGATGGTTGCGATTTTTGTTTAGGTGAAACAGGGATAGAGATCAGGACTTCTACTACTTCTATATGTTCCCCAAGCATCTATTACAGTACTCTGCCCGTAGTGGGAGCTTGTTTAAATACTGCTGATACTAATGAAAATGATTTGGCATTAAAGATATGAAATTAGAATGCAAACTCCTTGAAGCAAGGATGTTCTCTTTTATGTATATTGCATGTGCTCAGGCCTAATATTGTGCCCTGCATCAGGATATGCTCAATAAATGTTGTTGCTGTTGATAACATAGAAATCTTGCAAGGTTGGTGCAATGGATTTTAGTTTTCTTGTCTTTAATTCGTCATTTTCTCTCTTTGGAAGCAGTATAGGAAATTGGAAACTTAGTTTCAACCTTAGAGTTGCTAGCTAATCAGCAATTATGTAATGTAACTGGGGAGAATAGAGAGGGGCAATTGAATGAGAAATGCCAAGGAGATAGTCGTTTGATCCAGAGATAATCTTGGGAGAAGACAGAGAGCTGGCCAAGGGCCATCTCTGTATAAATGACCTCACCTTTCTATCAAGATATTGAAAAGTAGTGTGGTTTAATGGATAGAGCACAGGGCAGGGAGTCAGAAGAATTGGGTTTTGGCTCCACCACTTGTCTTCTGCTGTGTGACTCTGGGAAAATCAGTTACCTTCTCATATACCTCATCTGTAAAATGGGGATTAAGACTGGGAGTCCCATGAGAGACAGTGACTGTGTCCAACCTGATTAGCTGGTATCTCTCCCAGTGCTTAGTACAGTACCTGTTACAGAGTAAGTGCTTAATACACACCATTCAAAAATGTTGAGCACTTGGTTTTGCAGAGCATTCTACTAAGCATTTGGGAGAGTACACTGCAATAGATTTAGTAGCTATAATCCCTACTATCAAGGACTTTACAGTCTAGTCCCCTTCTACTACGGTGCACCATCCTGAACCTGGCTCTGAGAGAAGGGATGTCAGTATAAGGCAGAGACTTTTTCAGAGAGGAAATGAGAACATTGAGTTTTAGAAAGGAGAGAGCAGATGACAACTACATCTTTGGATTGGCTGAAAGAATCTGACCTTCCAGCACATGATGTAAACCAAACTGAATATGCCACTGGACGAGACAAAATTCCTGGCCTCCCCAATAATGAAATTTGAAAAGTGAATCCAGTAGCCAAATGAAATTTATGTCACCAAGATTTTTGTGGGAGTGTGTGATGATTTGGGAAGTTGAAGTCTACAATATTCAAGTCTAATTGGGTTGCTAGGCTTTGAGCCCAAGGATTAATTTAGGCACTGTGAGATTCCAAGAAGTACTAAGGGTGACCTTTGTCCAAAGCCTCTTTCAAAAAATAATATGGGATTTTGGTGAATGTATTTGATTCAAGAACTCCATCTAAAATGGGGACTTACTGATAAAGTGTCTGTACATTCAGAGCCCAGCATTCTAGCAAGCCTGTTTAAAGAAGCTTTGCTTTCCATCAAAGCACCAGTTGTTTGGCTGCTGCTGGAATCAGCATTATACACTTAATGGAGTAATGCTCTAATCTGGCTTGACAAATCCTATTTTCCTATGTAGAAGCGATTTGGCCTGGAAATATGGGTCATCCTGGGTAAGGATGTAGATATGTCATTTCCAATATTACTTTTGCCTTTTATCTCCTTCCCATCATCATCCAGGGCTCGAACTGTAACTTCCTGTAATAACTTACGCAGTAGAGCCTTCAGTCATATCCAATCAGTACGAACACTTGCAATAAACCCTGCTTTTTTTAATGAACTTTCAGGATTACATTACACAAATGTTTGTTATACCTTCCAGAGGCAGAGTTTTTCTTTAAATTCAGGGTTATTCTAGAGTATGTCACATGAATACTCTTGTTCATTTCTAGCTACTGATGAAAACACTGATTGCATCCAAGTAAAAGTTTATAGGGTTTAAAAATGGACAGATTGCATACTACCATTGAAGGTGCTTAAATATATGCTTAGAGATGCAAATTAATTAGTATATTTGTTTCCTCATTACTTTATAGAGAGGTAATTATGTTCCTTATACAGACTCTAGACCGTGAACTCATTGTGGGCAAGGAATTTGCCTATTTATTGTTATATTATACTCTCCCAAGTGCTTAGGACAGTGCTTTGCACACAGTAAGTGCTCAATGAATACGACTGAATGAATGAATATAGGATTTTACCTTATGTATAAATGCAAGGGATAACTCTTGTTTTACTACCAGCATGACCTAAAGGAAAGAGCACATGCTGGAGAGTCAGAGGTTGTGAGTTCTAATTCTGACTCTGCCATATGACTGCTGTGTGACCTTGGGCAACTCACTTAACTTCTCTGTGCCTCAGTTACATCATCTATAAAATGGGGACCAAGATTGTGAGCCCCATGAGGGACAAGGACCATGTCCAACCCAACAGCCTTGTATCTACCCCAGTGCTTAGAATAGTGTTTGGCACAGAATAAGCACTTAACAAATACCGTAAATTATTAATATTATTGTTATTATTATTAAACAAGAAATACTGTTCAGGCATATTGGGTGCTTGTAGAAGTCCATTAATTCTTGAAGGACACATGGATACCATATTCTAAAATGCTGCTTTAGGAATAAACTGGCTACATAAAACCTAAAGAGAAGCAGCATGGCCTAGTGGTGAGAGAGAGAGAGAGTTAGAAAACCTGGGTTCTTATTCTGGCTCTGCCATTTGTCTGCTGTGTGTCCTTGGGCAAATTTCTTAACTTCTCTGTGCCTTGGTTACCTCATCTGTAAAATGGAGATTAAATCCTACTCCTCCTACTTAGACTGTGAACTCCCTCTAGACTAAACTGTTGTGGGCAGGGAATGTGTCTGTTATACTGTTGTTTGTACTCACCCAAGCGTTTACTACAGTGTTTTGCACACAGTAAGATCTCTATAAATACATTTGATTGATTGATTGATGTGGGACAGGTACTACGTCCAATTTGATTATCTTGTATTTACCCCAACACTCAATACTTGGCACAAAGTAAGCAGTTATTAAGTACCATTTAAAAAAATGTTTTTTGACCTTGGCTAGTTCTCAGTTTACTCAGATGGATTTCTCACTCTTTGAATGTGAAACTTCTGGTTAAAATTCCATAATCACCTTTTTCTTTTTTAGGAGCAGGTGAGTATAAATAGCGAGAATCAGAGATTTGCCATCAATGTTCTATTCATGTAATATATATGCCCTAATCTGATGAATGTGGATGAACTGAAAGAAACATTCTGGAAGCGTAATAATAATAATAATAATAATAATAATAATAATAATAATAATAATAATAATAATAATAGTATTTGTTAAGCACTTACTATGTGCCAAACACTGTTCTAAGCACTCGCGTGGGTGGCGGGGGGCTGCAGGGAATACAAGATAATCAGGTTGTCCCACTTGGGGCTCACAGTCTTGATCCGCATTTTATAGATGAGGTAACTGAGTCACAGAGAAGTTAAGTGACTTGCCCAAAGTCACACAGCTGACAAGTGATGGAGGCAGGATTAGAACCCACGATGTCTGACTCCCAAGCCCATGGTCTTTCCACAGACTCATGATAGAAGAACCAAATTGCAACAAGTTGATTTTCATATGGGTGGCAGGGGCAGATGGCAATGATGAAATTCCGAAAAAGCATAATCAGACCACTAGGATTAGATGCCAATAACAAACCATAATTTTCATATTCTCTTCTGGCTTCTAATTATATGAAAGATACCATGGATAAGATCTAAGCAATGTCAAGTAATGATGAGATCACTATTTAACACAGGACTTCAAAGCTGTATGGATTACTGTAGTCAGATGAGTTGTTGGGTAATCGGATCATCGTCTGTGAGACCTGAATTTAGCTGAGAAGGCCTATTTGCCCTATTCTGAGCTATTTCATCAGCACACCCTTGAGCTCTATTCAAAATCAGTTGGCAAAATAAAATCAGCAGCACAGAGGTCCTAGTTAGCAATTAGCATTTAGTCAATCAACATCAAGACAATGTTCATGGTAACACACATTGCAGGGAGAGATGTGAAAGGAAAATGAATGACAAAAAAACTTGAAGGGAGCCAAACAGCAAATGACTTCATCCCCCTTTTTTTTCCTTAATGTTATTGAAGAGCTTACTATGTTCCGGGCACTGTACTAAGCTCTGAGGTAGATACAAGATAATCGGCTTGGACGAAATTCAAGTCCCATGTTCGGCTCTCAGTCCTAATCCCTATTTTACAGATGAGATAACTGCGGCACAAAACAGTTAAGTAACTTGTCCAAGGTCATATAGCAGACAAATAGTGGAGACGGAATTAGAACTCAGGTCTTCTGACTCCCAAACCTGTACTTGTTGCACAGAACAGATAAGTAACTTGTCCTAGGTCATACAGCAGACCAATAGTGGAGCCGTGATTAGAACTCAGGTCTTCTGACTCCCAGGCCAATACTTTTTCCACTAGGCCAAGCTTCTTCAGTGCCAGTCCCATGGGGGTGATGGTACTTCTCACTCCTATGGATTTAGTGCTTTTTCACCTGTAAAAAGAGGCACACAGTGAGAGACACAAGAAATTCAGAACTTAGTCTATTTCCTAAATACACGCAATCAATCAATAGTATTTATTGCGCACTTATACTATTGGGAGCACTGCACTAACAACTAGGGAGACTAAAATAGAAATAATCCTTGCCTTAAAAGAGCTCACAGTCTAGAAGGAGAGGCAGACAGGGAGGACTATTGCAGATAGGGTATACAGGCATATTTCCTCTTACAATTGAAAAAAAAATCAATTTTTACATTTACACTGCTTAAGCAGATATATACCTCCCACTTTCCAGTGGTTTTGTGGTTGGCTAATTGCAGCATCTTTTTTTTATGGAATCAACAAATGACATTCAGATAGTAACTGCTTTCTGCAACTTCCCCAGATCCTTCCCTGAACAACTGTTCTTCTTTTAATAAGACATTACGCACCTCCTATTGTTTTTGTCAATCAATATTTCTGTTAGCTGGAGAACATTTGATATAACAATGGCAAACTATTTTGAACTGAATGTATACAGACTATTTTGTGCATGAGTGCATTCTGTTGTAGTTGTAGATGTGAAAGACTGAGGGAAATATGCAGGAAGCATAGTAATGAAGAGGTAACATATATAAGGAATGAAATGACCACTGCTGTGAAACTGAAATACTGTAGATGAGATCAATTTTATGATACAATGACAATCGAAAGACTTATGATGATAGGTACTATATCTGTTTCAACTTGCTTTATCTTTTATTCCTCTATACTCTATTATGTTATTCGCTGATGGTGATCTATCCATCTTCCATGTTCTGTAGCTGTAAGGTCTTCCAACTGTAGTATATCTGATTTAATTCTCCTTCTCTCACCAGTGAGTTTCCTTGATGTGAATGCTAGGTCATCTAATGTTTTTATGGTATGTGATGAAGTGCTCAAAGCTAGAAACAATTTTATGTGTGAGGGAGTAAAAGAAAGGAATGCCACTTCCAGCCTGTATTTTGATTGCTTTGCATAGTCAATCATTAATAGGGAGAGTTTTCTATATGAAGTTATTTTTGCTTTCAGAGTCATGTTGCCTTGGGGATTTGAGGGTCTGCTGATTGCTGAATAGCTTTGCTTTGCATGGTTGCAAATGGAATATTTTACATTGTTCCAGGAATTCCAAAATGCAGTGCAATCACTTTCTATTACAAATGTTAATATCCAGAGCTTTATCAAAAGCTTTGTTAAATATTCAGGGCACCTCCAGCTCTAACATCTAGAAGTAGACAAAATTCAACTGCTGAGGTACTTTGATGCCAATTAAGATTTGGATCATTTTTTCAAGATTGTTGTCAGTTAGGACTACACTGTACATTGTTTTTTAAAGTCAGCACTAAGTACAATGCTTTGCTCACAGTAAGTATTTGATGAGTACCATTGATTGATTGGTATGTTGAATTACTTCATTAGTAAAATTAACACCATCAGGTCTGAGCTCCCCGAAGTCACCCCTCCCCCTTCTCCATCCTCTCCCCCCCAACCCCCGGCCCCCACTCTCAACCATCTCCAATCAGGTTGTCCCACATGGGGCTCACAGTCTTAATCCCTGTTTTACAGATGAGATACCTGAGGCACAGAGAAATGAAGTGACTGCCCAAGGTCACACAGCAGACAAGTGGTGGAGCCAGGATTACAACTCAGTTCCTTCTGACTCCCAGGCATGCTACTTCTCGTCATTGTAACATATCCCCCATGATGTTGATCCATATGTAGTTGGACAGCATGTAGCTGTAAATATTTAATTGCAAGACACACTTTTTTTGGTTTCTGTGCAATTTTTGCTCACAAGTCACTACTACATCTAAAGAATGAAACCTGAGGTTGATGGGATATCAGGTAGGGGATAGATAGCCTCAATCTGAGTGTAAAGAACAGGAGTCTCAGAAGGAAGTGTCTTGGGTTATAATCCCTGTCCTGCCCCTTGCCTGCTGTGTGGTATTTGGTAAGTCATTTAACTTCTGTGCTCCAGTTTCCTCAATTAAGCTTATTTGCCATCTAGTGAACCTCATGGTTAGGAAAAAGCATGCTTTCCAGGTGGGGCATCTCTCCAAACAGCCCTCTCATTTGCACATCCAATCGTATTTATTGAGCACTTATTGTGTGCAAAGCACTGTACTAGGTGCTTGGGAAAGTACAATGAAACAATAAACAGTGACATTCTCTGCCCACAACGAGCTCACAGTTTAGGAGTGGTGGAGGGGGGGGGTAGACCTCAATACAAATGAATAAAATTACATATATGTACATAAGTGCTGTGGGGCTGGGAGCAGGGAAGATCAAAGCACTCAGCACACAGCAAGCGCTCAATAAATACGACTGAATGCATGAATGAATCAATCAAAGGGAGCAAGTCAGGGCAATACAGAAGGGAGTGGGAAATGAGGGAAAGTGGGGCTTAGTCTCAGCAGGCCTCTTGGAGGAGATGCGCCTTCAATAAGGTTTTGATGAGGGGGAGAGTAATTATTTGTCAGATTTGAGGAGGGAGAGTGATCCAGGCCAGAGGCAGGAAATGGACTAGGGGTTGGCGGTGAGACAGGTGAGATCAAGGCACAGTTAGAAGGTTAGCACTAGAGAAGCAAAATGTGAGGACTGGGTTGGAGAAGGAGTGAAGTGAGGTGAGGTAGGAGGGGTCAAGGTGATGGAGTGCTTTAAACTCAATGGTAAGGAGTTTTTGTTTGATGTGGAGGTGGGTGGGCTGCCACTAGAGTTTTTTGAGGACACCCACATACTAGCCCTTTCTCACTTGCATGCATCCAACATGACTCCTTGAACCCAGGTAGGCTCCTTGCAGGTTGAAGGGTCTCAGAGCACCCTCTAGCACCCTGTATTCTGCCCCCATTGTCTCCATATAGTGTCGACATTCTGGGCCTTTCTCTTTGGGGCTGGGTCTTGTTGCAAAGTCATCTTCACCTCTGGTAGACTCTTCAGAGAAAGCCCAGACCATCAGCTACCAGATGCCTCCTTACACTCACTGGGTTCTCTTCGCCTTCCTGGCTCCGGAAACTTTGCTTCTCTGATGTTGGCATTGTGCTGAGATGAAACATCTTAACATGCATAATTCTATTTATTCTGATGGTTTTGACACCTGTCTACATGTTTTGTTTTGTTGTCTGTCTCCCCCTTCTAGACTGTGAGCCCATTGTTGGGCAGGGGCTGTCTCTATATGTTGCTGACTTGTACTTCCCAAGAGCTTAGTACAGTGCTCTGCACACAGTAAGCGCTCAATAAATATGATTGCATGAATGAATGAATGCATGTCTCCTGGGACAAAAGCCAGTCTGCTCCCCCAAGCACATATACATAGGAGCATTCACGTCCAAGCGTGGTTCAGTGGAAAGAGCACGGGCTTTGGAGTCAGATGTCATGGGTCTGAATCCTGGCTCCACCACATGTGACCTTGGGCAAGTCACTTGACTTCTCTGAGCCTCAGTTACCTCATCTGTAAAATGGGGATTAAAATTGTGAGCCCCCCAGGGACAACCTGATCACCTTGTAACCTCTCCAGCACTTAGAACAGTGATTTGCACATAGTAAGCGCTTAACAAATGCCATCATCATTATTATTATTAGAGGGGACAGATCCGATCACAGAGCGGACATGGGATTGAGGGTGAATAGGGAGGGGGAGATGAGTGAGTGGTTAGTCTGAGGAGGCATCTCGGAGGACTTCTAGACTGTGAGCCCAGTGTTGGGTAGGGACCGTCTCTGTATGTTGCCAACTTGTACTTCCCAAGCGCTTAGTACAGTGCTCTGCACACTGCAAGTGCTCAATAAATATGATTGAATCAATGAATGAATCTGTAAAATGGGGATTAAGACTGTGAGTCCCACATGGGACAACCTGATCACCTTGTATCCCCCCCAGCGCTTAGAACAGTGCTTTGCACATAGTAAGTGCTTAACAAATGCCAAAAATCCCCAGAAGATCAATCAATCAGTCAAACTATTCTATGGGCACTGTACTAAATGCTTGGGAGAGGAAACTAAAACAGTGTTGGTAGACACTTTTTTATGCTATTTGTTAAGCATTTACAATGTGCCAGGCACAGTTCTAAGCATTGGGGTACCTACAAGCTAATCAGGTTGGATATAGTCCCTGTCCTATGTGAGGCTCATAGTCTTAATCCCCATTTTACAGATGAGGTAACTAAAGCACAGAGAAGTTGAGTGACTTGCCCAAGGTCACACAGCAGACTAGTGGCAGAGCTGGGATTAGAACCCAGCTCTGTCTAATTGCCAGACCTGTGCTCTATCCACTAGGCCACGCTGCATCTCATGACAAGCTCACAGTCTAGAGGGGGAGATAGACATTAACATAGTGAATGTATCTGCTATTTGTTTCATACTGTATCTTCCCAAGTGCTTAGTACAGTGTTCGGCACATAATAAGCACTCAATAAATATGATTGATTGATAATTTGCAGATATGTGTGTAAGTGCTGGGGGAAGGGGACTGTCACCTGTATTTAGCTGCATCTCAAAGGACCTCACTCCCCATTCCATAACTAACAAAAGGACATTCAAAATCACTTTTAAATATACATATATTTCCTGAGGGTCTAACTAGTTCTTTAGTCAGAAATGTTTCCCACTGATGTCATAGTCCCAGTAGACACTCTGTTTTTTTTTTTTAATCTACCACAAGAAGGGCTTAGACATTGTACTAACACTTGGGAATGTACAAGTATTAACAGGCTCAGTCCATGTCCTCAAAGACCTAAATTGCTAGACAGTAGTTCAGAGTAAGAGCATAACTACATTAATAAGTACAACCAAGCAATCACATTAATACATATCCCTAGGAACGTGAAGATAGTTGATGGGTTGGCAGGGCAGTGAATTTTCAAGAAGCTATTAAAAAAAATCCAGGAAGAATGATAGAATTTTTCAGCTCTGGCTATATTTCCCACAAAAAGTCAAATAATGACTCATAGAGGTTTCCTAGGAGACAGATAGTCACCTTTATGTGGAGGAGCTGCCTTTTGGTCTTTGTTTGAGAATTTGGTATTGCCAATAGGAAAATAAATGTTTGGTAATTTTCAAGCTCCGGCCATCAAGGTATTCATGGGAGTGGGCCAGGGAGGACATGGCTTTAAAGCACTCCTCCACCTTGCCCCTGCCTACCTCGCCTCACTTCTCTCCTTCTAAAACCCAGCCTGCACACTTCGGTCCTCTACTGCTAACCTCCTCACTGTGCACTGATCTCGCCTGTCTCACCACTGACCCCAGCGCACATCCTGCCTCTGGCTTGTAACACCCTCCTTCCTCAAATCCAACAATTATTCTCTCCACCTTCAAAGTCTTATTGAAGGGACATCTCCTCCAAGAAGCCTTCCCAGACTAAGCCCCACTTTTCCTCATCTCCCACTCCCTTCTGCATTGCCCTAACTTGCTCCCTTTGCCATTCCCCATCTCCCTGCCCTAGAAGATTACGTACATGTCTTTAATTATATTTATTTGTATTGATGTCTTTCTCCCCCACTGTTGACTGTAAGCTTGCTGTGGGCAGGGATTATCTCTGTTTTTTGCTGTATTATACTCTCCCAAGCACTTAGTATCATGCTCTGCAAACAGTAAGTGCTCAATAAATATGACTGAACAAATGAATGGATAAAAATGGTCATTATTTATTCATATTCGTACCTCGTTCTCGCCTGTCCCGCCATCGACCCCCAGCCCACGCCATCCCCCGGGCCTGGAATGCCCTCCCTCTGCCCACCCGCCAAGCTAGCTCTCTTCCTCCCTTCAAGGCCCTACTGAGAGCTCACCTCCTCCAGGAGGCCTTCCCAGACTGAGCCCCTTCCTTCCTCTTCCCCTCGTCCCCCTCTCCATCCCCCCATCTTACCTCCTTCCCTTCCCCACAGCACCTGTATATATGTATATATGTTTGTACATATTTATTACTCTATTTATTTATTTATTTATTTTACTTGTACATATCTATTCTATTTATTTTATTTTGTTAGTATGTTTGGTTTTGTTCTCTGTCTCCCCCTTCTAGACTGTAAGCCCACTGTTGGGTAGGGACTGTCTCTATATGTTGCCAACTTGTACTTCCCAAGCGCTTAGTACAGTGCTCTGCACACAGTAAGTGCTCAATAAATACGATTGATTGACTGATTGTAGCAACATTTGATTCCATTTCCAGAGATGACTATTGAATAACTGTAGGGAGACTCATCAGAATGAGTTTTCTTGGTTCAGAAAACCAAGTACAGTGCTCTGCACACAGTAAGAGCTCAATAAATATGATTGATGATGATGATGATATTAATGTCTGTCTCCCCCCTCCAGAATATAAGCTAGTTGTGGTCAAGGAATATGTCTGTTGTTATACTGTACTCTCTCAAGTGCTTAGTACAGCGCTCTACACACAATAAGCACTCAATAAGTATGATTGACTGACTGACTAATAAAACTCAGGTAATATTGATGGTTTAAGTAGTATTCAGTCTGTCTGTTTGTATTCATTCAGTCTATGTTCCCTTCACCTCCACATTAAACAGAAACTCCTTACCATCCCTCCACATTAAACAGAAACTCCTAACCATCAGCTTTAAAGCACTCAATCAGCTCTGTCCCTCCTAATTTAACTCTCTGATCTCCTATTTATCACATTTATTGAGCACTTACTTTGTGCAGAGCACAGTACTAAGCACTTGGGAGAGTTACAACACAACAATATAGCGGACACATTCCCTGTCTACAATGAGCTTATGGTCTAGAGGAGTGTACAGTCTATAACCCAACCCACACACTTTGTTCCTTTAACACCAACCTACTCTCTGTACCTCAGTCTCATCTATTCTGCCACATCAACCCCTTGACCATGTTCTCTCTCAGTCCTGTAACTCCCTCATATTCAACAGTCTTCTACTCTCCCACTTTCAAATCCCTCCTATAATCATATCTCTTTCAAGAGACCTTCCCATCCTCTTAAGCACTATGATACTCACCCCAGTCCCACAGTACTTATGTAAATATTTTAGAGTTCCCCTATTCCCCAAATCTCCCATTCCTATTTTTTTATGGTAACATCTCCTCCAGGAAGCCTACATTATCTAACCTTTCATCTTCCCCACCCATTCTTTCTCTTCTGCATCACCTATGCATTTGAGACATATGACCTAAGGACTTTGATACTCACCCACCCCAAACTCCAGAGCACATATGTACATATCAATAAACACGATTGAATGAATATCTTTATGTCCTTATAGCCTTATATACATTTCCTTACGTTGTCTTGTCTTATGCTGTCGAGTCATCTCTGGCCCATTGCGACTCCATGGACACATCTCTCCCAGAACACCCCACCTCTATCTGCAATCATTCTGGTAGTGCATCCATAAAGTTTTCTTGGTAAAAATATGAAAGTGGTTTATCACTGTCTCCTTCTGCACAATAAACTTGAGTCTCTGCCCTCAACTCTCTCCCATGCCACTGCTGCCCAGCACAGATGAGTTTTGACTTGTAGCACATTGCTTTCCACTTGCTAGCCACTGCCCAAACTACAGATTCATTCATTCATTCATTCATTCATTCAATTGTATTTATTGAGCACTTACTGTGTGCATAGCACTGTACTAAGTGCTTGGGAAGTACAAGTTGGCAACATATAGAGACGGTCCCTACCTAACAATGGGCTCACAGTCTAGAAGGGGGAGACAGACAACAAAACAAAATACGTAGACAGGTGTCAAGTCGTCAGAGCAAATAGAATTAAAGCTAAATGCACACCATTAACAAAATAAATAGAATAGTAAATATGTACAAGTAAAATGAATAGAGTAATAAATTTGTACAAACGTATATAAAGGTGCTGTGGGGAGGGGAATGAGGTAGGGCGGGGGGGATCGGGAGGAGGAGAGGAGAAAGGGGGCTCAGTCTGGGAAGGCCTCTTGGAGGAGGTGAGCTCTCAGTAATAATAATAATAATAATGATGGTATTTGTTAAGCGCTTACTATGTGCAAAGCACTGTTCTAAGTGCTGGGGAGGTCACAAGGTGGTCGGGTTGTCCCGGGGGGGCTCACAGTTTTAACCCCCATTTTACAGATGAGGTAACTGAGGCACAGAAAAGTCAAGTGACTTGCCCAAAGTCACACAGCTTACAGTTGGCAGAACCGGGATAGGGCTTTGAAAGGAGGGAAGAGAGCTAGCTTGGCGGATGTGTGGAGGGAGGGCATTCCAGATGGAATGGGTATGTCTCTGCTTGACTTTCCTTCCCATAGCCGAGACTGATAGAGTACTCTCCAGGTGCAATCCTGAGAAGGAGTGTCCTTATATATATATACAGAGAGAGAGAAGCAGCATGGCTCAGTGGAAAGAGCATGGGCTTTGGAGTCAGAAGTCAGGGGTTAAAATTCTGGCTCCGCTAATTGTCAGCTGTGTGACTTTCGGCAAGTCACTTAACTTCTCTGGGCCTCAGTTACCTCATCTGTAAAATGGGGATGAGGACTGTGAGCCCCCTGTGGGACAACCTGATCACCTTGTATCCTCCCCAGAGCTTAGAATAGTGCTTTGCACATAGTAAGTGCTTAATAAATGCCATTATTATTATTATTATACATAAGGAGATATATATAAATATATCTCCTTATATCCTGCTTCCGCTACCTGAAATTGACTTTAATAGCTGCCTCCCTCGCTAGTTTGTAAGTCCGTTGATGGCGAGGATAATTTCTACTTCATTATAGCCACCCGAACACCTAGCTCAGTGCTCTGCAATAAATAATATTGATTAAATGATTGATTGATTGATTGATTGATTCTGGAATAGTTTTCTGCCAGACCAAATGGGAGGGTGAGAGGGGTGGAGCTCTAAGAGGTAAGATCCTGCAGTGATGCTTTACAATATTGAGTTATTAACAATAATAATAATAATGTGTAATAAAATTATGGTATTTGTTAAGTGCTTAATATGTGCCAAACACTGTTCTAAGCCCTGGGGCAGATACAAGGTAAACAGGTTGGACACAGTTACTGTCCCACATGGGGCTCACAGTCTCAATTCCCAATTTACAGATGAGGCAACCGAGGCACAGAGAGAAGTGAAGTCATTTTTCCAAAGTCACAAAGCAAACAAGTGGTGGAGCTGAGATTAGAACCTATGAGCTCTGACTCCCAAGCCTGGGCTCATTCTGGACCTGATGGGAAAGTTGCCCAGTGATCGAATATTGAATAGGTGAGTATTGAATATTGAATAGGGAAGAAAAAAGCAAGCTGGAAATAGGATTGGTAATATTTTTTGAAGGAATAGCAAAAGGTCTTGTGGAAACTAAACAGATTCTTTTCAGATCATAAAGACTTTTATCAATTTACATAATTAAACAGCCTTAGCAACTGTCCTAATCTGTCAGGAAGAGGTGAATCTAAAGCAAATTTTGAGGGGTTTACTGGATTAATTCATCTTTTTATGCATTAGATTGACACAAAATCCAGGTGGTGAACACAGAATCACTGTGGACAAGAAAATAATCTTCCCTCTGCCAGTCAGGACAAGATAAGCCAAACAACTTTTCCAAATATATCCATTAGCTCTTTCCCCTAGCTCTTTCCCCTAGTTCGGCTAGATGGAATCTAAACTTCTTCAGGAAACAAGGGCCAATCAGACTGTATAGTTTAAAGTGCAAGCCAAGGAATGAAGGTTATCCAGGCAAGGGTTATTGGATGATTGCAGGTAATCTGTAGAGAGATGGATCCCAGTCTGTGTACACACACACACACACACACACACACACACACACACACACACACGCATGCACACACACACATGCATGCACAGGCATGAAGAATCTATGAGACCAGAGTCTAAGACTCTTCCAGTTGACAAGTGGAACATGAAATGGCAAGTTTAATTGTATTTATTCTTCAATAAATGGCATTTATTGAGCACTTACGGTGTGCATAGCACTGCACTGAACACTTGGGAGAGTTCAGTCCAATTGAGTTGGTAGACATGACCCCTGCCCACAAGGAGCTTACACTCTACAGGGGTGAGAGACATTAAAATAAATTATGTATAAAGCACGCAAGAAGGTGTATTCTTGTCTTTGACTTCTTCTGTTTTTGGTATTTTGTTTCTTCTGTGTCTGTCTGTTGCTAGCCTCCCCTCATCCAGATTGTGAGGCCTTTGGAATACAGGGAAACATATCTATTTTTAATTTGTGGACTTTTTCCTAACATTGTTGAACAGTGTTTGGCTCATACTAAGAATTTAATATATACTATTACTTGTACTACTACTGTAACTTATCACTACAACCCAGTAGGTGAACTTCTTAATCCATTAAGTGCTTAGTCCAGTGCTAAGCGCTTAGTACAGTGCTCTGCACACAGTAAGCACTCAATAAATATGATTGAATGAATGAATGAATTTAATCCACTGTATCTTTAACCCTGAACTTGTACTATGAACCAAACTCTGTACTAAGCCCTGGGGTAGATACAAAACAATTAATTCAGTTACAGTCCCTGTTTCTCATTGGGCTTATAGTTTAAGGGAGAGAGAGAACAGGTATTTAATTCCCATTTACAAATGATAATTTGAAGTACAGGGAAGTTTTGCTACTTGTCCAAAGTTACAAAGAAGGCAACTGGGGGAGCCAGAATTAGAAATCAGGTCCCTTGACTCCTAGGGGCTAAAGTAGAAGTGGGTTTAAGTTAATAATCTGCTGGGTCCATGAAAGACAATGTCCAGGGGCAACCCTGAAGCCAGAATTCTCTCCTAACTTCTCTACCTGGAGTACTCAGATCCTGCCTCAGATTTCAATTCCCCTTCGCCACAATGTTTATAGCCCCCACAGAATCCCAGCAGAGGTCAGAGCCACAAAGGAGCCAAGGTTGCAAAAAGAGCCATGTCTTGAGGGGCGTGATTTAAAAATAGCTAGAGCTTGGAGAAGTGCCATGTTATATCGACCCAATTTGTAGAGGTAGGAGTGGCAGGCTGGGTCTGCTCCTTGGTTTGGTGCCTGGGCTGACTTTTTTGGTACTTTCAGGAGTCACCTTCCATCATTTCACAGTGGCCCCTGGTAGGGAGGCCGCTGATGGACCTCTCAAAATATGGAGAAGAATATGTCAGACACATTCCATCTGGCTCACGGGTAACATGATGCTGTTGTGCTGTTTTACAGAAGTACCCGCATGTTTGGCGGGGCATAGAGCATTTCTCCTTATCTCCCCAGCTTGCCCCTCAGCTCTTGCATTCCCTCCCAGGTCTGCAGGAATCCTGACACTTTAAGGCACTCAACTGATGCTTTCCCGTGAATTCATGCACTTTCATTCAATCAATCAATCGTATTTATTGAGCGCTTACTGTGTGCAGAGCACTGTACTAAGCGCTTGGGAAGTACAAGTTGGCAACATATAGAGACAGTCCCTACCCAACAGTGGGCTCACTTTCTTCTCCTACTGCAACCCAGCTAAATTGAAGAGGGGAAAATGAAGAAAGGGACAGAAGAGAAGAGAGAGAAAGAGGAATGAGGGGCAGGGGACTTGTCACTACTGCTATCCAAGAGCTCCGTCTCTAATTCCACTGCGCAAATGGGCAGCCCAGCAGCTCTGGTCCATTGCACTGGGGCTCTGACCGGCCTGGCCCAAGTGGTCCCCTCAGCTCTTACTGTAGCATTGCCAAACTATAATAATACTACTACTAATAATAATGCTATTTTTTAAACCTTGACTATATCCTAAGTCAAGTGCTGGGGTAGATACAAGGCAATCAGATTGGACAAAGTCCCTGTCCCACATGGGGTTCACAGTCTCAATCCCCATTTTACAGATGAGGTAACTGAGGCACTGAAAAGTGAAGTGACTATAGTGATGAGACTGGGAGTGGCCACTCTAGTCCTGGTGGTGGCAGCTCCCGTAGACCAGCCACCACAGCCGCTGAAAAGGAGGGGTGGGGGTGGAGGAAGGGACATTCATTCATTTATTCATTCAATCATATTTCCTGAGCATTTACTATATGCAGAGCACTGTACTAAGCACTTGGAAAGTACAATACTGCAGTCTGGCCAGGGGGCAGTGGGAAGAGGCAGACATCAATACTAGTAAACAGGCATCGGTATAAATAAATAGAATTACATATATATATATATATATATATATATATATATATATATATATATACATAAGTGCTATAGGGAGGTGGGAATGAGCAAAGGGAGCAAATTGTGGTGTTGTGGAAGCAAGTGGGAGCTAAGGAAAAGTGAAGCTTAGACTGGGAAGGCCTCTTGGAGGAGGTGTGCCTTCAGTAAGGTTTTGAAGGGGGAAGAATGATTGAGAAGTAGCATGGCTTAATGATAAGAGGACAGGCTTGAGAGTCAGAGGACATGGATTCTAATCCCCGGTCCACCACTTCTCTGCTGTATGACCTTGGGCAAGCCACTTAACTTCTCTGTGCCTCAGTAACCTCATCTGCTAATGGAGATTAAGACTGTGAGTCACACAAGGGACAACCTGATTACATTGTATCTACCCCAGCACTTAAGCCAGTGCTTGGCAAGTAGTAAGTGCTTAACAAATACCAATATTATTATTTCTAGACTGCAAACCTGGTGTGGGCAGGGATTGTCACTCTTTATTTCTGAATTGTACTTTCCAGGTGCTTAATACAGTATTATGTACATAGTAAGCACAAGTAAATATGATTGAATGACTGACTGAATGAATGGCTCATGGATTTGAGGAGGGAGGGCATTCCAGGCCAGAGGTAGGACATGGGCCCACAGATAATGGCGAGACAGGCGAGATCAAGGCACAGTGAGAAAGTTAGCACTAGAGGAGCGAAGTGTGCTGGCTGGGATATATTCATTCATTCATTCAATCAATCGTATTTATTGAGGGCTTTCTGTGTGCAGAGCACTGTACCAAACGCTTGGAAAGTACAATTCGGAAACAGATAGAGACAATCCCTTCCCAGCAATGGATATATGAGAGAAGGGAGGTGAGGTAGGAGAGGACAAGGTAATGGAGAGCTCTAAAGCCAATAATGAGGAGCTTTTATTTGACATGAAGGTAGATAGGCAACCACTGGAGATTTTTTGAGGGGGTGTGGTGACATGCCCTGAATGTTTCTGTAGAAAGATAATCCAGGCAGTGGAGTGAAGTATGGACTGAAGTGGGGAGAGGCAGGAAGTTGGGAGGTCAGAAAAGAGGCTGATGCAGTAATCCAGATGGGAGAGGATAAGTGATTATACTAATGTGGAAGCAGTTTGGATGGAGAGGAAAGGGCGGATCTTGGTGATGTTGTGAAGGTGAGACCAACAGGATTTAGTGAAGGATTAAACATGTGGGTTGAATGAGGGAGCAGAGTCAAGGTTGCCACCAAATTTACAGGCTTGTGAGATGGGAAAGGTGGCTGTGCCATCTACAGTGATGGTAAAGTTTGGGAGAGGACGGGGTTTGGGAGGGCAGATAAAGAGCTCTGTCTTGGACATGTTGGATATGTTGAAGTGGCGGAAGGACATCCAAGTAGAGATGTCTTCAATACAGAAGAAGATGTGAGCCTGGAGAGAGAGAGAGAGAGAACAGGGGAGGAGATGTAGATTTGGCTGCCATCTTCACAGAGATGGTAGTTGAAGCCATGGGAGTAAATGAGTTCTCCAAGGGAGTGAGTGTAGATGGAGAATACAAGGGGACCAAGAACTGAATCTTGAGGGACCCTTACAGTTAGGAGATGGTAGGGGGAGGAGGATCCCAAGAAAGATACTGAGAATGAGAGGCCAGAGAAGTAGTTAATCATATTTATTGAGCGCTTACTGTGTGCAGAGCACTGTACTAAGAGCTTGGAAGAGTACAATATAACAATACAACAGACACATTCCTTGCTCATAATGAGATTTTTCATTCATTCATTCAATTGTATTTATTGAGTGCTTACTGTATGCATACCACTGTACTAAGCACTTGGAAAGTACAATTCAGCAACAGATAGAGACAATCCCTACCCAACAACAGGCTCACAGTTTGGAAGGGGGAGACAGACAACAAAACAAAACAAGTAGATAGGCATCAATAGCATCAAAATAGATAAATAAATTATAGATATGTACACATCATTAATAAAATAAATAGAATAATAAATATGTACAAATATACACAAGTGCTGTGGGGCAGGGAAGGGGGTAGGGCGGGGGGGTAGGGGCAATGGGGAGGGGAGGAGGAACAGAGGAAAAGGGGCGTTCAGTCTGGGAAGGCCTCTTGAAGGAGGTGAGCTCTCAGTAGGGCTTTGAAGGGGGAAGAGAGCTAGTTTAGCAGATGTGAGGAGGGAGGGCATTCCAGGCCAGAGATAGGACGTGGGCCAGGGGTTGATGGTGGGACAGGCTAGAACGAGGCAAAGTTGGGGTCAATGGCGGGACAGGCGAGAACAAGTTAGTGGAAGAGGAGTGGAGTACGTGGCCTGGGCTAATGGTTCTAGAGGAGGAGAGACATTAATATAACGTGTGATATGTAATTCTTCTCCTAAAGAAGGATGCCTGAACATGTTTCCTATGGGACTAAATGAAACCATGCATATGTGGTTGGTGTCTTCTGTGATCCTTATCTGTCAAGGGGCCATCATGCGGGCAGTGTGGCAAACAATGCACCAGAACTCTAAAGTGCTCCTATCCTCATCCCAACTCCACCTCTGGCTCCAGCTTGGCTCTCAGCATCATCCTATATCAGCCCAAGACCCTCAAAGAACTGCTCCCTCTCAGATCAAAGCAGCGTAAATACATGAAATTCATAAGGGGTAAGCAGAGGCCAGCAGGCAGGAAGAAAGAGCTGTGAAGGAGAATCCCTCTGGCCCACAGGTCATCTACTCTCCCTTCCTCTGCTAGCCCCTTCTGCAAATACTTTGATCATTCCATCAACTGTATTTATTGAGCACTTACTGTGTGCAGAGCGCTGTACTGAGAGCTTGGGAAAGTACAAAGATGAGGTAGGAGCCCCCCCCGCCCCCCCCCCCCCACAACACACACACATTAAATAGAAAAATGGGTGAAGAATTTGGGTTTCTGCTAGTCAAAGAGATTATCTAGAAGTAGCCTTTAAATAAAAAATAACCTGTCCAGTCCTTGGTGGGAGGCTAGTAGGGCAGTACTGTCCTAAGAAGGCCTGTGTGTGGTGTTCGTTGACCCAAACTGACCCTCACTCAGTGGTCATCTCACTGCTCCCGCATTTTAATGGTGACAAATTCCCAGGTGACAGGTCTGCTCCTTGGGACACAAAGGGAGGTTTTTATTCTATTTGTTGCTGAATTGTACTTTCCAACTGTTTAGTACAGTGCTCTGCACACAGTAAGCGCTCAATAAATACAACTGAATGAATTAATGAATTCTTGATCCCTTAGTCTTATTCAGGTGGCCAGTTTCAGGTCTCAGATCTTCCACCAGTCTATTTGTCTTCTCGCCCTTTGTTTATCGAAGGTAAACACACGGACATGGTTTTCCCCTTCTATAGTCCCCTAGTATATCCTGATTTTTGAAGGAGTCCGTGAGAGAAGGTTGTGACTCATTTTGGTGAGAATGACTCATGCAGTATTAAAGCCTTTCTCTTCAGCTAAGCAATTTAGGAAACCATTCTTAGGAGATGCATGTTTATAGAGCTACTAAATTGTGTCTGTGTGTGGTGGGGTAGAGGCAGGGGGTATGAGATTAATTATATGACAAGCCTTTAAAAATCAACCCACTTCCACCAATCAAAGATGTATTTAATCATTACCAAGGCCTTAAAAACATTGTGAGGGAGTCCTGCATAAAAATCACCTTCAGGCTCAACAGTAGCAGGCAATATAAAAATCCCCTTTAACTATGTGTTTTATACCATGTTGACTACCATTGGTCTTTTTTATGGTATTTGTTAAGCACTTTCCATATATCAAGCACTGTTCTAAACACTGGGGTAGGTACAAGCTAATCAGGTTGGACACAGTTCATGTCTCCCATGGGGCTCACAACCCTAATCTCCATTTTACAGATGAGGTAACTGAGGCCCAGAGAAGTGAAGTGACTTGCCCAAGGTCACCTAGCAGACAAGTGGCAGAGCCGGAACCAGAGTCCAGGTCCTTCTGACTCCCAGCTCTATCCACTAGGCCACGATGCTTCTCATTGATATACTTCTTATTGGTTTACTGACTGTTTCTGAGCACCAACGAGATAGCAAAAAGAAGAGGCAGGGGACAGGAGCAAGCAGTGCAGCTCTTCCCCGCCTCCTCTTTCTCCCCTCATCCCCATATAGGCATCAGGGCTGCCCATTCTGCCAGCCCTTCTTCCTCTTTCCCTCCTTCCCCTGCTACTCTCCTACTCTGGATCACCTGTTTCTACAATTTTCTTATACCAGAGACAAATTCAGTCCTGTTCCAGGTAACTTTGAGCACTGGTCCTGTAGACAGCACCACCATCCTTCCTGTCTCACAAGCCCCTAAACTTGGCATTATCCTTGACTCCTCTCTCTCACTCAACCCACACATTCAATCCATCACGAAATCCTGTCAGTCCCACTTTCACAACATAGCTAAAATCTGCCCTTACCTCTCCATTCAAACTGCTACCACGTTAATACAATCACTCATCCTATTCCACCTGGGTTACTGTATCAGCCTCCTTGCTGACCCCCCAGGTTCCTGTCTCTCTCCACTCCAGTCCATACTTCACTCTGCTGCCTGGATCATTTTTCTATGAAAACATTCAGGTCATGTCTCCCCACTCCTCAAAAAGCTCCAGTGGTTGCCCACCCACCTCCGCATTGAACAAAAACTCCTCACCATTGGCTTTAAAACACTCAATAAATATGGTTGAATGAATGAATGATCCTAGGTCTCTGCAGAAAACAGAAGAAAGAAATATGGAGAAGAGAAAATGAAAGTGTCTTGGGCAGACCCAGTCTTCTACTACATTTTTGAAATTAGTCCCTGAACTTGAAGGGCAACTACAACCTTTACAGCACTCTAGGAGTTCATTTTGGAATGTCATAGTAGGAAAAAAAGGAAATTCCATGTGAAATGTGGCTAAGAAATACTAGAAAACAATTCCAAGGAAATCAGTATTTACGTCAACATTGTTTACAATGGATTAAATTTGAAGTCCTTTATTTCATCTGCACTTTATAAAATACATTTCTCCAAAGAGCATTAAGTGCTCTGGGGGAATTCTATAATTAATAATCAGAAGACAAAATGATCAAGTTTCACCCTCTGGCTACCTTATCCAGACTCCGATGTCTTGACTCATCCATCCTCCTTCACCTCCCTACTACAATAACATCTTATGTAAGCATTTTTCCAAACTCCTTTCACAACAATTCCCTCATTTTATAATAACAATAATAATAATAATAATAATGGCATTTATTTAGCCCTTACTATGTGCAAAGCACTGTTCTAAACGCTGGGGAGGTTGTAAGGTGATCAGGTTGTCCCACGGGGGGCTCACAGACTTCATCCCCATTTTACAGACGAAGAACTGAGGCACAGAGAAGTTAAGTGACTTGCCCAAAATCACACAGCTGACAGTTGGCGGAGCTGGGATTTGAACCCTTGACCTCTGACTCTAAAGCCCGTGCTCTTTCCATTGAGCCACGCTGCTTCTCACTGAGCCACGCTGCTTCTCCCCGCCACATTTTATCCCTGCCACATTTCTGTAAAGTGTGAAGACACAGGATTAACCCCATTTTCTAGATGGAGACACCAAGGTCAATAGAGGTAAAGTGATTTGACCAAGGTCATACCTGAAACCAGTGGCTGAACTGAGACTAGAATAATAATAATGGTATTTCTTAAGCACTTACTATGTGCTAAGTAATCATCATCATCATCAATCATATTTATTGAGCGCTTACTATGTGCAGAGCACTGTACTAAGCGCTTGGGAAGTACAAATTGGCAACATATAGAGACAGTCCCTACCCAACAGTGGGCTCACAGTCTAAAAGGGGGAGACAGAGAACAAAACCAAACATACTAACAAAATAAAATAAATAGAATAGATATGTACAAATAAAATAAATAAATAAATAAATAGAGTAAAAAAAATATGTACAAACATATATACATATATACAGGTGCTGTGGGGAAGGGAAGGAGGTAAGATGGGGGGATGGAGAGGGGGACGAGGGAAAAGGAAGGAAGGGGCTCAGTCTGGGAAGGCCTCCTGGAGGAGGTGAGCTCTCAGCAGGGCCTTGAAGGGAGGAAGAGAGCTAGCTTGGCGGATGGGCAGAGGGAGGGCATTCCAGGCCCGGGGGATGACGTGGGCCGGGGGTCGATGGCGGGACAGGCGAGAGCGAGGTACGGTGAGGAGATCAGCGGTGGAGGAGCGGAGGGTGAGGACTGGGCTGTAGAAGGAGAGAAGAGAGGTGAGGTAGGAGGGGGCGAGGTGATGGAGAGCCTTGAAGCCGAGGGTGAGGAGTTTCTGCCTGATGTGCAGATTGATTGGTAGCCACTGGAGATTTTCGAGGAGGGGAGTGATATGCCCAGAGCGTTTCTGGACGAAGATAATCCGGGCAGCAGCATGAAGTATGGATTGGAGTGGAGAGAGACACGAGGTTGGGAGATCAGAGAGAAGGCTGATGCAGTAGTCCAGACGGGATAGGATGAGAGCTTGAATGAGCAGGGTAGCGGTGTGGATGGAGAGGAAAGGGCGGATCTTGGCAATGTTGTGGAGGTGAGACCGGCAGGTTTTGGTCACGGCTTGGATGTGAGGGGTGAATGAGAGAGCGTAGTCGAGGATGACACCAAGGTTGCGGGCTTGTCAGACGGGAAGGATGGTAGTGCTGTCAACAGAGATGGGAAAGTCAGGGAGAGGGCAAGGTTTGGGAGGGAAGACAAGGAGTTCAGTAATGGACTAGAACCCAGGTCTTCTGACTCCCCACACTATGCTCTTCTTAGTAGACCATAAAGTAGGCTTGGCATCATTATCAACTAACTGTAGCTTTTGTTCAGATGGACTCAGGGAATTCTAACCACCCACCTCAGATCAAATCTTGAGGTCTATGAGAGTCTTATCATTCCAATTTCCAGTGGAAGGCTTCAGTTTTGAAGGTAACCAGGAAAGGATCCTGGCCATATGCTTATGGCCTAACCTGACTTAATAAGATAAACTAAACACATTTGCTCCGATGGCTGTCAAAATTTCCAGGAAGTCAAGCAGGAAAAATTTAGGACTTAAAATTCTTGGAAACAAGTACGCAGTCTGTCTTTTCTTATGTAGAAACAATGTGTTCTTTGTAGTTAGTATACTAATTTTACAGCGTTAAAATACACTGTATTCTGTGCCAATGGCAAAGAAGTCTTCAGTTTCTCTTTGGACAGCTTTTGTTTCTTAAAACCCATCTTTCACTCATATCATTTTTTAATAAATCTAGTCCTCTTGTTGAATTGGACAACCTGGCCGTGGTGAATAGCTTTGATATACAGTGGTATACAGAGATGGGGAAACTGATGCTCCTCTTTAAATTTTATTCACTTTAGTGTGCAAATCTTGGCAGGAAGCAGAGGACATGAAGTATTTGAAAGCTGTAGTTATTGGGAACTTTTAATCTATTTCTGTTGATAGAGTTTAAACACGTTTATTTTGCAATCGTGAATCAAGAAAGGGCCCTTCCAGAGCTCAATTTATCTGGCATTGAATTCAAGTCGAATTTAATTTGCCATTCCCTTCCACAATGTCTGATCTATAACCTGAGTTTTTGTGTGCGTTGTTTCAAAATCTTGTGGAAAGGTTCTGGATTGGCTAGATATCCGGAAGCCACGTAGTCTGACATTAATGGCACTATTAATCCTGAAGATGTATAGTATAAGGGTGAGGGTTTCCCTCCACCAACTGGATGGTTATTTTTTTAGTGGTGATGATGGTTTATGATGAGTCATTCCAGGGCTCTCACTTTGATTCATTCAATTGTATTTATTGAGCACTTACTGTGTGCACAGCACTGTACAAAGTGCTTAATCACTCAGGGGCATTTATGGAGGAGCTACTACTTGGGATTAGTGGTGCAGCCTGTGCCCATGGAACAATGCCATAACAATAATAATAATAACAATAAAATTAATAATATTATTGCGGTGTTAAATGCTTAGTGTGTGACATCATCTCCTCCTTCTTGTCCTTTTATTCTCCCCACTAGTAAATATTTTAAAACACAGAACTCTCATCATCTTTACTATGTAAATTCTCTGTAGGAGACTAGACAAAGGGTGGTTTGGCCTGAAAATTCTGAACAGGTAACAATTGGTATTGTATCAATCTCATATAGGGGACAGGCCAGCTGCAAACCAAACTGGGGAAGTACTGTAGCCTGGAGGAAAGAGCACAGACCTGGGAGTCAGAGAACCTGGATTCTAATCCTGGTTCTGTTGCTTGTCTGATGCATGACCTTCTCTGTGCCTGTTAACTTCCTCTGTAAAATGGAATTAAATCATGTCATTGTCAATCACATTTATTGAGCACTTACTGTGTGCAGAGCACTATACTTAGCGCTTGGGAGATAACAATGTAACAATATAACAGACACATTCCCTACCCATAATGAATTTATATTCCCTCCCTCGAATTTATTCTGTGAGCTCCATGTGGGATAGGGATTGGGTCCAATCTGATTATTTTGTATCTACCCCGGCACTTAGTCCAGTGCCTAGCCACCACTTAAATGCTTAAGTACCATAAAAACAATAAGTGGAATGAGTACTGGCCAACTTAATCACTGTTCCCAAGGTCCTTGCACCTAAACTAGCCCTGACTTCCAAGAAGAGTGAGCATGGAGGGAGAAGAGCTAAAAAACCCAAAATTGGGTGTCTAGTGATATTAATAGCTTTTTTACATTGCTTCCTGCTTTATCCCTGTTCTTCCTCCTGATTTTTGATTTTTATGTACCAGGCACTGTACTAAGCACTGGGGTAGATAAAAGGCAATCATATTGGACAAAGTCTATATCCCACATGGGGCTCACGATCTAAATCCCCATTTTATAGATGAGGTAACTGAGGTCCAGAGAAGTTAAATGACTCACACAAGGTCACATAGCAGGCAAGTGGTGTACTGTTGTACTTTCCCAAGTCCTTAGTTCAGTGCTTAGTACTCAGTAGGACCTCAGTATATACCACTGATTGATTAAAGCAGATTGAGAAGGAACAACAAAAAGGTTAACCTGAAAGTCATCTCAAGAGCGCAACCAGCTTCCATCTCCAGACTCAGGATATTTATTCCATTTCTGAAGCACTGAGAAATGCTTTCTCCCTCCTTCACTTAGCAAACATTAGATCCTTCATTTCAAATTCAAACTTCAATACCATTCATGCTTTACCCCCAACTGCCCCTTTTTGTGTGAAGGATGGCTGTAGTACTTGAGAGTTCAACCATCCTGATGCCTGGACTCCCATAAACCAAACCAAAACACTCTATTGCCTAATTTACAAGAAATGGGTAATTATTGGGCTCAAAATTAACATAATTCAGTAGCCTGCAGAGCAGACATGGTTGAAATTTGAAAGAACAGAGCTCACAAAGAGTGAATAACAGGCTCTTCAAAGCCCTATCAATTGAATCATCCTCAACATTTCCGGCTACATGACCTTTCCTTGATCTGTTGGGAAGTTGTCCGTGATTTCCATAAATGGATTGAAGCTGAAAGCGGAATGCCTCAGAGTTGCATGGATGCAGAAAAGAGTATGAGCAACTAGCTGGCTGCAAAATTCTGATTTTGGATGGATGGAAAACCATCCTTCTAACATGAAGATTGTCATTTTGGATGCAAATTCCACAAATAGCACTTTCACACATTCACTTTGGGAGCTGAGCACAGAGGATTTGTTTTTTTGGTAATCAGAGTTTAATAGTTCATGATCCTTACAGTTCATTGAAGGTCCTTATTAAAATCCTGAAGACTCATAAAGCACATTTCATTTTCCTCTTAGATAAATGGATTTAATGTGATGGCTTTAGGAACATCGTATTTGACAATGAGATAAGAACTGCCCTAGTACATATTCATTTGGAGGATGACTCTGACCTGCATCTTCTATTTTTCTTCCCCTTTAATAATAATGATATTAATGATGGTATTTATTAATTGCTTTCTATGGGCCAAGCACTGTTGTAAGCACTGGGGAAGATACAAGGTTATCAGATTGTCCCACGTGGGGCTCACAGTCTTAATCCCCATTTTACAGATGAGGTACCTAAGGCACAGAGAAGTTAAGTGACTTGTCCAAAGTCATACAGCAGACAAGTGGCAGAGGCAGGATTAGAACCCATGACCACTGACTCCCAAGCCCGTGCTCTTTCCACTAAGCCATCAGTTATCTGTTGTTCCCCAATTTTCACTGTTCTGGGAATCTTAAATGTATCCCAAATGATGACCTCTGTCCAATTGAGCAAGTCCCACTTACCTCTCTCAAGATACAGACACCTAGTCCCCCAAGTTCTCCTACTAGCATCCTTCCTTGGGGAGTTTCAATGGCTTTGACTTTCTTGCTGTTCCTTACTACATGCCATATTCACCTCCCTGTGTGCTCATCCCACTTGATCCCACCTCTATATTTTTAACACCTGTGGCATGGCCTAGTAGATAAAGAACAGGCCAGGGAGTCAGAAGAACCTGAGTTCTAATCCTGGCTCCACCACTTGTCCACTGCTCTGAGACCTTTGGCAAGTCACTTAACTTCCCTGTGCCTCAGTTACCTCATCTGTAAAATGGGGATTAAGACTGTGAGCCCTATATGGGGCAGGGACTGTGTCCAACTTATCAACTTTTATCTATGCCAGCACTTAGTATAGCACCTGACAGAGTCAGCACTTAACAAATACCATAAAAAAATAAAAACTTGCTTCCCTTCTATCCCACCAGATAGTGCAGAAATGGTTGGGGTAGGGATGTGGTGGTGGCAACAGTCACAAGATTCCCAGTGTGACCCAGCCAAGTTGGAGCAATGGAAAATATACGTCAGCTCTAATGAGAGATTCAGAATAATGGAGCCACAGCACAGGGGATTGGGAGAACAATTGGTCAATGATATTTATTGAGCTCCCACTGTGTGCAGAGCATTGAACTAAGATTTGAGAAAGTACAGTACAACAGAGGTGGTAGACATGCCCTCTGCCCACAAAGAGCTTACAGTTTAGAGGGGTGGATAGACATTGAACAATTAATGGACTTTTTGAAAGCTTACTATGTGAAGACTACTGAATTAAGCCCTTGGGAGAGTACATTAATATAAATAAATTACAGATGCAAATAAGTGTTGTGGGGTGGAGGATAAGGTGAATATCAAGGGCTTAAAGCAGCGTGGCTCAATGGAAAGAGCACGGGCTTTGGAGTCAGAGGTCATGGGTTCGAATCCCGGCTCCAGCACTTGTCAGCTGTGGGGCCTTGGGCAAGCCACTTAACTTCTCTGTGCCTCAGTTACCTCATCTGTAAAATGGGAGTAAGACTGTGAGCCCCACGTGGGACAACCTCATCACTTTGTATCCCCCAGCGCTTAGAACAGTGCTTTGCACATAGTAAGCGCTTAATAAATGCCATTATTATTATTATTATTATTATTAAAGGGGAGGGGGAGGGGAGGAGAAGGGGGGTAGGATAAATGAGTACTTAATTGAGATAGGCCTCTTGAAGAAGTTGTGATTTGAATAAGGATTTGAAGATGGGGAGAGTGGTGGTCTGTTGTATATGGAGCAGCAAGGGAGTTCCAGGTCAGAGGGAGGATATGGGCAAGGGGATGGTGGTGAGATAAAAGCGACAGAGATACAGTGCACAGGCTAGTGCTAGAAGATTGAAGTGTATGGGCCGAGTTGTTGTAGAAACTCAATGAGGAAAGATAGGAAGGGGTGAGTTGATTGATGTTGAAGTGGATTAGCCACCCCTAGAGTTTCTTGATGAATGGAGAGACATGTACTTAACATTTTTTTTGAAAAATTATCCAGGCAACAGAGTGAAATATGGATTAGAGTAGGGAGAGCTAGGAGGCTGTGAGGTCAGCAAGGAGGCTGATGCAGCAATCAAGGTGGAAAGGGTAATTGCCTGAATCAGCATAATAGCAGTTTTGAAGGAGAAGAAAGGGTGAGTTTTAGTGAAGGTTTTGTGGAGGTAGAATGGACAGGATTTGGTGGCAGACAGAATTTGTGGGTTAAATGTGATGGGTCAAAACTAAAGCCAAGGTTTCAAGCTTGTGAGATAGGGAGGATGGTGGTGTTATCTACTGTGATGAGAAAGACAGAGGGAGATGGGATTTGTGTGGGACAGTGAATTTAAAGTCCTTAACAAGGAGTTAGTTTGGGGTTCAGGGTTAAAGGGGAGGATAGCTGAGAACCATGATAATCAGCACAGGCTGGGCTAATGGGGAGGGGATAGAGCTACTTCCCTGCTGTAATTGCAGAAGTGGAAATTGAAGCAACAAACTTTTAGAAGTGATTTCCACTGACATAGAACTCTCCCCTCCACTCTTAAGCCAATTATCCATGAGTAATATCACTGTAGGCAGGAAATGTATTGTTTATTGTTGTATTGTACACTCCCAAGTGTTTAGTACAGTGCTCTGCATACAGTAAGCACTCAATTAATACAACTGAATGAATAGGAACTGACATCTGGTAACTGGGGTAAATGAAATAACATGATCAGGTTGAACAATAAAGGGTGGGAACTAAAGGGTCCTAAATGATTACAGAACCAGGATTTTACAAGACTTGAGAGTCAGTGAGGCCTATCAGAAAAAGTATGAGACTAGGTGACAGGATACCTTGGTTCCAGCACTTTCTTGCTGGTTAAACTTGGGCAAGTCATTCAACCTTTCATTGCTTCAACTTTATTTATAAAATAGGAATGAAATACCTCTTCTCGCTCCTTTATTAGACTATGAGTCTCATGTGGGACAGAGACTGTCACATTTGATTATCTTGTACCTACCCTAGTGTTTAGCATAATGCTTGACATATAGTCAAGACCACTATTATTCTTATTTGAATCCTTTGTCGACATTCAAAATCTTGCAGTGGATTTTGTGTTTTAAAGTATTCTACAGAGGGGACATTAGAAGAATGGTGAGGAGGAGATGAGGTGGAGAAGTGAAAATGGAGATGTCTCAAGTACGGGTGGTGATAGGTTTCATAAATTGGGAGAAACATATATGGCGTTATCTGTAGAGAGACGGTAGTTTCAGCCATGCAAAGACTGGGGTTAGGGGAAATGCAAGGTGAACAGGACCCTGCTTGCAGGAAGGCTTTGCTCTTGCTTGTTGTATGAGCTTTAGGGAGTAAGGGGTGGGCAGCCTCAGTGGGGGAAGTTGTGGTTCAAGGCTCCCAGGAAAGAAATCTACTGCTTCCAGTTTGAAGGCTGCTGTGACTCTCTTCTGGCAACTCCTTTGAGAAGCAAGGTGGCCTAGTCAAATGAGCACAGGCACAGGACTTGATTTCTAATCCTGACTCTGCCACTTGCCTATGGTGTGACTTGGGTCAAGTTACTTAATTTTTCCATGCCTCAGTTTCTGCATCTGTAATATAAGGATTCAATACCTTTTTTTCCTTTTGGCGTAGTGGATAGAGCTTGGGCCTGGGAGTCAGAAGGTCTTTGGTTCTGTTCCTGGCTCTGCTATTTATCTCCTGTGTGACTTTGGGCAAGTCACGTAACTTCTCTATGGCTCAGTTACCTCATCATCATCATCATCAATCGTATTTATTGAGCGCTTACTGTGTGCAGAGCACTGTACTAAGCGCTTGGGAAGTACAAATTGGCAACATATAGAGACAGCCCCTACCCAACAGTGGGCTCACAGTCTAAAAGGGGGAGACAGAGAACAAAACCAAACATACCAACAAAATAAAATAAATAGAATAGATATGTACAAGTAAAATAAATAAATAAATAAATAAATAGAGTAATAAATATGTACAAACATATATACATATATACAGGTGCTGTGGGGAAGGGAAGGAGGTAAGATGGGGGGATGGAGAGGGGGACGAGGGGGAGAGGAAGGAAGGGGCTCAGTCTGGGAAGGCCTCCTGGAGGAGGTGAGCTCTCAGCAGGGCCTTGAAGGGAGGAAGAGAGCTAGCTTGGCGGATGGGCAGAGGGAGGGCATTCCAGGCCCGGGGGATGATGTGGGCCAGGGGTCGATGGCGGGACAGGTGAGAACGAGGTACGGTGAGGAGATTAGCGACGGAGGAGCGGAGGGTGTGGGCTGGGCTGTAGAAGGAGAGAAGGGAGGTGAGGTAGGAGGGGGCGAGGTGATGGAGAGCCTTGAAGCCCAGGGTGAGGAGTTTCTGCCTGATGCGCAGATTGATTGGTAGCCACTGGAGATTTTTGAGGAGGGGAGTAATATGCCCAGAGCGTTTCTGGACAAAGATAATCCGGGAAGCAGCATGAAGTATGGATTGAAGTGGAGAGAGACAGGAGGATGGGAGATCAGAGAGAAGGCTGATGCAGTAGTCCAGATGGGATAGGATGAGAGCTTGAATGAGCAGGGTAGCGGTATGGATGGAGAGGAAAGGGCGGATCTTGGCAATGTTGCGGAGCTGAGACCGGCAGTTTTCGGTGACGGCTTGGATGTGAGGGGTGAATGAGAGAGTGGAGTCGAGGATGACACCAAGGTTGCGGGCTTGTGAGACGGAAAGGATGGTAGTGCCGTCAACAGAGATGGGAAAGTCAGGGAGAGGATAAGGTTTGGGAGGGAAGACAAGGAGTTCAGTCTTCGACATGTTGAGCTTTAGGTGGCGGGCAGACATCCAGATGGAGATGTCCTGAAGGCAGGAGGAAATGCTAGCCTGGAGAGAGGGGGAGAGAGCAGGGGCAGAGATGTAAATCTGGGTGTCATCAGCGTAGAGATGATAGTTGAAGCTGTGGGAGCGAATGAGGTCACCAAGGGAGTGCGTGTAAATCGAGAACAGAAGGGGACCAAGCACTGAACCTTGGGGAACCCCCACAGTAAGAGGATGGGAGGGGGAGGAGGAGCCTGCAAAAGAGACCGAGAAAGAACGACCGGAGAGATAAGAGGAGAACCAGGAGAGGACGGAGTCTGTTTACCTCATCTGGAAAAGGGAGAGTGAGACTGTGAGCTCCACATGGAACAGGGACTGGGTCCAACCCAATTTGCTTGTATCCACTCCAGTGCTTAGTACAGTGCCTGGTGCATAGGAAGCACTTAACAGATACCACAATAATAATTATTATTGTCACATGGACTTAGAGCGTGAGACAGGGATAGTGTCATATTGGAGACACAGTCTTCTAGACTGTGAGCCCACTGTTGGGTAGGGACTGTCTCTATATGTTGGCAACTTGTACTTCCCAAGCACTTAGTACAGTGCTTTGCACACAGTAAGTGCTCAATAAATACGATTGATTGATTGATTATCTTGGATCTACCCAAAGCTTAGTACATGATAATTGTTTAACAAATACCGTAATTATTAACTTCTCCACTCCCCCAGTCAATGAAATTCATTGTGTGGCTATTGATTGCTACTAGTCTGCCTGGAAGACTAGAAGAGTGGCAAGATTCATATTCTCTCCTGTCAAGGAGTACAGTGACAGCATAACCCTCTCTGGACAAACAAAACCACTTACATGCTCCAAGGAAGTTAGAGTAGAAGAGGCTTGCTCATGCTAAAACTTGGCCAGCTCACATATATATTATGAAGGGGAAAAGAGGTCTTGGAGGCCATAAAAATGGAGTTTCTGCAGGTTAGGGAGAAGCAGCGTGGCTCGGTGGAAAGAGCCCGGGCTTGGGAGTCAGAGGTCATGAGTTCTAATCCCGTCTCCGCCACTTGTCAGCTGTGTGACTTTGAGCAAGTCACTTCATTTCTCTGTGCCTCAGTTCCCTCATCTGTAAAATGGGGATGAAGACTGTGAGCCCCACGTGGGACAACCTTGATTACTTTTTATCCCCCCCAGCACTTAGAACAGTGCTTGGCACATAGTAAGTGCTTAACAAATACTAACATTATTATTATTATTATAGGGCTGTTGAAGGCTACATATGGACGGTGGGAATACAAAGAAGGCCCTGTTGGACAAAGGAAGGCCTGAGATTTCTGCTGGGGAGGCTACTGTTAGATAAAGGAAGGCTTGCATTCTCTTCTATGATGTCCACAGCTGATCCTCCCAGGTGCAGACCAGAAAATGCACCTGGTGTCACATGTATTATGCTGGGCCAGCCGTGTAACATAATGTTATCATGGACACCATTTCGTGGAAGTACACTGATTTTCCAAGATCCCTAGATCGTTTCTCGAGGGAAGTGGAAGGAGTTGAATCTTCCCCTCGCTCCAAAGTCATTGTGATCCCCTCCCAGGTCCAGTTGAATTCTGCCACGCCATATTAACCATGAAAATTAGCTGCGGGAGTCAAGGCAAAGGCAAGGCAATTTTCACCCTGAAAATTCTTAAAACAGACAATTGGTATTATATCAGTATCAGTCAGGTACAGCCAAGCGGGGAAAGAACAATGGAGTAGAGCTGGTAGGCATGATCCCTGCCCCAAAGAAGCTAATTGTCTAGAGGAGGGGAGAAAGTTGTCGATGTATGAGGTGCCTGAGGCATCGAGTGGTCTTAGAAAAAAAGGAAATTGGAGACTGTAGAGGAGTGCTAAAACCAAAATCCAGTTAAAGCTAAGTAGATAGAGCATGAGCCTGGGAGTCAGAGAACCTGGGTTCTATTCCCAGATCCACCAGTTTTTCTGCTGTGTGACCTTGGGCAAGTCACTTTAGCTTCTCTATGCCTCTCAGTTCCCTCATCAGTAGAATGGAAATTAAACACTACTCCTTCCTACTTAGATTGTGAACCCAGTCTGGGGCAGGGACTGGGACCAATCTGATTACCCGAATGCTTGGTACATAGTGAGAGTTTAATAAATGCTACACTAATAATGATAATAATAATAATAATAACGGTATTTGCTAAGCGCTTACTATGTATCAAGCACTGTTCTAAGTGCCTGAGTAGATACAAGGTAGTCAGATTGTCCCACATGGGGCTCACAGTCTTTAATCCCTGTTTCACAGATGAAGTAACTGAGGCACAGAAAAGTGAAGTGACTGGCCCAAAGTCACACAGCTGATAAGTGGTGGAGTCAGGAGCACTTAGTACAGTACTCTGCACACAGTAATCACTCAATAAATACGATTGAATGAATGAATGAATGATGAGAACCTATGACCTTCTTACTCCCGGGGCAGTGCTCTATCCACCACGCCATGCTGCTTCACCATAATAATATAGGCAGCAAGTGTACACAGTTTATTTCAAGAGTTTAGACACAAATAGCTGAAAGATAAATACAGTCAAGCAGCAAGATAAAAAACAGCATTCCTCAATTCCTTTATACCTTAATTTGTTCCCATGTACTGAGAAACTTTTATCTCTAAAATAACATGGTATTTATTCTGAGATCATTTTACTTTGTTTCTTTACAAAGAACACAGGTCCACATGTTTTACTCAAGAATAGATTTTTTTTCATATGCTGCTTCAACTTCTTTTCCTCACATCCTGCATTCTGTCACAGCTACATCCAGAACAACATTTGCTGTTGGTATTTCTACAGGAATGACATCTGGACAGATCCTGGAGAATGAAGCTGGGCATCAGCATGAACATTTAATCCATAGAGAAATGACTGGTGTAAACATACTGTATTTTTTAAAAGTTCATTTTTTTTTCCAGAACAAAAACATCATATAAATCCAGGAAAAGCAGTGTGGCTTAGGGGATAGAGCACAGACCTGGGAGTCAGAAGGTCCTGGGTTCTAATCCCAGCTCCACCAAATGTCTGTTGCGTGACCTTGGACAAGTCACTTCAATTCTCTGGGCCTCAGTTGCCTCATCTGTAAAACGGGGATTAAGAGTGCAAGCCCTATGTGGGACAGGGACTGTGTCAAACCTGATTAACTAGTATCCAGCCCAGTTCTTAGAACATTGCTATTATGAGGTAATAAATCAATCAATCAATGATATTTATTGAATGCTACTATATGCAGAGAAGTATACTAAGTGCTTGGGTGAATTAGAACAGAATTAGAGGACATGTTTCCTACCTATAATGAGTTTAGAGTCTAGAGTGGGAGCTTAAAGTCTAGAGGTAACTATCTAAAAGAGGAATGAACAAGTAGGCAACAAAGATGTAGCTGCACAAAGGAAAAATTAAAATGTGAACATATTAAGAGAAAATGTTTGAATTTTGGACAGTTATTTGTATGTATATTTATTCTGCATGTACATATATGCATTAGGGATAGAAAGAGAAATAAACTGAGTTCTAGAATGGGGATGATAAAGAGTTTAGAAAGCTGAATATTTTAGAAAAACAGAAAGAATTATCTTAGGTGAAAACTTGCCATGATTGAGTGCTTGCTCACTGGACTCATATTGCATAATGTATCCCGGTGCAGCTAAGAATACCTCCTGAAACTCCCATAACATTTCATAAATTAAGTTAAAATGTCAATGAGTTTTCCCAAACAAATAATATTATGTAACTGATTTAATTTCCTATCAGCAATTATCTGCAATTTGTGTTTAAGTCTTATTCCTTCTCAGTGGAATTTTTGGAGGATTAGTGAGAGATTGTCTGCGAAATCAATTTTTTTCATGAAAAACTGCAGGCAGGAAAAGTGTCTACCAACTCAGTTTTATTGTTCTCTCCCAAAAGCCTAGTGCAGTGCTCTGTAGGCAGTAAGTGCTCAATAAATGCCATCAATTGATTTATGAAAATTTATAATGAAAGTGACACAGGAGCAAATACTGCAAAAATGCAAATAATAATAATTTTGATATTTGTTAAGCACTTACTATGTGCCAAGCACTGTTCTAAGTGCTGGGGGAGATAGAAGGTAATCAGGTTGTCCCAGAAAATAATAATAATAATAATAATAATAATAATAATAATAATGGCATTTATTAAGTGCTTACTATGTGCAAAGCACTGTTCTAAGTGCTGGGGGGATACAAGGTGATCAGGTTGTCCCACGTGGGGCTCACAGTCTTAATTACCATTTTACAGATGAGGTAACTGAGGCCCAGAGAAGTTAAGTGACTTGGCCAAAGTCACACAGCTGACAAGTGGCAGAGCTGGGATTTGTACCCATTTCCTCTGACTCCAAAATCTGCTGGCTCACAGTCTTAATCCCCATTTTCCAGATGAGGTAAATGAGGTACAGAGAAGTTAAGTGACCTGACCAAAATCACACCACTGATAAGTGGTGGAGCTGGGATTGGAACCCATGACCTCTGACTCCCAAGCCCGTGCTCTTTCCACTGAACCACACTGCTTTTGCAACTAGTGATGATTGTTGAGTGACAGGGAGGCTCACTAGCCATGTTTACATCTTCCTGTTTCCACTGCTGCTGATGAAGCTAATGATATCTAGAGTCAGGGGACATCCTTGAGGAAGAGAGGGCTGAGGATCCCTCAGATTGAAGAAAGCCACTCCCTACGTCCCTGTTCCATTGAGTGCATTGCTGCATGTGGCATTTCCTTCAATGGAAATGATCCTGATGTACTTCTTTGTGGGGGAGAAACCCACAGGTATCATTCAGCACAGATGTCTCTACTCTTCCAAAACCTCCAATGACTATCCATTCTCCTTTGCATCAAGAAAAAATTCTTATTATTACCTCTAAGGCTCTCTACCGTTTTACCCAATTTTAAGTTCTTCCATCATTGCACCAGGCTATATCCAGAGAAATGCCTTTTGTCAGAAGAACATTATCTAACCTGCCATTTCCTCTCCCTGACCTATCCAAAATGCCTTGGGAAAAGATGCATTCTGGCCAATCTGAGCATCCTGCAATTAGGTTGAATAGAGGCATCCATCTCCTCTCATCTGACCGCAGGTAATCGAGAGTGTGTATGGTCAGGAGAGTGTAAACTAGACTCTAGATTGTGCACAGATATATACTCTATTGTATTGTGCTCTCCCAAGTGCTTATTAAATAACACTATTTGGTTTCTTAAAGAGGAGGCTGGTAGGATTAGAGGAGCCTTCTAATCCCTCTCATTAGACTCACTCACTGCTGTACACTTGCTTGCTTCATTTTTCTAACTTTAAATGTTCACATTTTTAGTATCACATAATCTGTATTCATCCAGTAAAATGGCAAGAAATTATTCAAAATAGAAGCAGTTTTAAGATTCAGAAATATTGAAGTATAGCAAATGTTTATACATTAAGGAGCAGTATATGTATCTGGGAAGGGAAAGTGTTAACTGCTGCAGAGTGTAGTGAAAACAAAATAAGTTGTGTTTCATAAGGAACTGTTCTTGACATTTTCAACTTCCCTGTATTTAAACACTGAGGGGCCTATTTCAGTGATTTTCGGTGTTACAGAAAGTCTTTGTTAATTAGAATGAAATGGACTGTCATAAACTAATAGATTGCGTGGAATTTCATATTAGGAATAAATTACTTTCTTGTGTCAGAGTTTATCCCTAAATGATGTTTTCATGTTAAGCTGTTAATTAAAGCAAGTCATTCTGTTTCATTTACCATCATTAAGGCAAAACAATTTGATTAAAAAAAAACAGTTCAAAGTTGGAAGAACAGACATGAGACTGTGTGGAAGAAAAAATTCATTATTGCTACAAAATGATCCAGGGAAAAAGTCAGAAAATGTGTTCCAGTCAATCAATCAATCACATTTGTTGAGCGCTTACTACACAGTAAGTAACTGTACTAAGAAACTTGGGAGAGTACAATATAAGAATATAGCATACACATTCCCTGTTCACAAACTTTACAGTCTAAAGAGGGAGACAGACATTAACATAAGTAAATTATGAATGAATACGTAAGTGCTGTGGGGCTCGGGTGGGAGGGGGTGAGTAAAGGGAACAAGTCAGGGAGACGCAGAATGGAGTGGGGAAAGAGGAAATGAGGGCTTAGTCAGGGTAGACCTCTTGGAGGAGATGTGTCTTCAATAAGGCTTTGAAGATGAGAGTGATTGCCTGCCTGTAATGAAGAGGGAGAGCCTTCCAGAAAGGTTGTTCCCAGCCAGAAGCAGGACGTGGGAGAGAGGTCGGCAATGAGATAGACAAGTTTGAGGTACAGTGAGTAGGTTGGCATTAGAGGAGCAAACTTTGCTGGCTGGGTTGTAGTAGGAGAGTAGTGAGGTGAGGTAAGAGGGGGCAAGGTGATTGTGGTAAGGAGTTTCTGTTTAATACGGAGGTGGATGGGCAGTTACTGGAGTTTCTTGAGGAGTGGAGAAACATGGACTTAACTTTTTGCAGAAAAATGATCTGGGAAGCAGAGTGAAGTATGGACTAGAGTGGGGAGACACTGGAGGCACGGAAGTCAGCAAGGAGGGTGATCTAGTAATCAAGGTGGTATAGAATAAGTGCTTGGATTAGCATGGTAGCAATTTGGATGGAGAGGAATGCATAGATTTTAGTGATGTTGTGAAGATTGAATCCACGTGATTTAGTGATAGATTGAATATATGGGTTGAATGAGAGAGAGAAGTCAAGGATAATGCCATGCTTACAGGCTTATGAGACAGGGCAGGGGTTGGGTGGGAAGGTAAGGAGTTCTGTTTTGGACACGTTAAATTTGCGACATCCAAGTAGAGATATTTTGAAGGCAGGAGGAGATGCGAGATTAAATGCCATTGCTGTGTGGTACTGTTCCCACCTGACCATTCATTAGCTTTACCCTTGGCAAGTTCACTGACCTCAGTTAATGTCATAAATGTAATAAGCAGTTTAAGAAGTCATGGTTCAAGGACTCTCTGATGTACTGCAAGCTGTTGTTCATGAGGTGCAGGGCAGTGATGTCAGTATTTATAATAAGCATGATAAGGAAATTTAAGCACTTACTATGTGCCAAGTGCTGTAGAAAGTGTTAGGGTAAATACAATATAAGAATATTGGACACATTCCTCTCCCATATGGGACTCACAGTCTAAATGGATGAGAGAACAAGTGTTAAGTCACCATTTTATACTTGAAGTAGCTGAGGCACAGAGAAGTGACTTGCCTGTGGATCAGCGCTTACAACAGTGCTTGGCACATAGTAAGTGCTTAACAAATACCATAATTATTATATGCAGCAGGCAAGTGGTGGAGTCAGGATTACAACCCAGGTCTGGAAAGGGCCCCCTGTTAGTAACAGCAGCGTTGCCCCAGAAAGCTAGGACTTCCATTTCCTCCTTGAAACTGCAAAGAGAAAGGAAATAAATCCAGGACTTGTGACAATGGCCTGAAACCAGAGAGTCAGGAGGTGGGACAAATGTTCAGGAGCCTGTCCGGGGGAGTTGGGGAACAGCTGAGTCCAAGTTGTCCTCTCCTGCCCTAATTATCTGATGGTAAATAATAATAACAATAATGGCATTTGTTAAGTGCTTACTATGTGCAAAGCACTGTTCTAAGCGCTGGGGTGGATACTGATGATCAAGTTGTCCCACGTGGGGCTCATAGTCTTAATCCCCATTTTCCAGATGAGGTAACCGAGGCAAAGAGAAGTTAAATGACTTGTCCAAAGTCACATAGCTGACAAGCAGTGGAGCCAGGATTAGAACACATGACCTCTGACTCCCAAGCCCAGGATCTTTCCACTGAGCCATGCTGCTTCTCATAGGAGTGGTGATCAGTATCATCATCAATCCCTTCAATAGGGATTTTGCTACAAACCACTAATACAAATGAATGGATCTTGCCCTTCTGCCTTAAGGGGCAACAAAGAGAACATTCTGGGTATAAAGTGAAAATGTGGGTCCTCGTACTATACCATTTATAACTGTTGGGGTGGCTGAAGAGGACATCCTTTCAGGAGTCTTGGACTGTTTTTTAATGCTCTACCAGTTCTTCTCTATTGGCAGTAGGGTATCAATCAATCATATTTATTGAGCACTTAGTATGGACAGTGCCCTGTACTAAGCATTTGCGAGATTACAATACAGCAAAGTTGGTAGACATGTTCCCTGCCCACATTGCAATTATAGTCTAGATGGATGAGACAGTTTTAATATAAATAAATAAATTAAATTACAGATATGTACATAAGTGGTATAGGACTGAGGGAGGGGTGAATAAAGGATACAAATTCCAGCACAAGGGTAACACAGAAGGAACTGGGAAAGCAGGAAATGAAGGCTTAGTTGGGGAAGGCCACTTGGAAGCCTTGGAAGGTGGGGAGAGCGATTGTCTGTTGGATATGAAGAGGCAGGAAGCTCCAGGCCAGAGACAAGACATGGGCAAGGGGTTGGCAGTGAGAAAGACAGTATCAAGGTACAGTGAATAAGTTGGCATTAGAGGAGTGAAGTGTGTGAGCTGGACTGTAGTAGGAAATCAGTGAGGTAAGCTAGACCTGATTAAGTCCTATGAAGTTGATGGTAGGAAATGTCTGCTCAATGTGGAGGTGAATGGGTAACCACTTGAGATTCTTGAGGGGTGGGGAAACGTGGACTGAACTCAGTGCATGGGAAGGGAAGGGAAAGGGTCAGTCCAGCCCTCCTCCATCATCATCGTCATCATCATCATCATCAAAGGTATTTATTGAGTGCTGACTATGTACAAAACACTGTTCTAAGCATTTGGGAAAGTACAATACAACAGAGTTGTCAGAAAACAATAAATCCCTGGACGGTGGAACCTGGTTGACAAGGGACCTCTGAAATACATGCCCGCAGCTCCCATCTAGCCTCTGTTTCTATTGTGGGGGCATATCTTATCCCCAGCATGGATGAGCATTCATTCATTCAATCGCATTTATTGTGAGCTTATTGTGAACAAAGCATTGTACTCAGCACTTGGGAGAGTACAATATAACAATAAACAGACACATTCCCTGCCCACAAGGAGCTTACAGTCAACAAGTTGCTTTGCCTGATTTCTCTTAAAAATGCAGACTCCCAGATGAATAAGTCCTACAAAGACTTATTTGAGGCTTAATACTCCCTCCTAAAATTAATTTAGAATACAAATCATACCCAGCATTTTAGGTGAAAATCAGGAGGCCCAGGCATTGTTCTTTATCTGACTCTAATCATGGAACCAATTGAAATAATGAATGATGAAAGCAGTACAGTATTCATTTTTCATGTTTTGATCCCTTTATTCTGAGCTTCTCCACTGATTCCGTGTAGCATGAATGTCCCATTTTTTAGGCTGTCAAATGATTTGGTAATTTTAATTTCTCCTGGTAGTCTAATGAACTCATTATAATTAAGTCAGTTTATTCAAAGAGAAATCCAACACCCAAAAAGCTGCTGTGACTTGCTCTTGAAGTTCCAGGGTCATGCAGCAAATAAGTGTTGGAAGTTCGTTCCACAGCTGCTACTGAAATGAGGAGTTTCTAGGGCTTTGCTCCTGGTCTATTTATTGGGAATGTTTCTCTAGGACAGCCTTTGGAAAGCAGATTCCAATTAAAGTCACATTGCCCTACGGGGAGCTATTTTTAAATAGATCACACTGAAAAGTTCTTCTGGGGATGTGGCATTTCTCAAAATTCCATCTCTCCTCCAAGTCGGCTGCAATGTTGCCTGTAGGCCTTTCTAATACAAGTCCATTTTCAATCTGAGTAAGATTTCTCTTCAAATCAATGAACACAAGAGGCTTATAACATATCGATGATGCCCTACACAAAAGGATATGAATAAGAATAATAATAACAATAATAATAATAGTTACTGCATTTGTTAAGCTCTTGTACTAAGTGCTGTTGAAGCTACAAAGAAAATCAGGTCAGACATGATTCCTATTATTATTATCAATTAATAACAATTGTGGTATTGTTAAGCACTACAATGTGCCTGGCAGTATACTAAGCACTGGGGTGTTTACAAGCAAATTGGGTTGACACAGTCCCTATCCCACATGGAACTCACAGTCTCAATCCCCATTTTACAGATAATAATAATAATAATAGCATTTGTTAAGGGCTTACTATGTACAAAGCACTGTTCTAAGCTCTGGGGAGGTTACAAGGTGATCAGGTTGTCCCATGAGGGGGGGGGAGGGGGGCTCATAGTTTTAATCCCCATTTTACAGATGAAGTAACTGAGGCACAGAGAAGTTAAGTAACTTGCCCAAAGTCACACAGCTGACAGTTGGTGGAGCTGGGATTTGAACCCATGACCTCTGACTCCAAAGCCCATGTTCTTTTCACTGAGCCACACTGCTTCTCCTAGCCACACTGCTCTCCTGGAGGTAACTGAGGCCCAGAGAAGTGAAATGATTTGTCCAAGATCCTACACCAGACATGGCAGAGCTAGGATTAGAATCCAGGTCCTATTGACTTGCAGGCCTATATTCTATCCACTAGGCCATGCACAGTCTAGGAGGGAAAGAAAATAGGTATTGAATCCCCATTTTGTTGATAAGGAAACTGAAGCCCAGAGAAGTGAAGTAACTTGCCCAAGGTCACACAGCAGGCAGGTGATAAAGGGATGGCTCACTTCTTCCTACCTCCTACGGGGCTCCAAAAGGAACGTTCCCTGTGAAGTGGGTGGTGATTCTGCAGCCCAAGGCAGCAGAGAAGTAGTTGGTCCTGGTTAGATTCCCCCTCCTGCTGGCCACTGCCTCCCATCCCATCCACCCCACCTGTTTTCTGAACCAAGAAAACTCATTCTGATGAGTCTCCCTACGGTTATTCAATAGTCATCTCTGGAAATGGAATCAAATGTTGCTACAATCAGTCAATCGTATTTATTGAGTATTTACTGTGTGCAGAGCACTGTACTAAGCGCTTGGGAAGTACAAGTTGGCAACATATAGAGACAGTCCCTACCCAACAGTGGGCTCACAGTCTAGAAGGGGGAGACAGAGAACAAAACCAAACATACTAACAAAATAAAATAAATAGAATAGATATGTACAAGTAAAATAAATAAATAAATAAATAGAGTAATAATATGTACAAACATATATACATATATACAGGTGCTGTGGGGAAGGGAAGGAGGTAAGATGGGGGGATGGAGAGGGGAACGAAGGGGAGAGGAAGGAAGGGGCTCAGTCTGGGAAGGCCTCCTGGAGGAGGTGAGCTCTCAGTAGGGCCTTGAGATACAGTGATACAGTGAATGGTGTGGGTGCTTTCGTATACAGATACAGAGAAGCAGCGTGGCTCAGTGGAAAGAGCCCGGGCTTTGGAGTCAGAGGTCATGAGTTCAAATACCAGCTCCACCAATTGTCAGCTGTGTGACTTTGGGCAAGTCACAACTTCTCTGTGCCTCAGTTACCTCATCTGTAAAATGGGGATTAAGACTGTGAGCCCCCCGTGGGACAACCTGATCACCTTGTAACTTCCCCAGTGCTTAGAACAGTGCTTTGCACATAGTAAGTGCTTAATAAATGCCATTATTATTATTATTATTATATCCAGGAGCACAGAGCTCTCTCAGTCCATTTGCATTGAGCTGGGATTTTTCAGTCCTATCTTGCTGAGTTCAGTTGCAGCACCTGCAAGCAGATACAATGCAGCCTCCCCAGGACCACCTGTTGGCAAACAGTTGCACTTTGGGGGTGTTCAGAATACTAAAACTTGAGATGAAAAAGTAGGCAAAGGATTTTATAATTTGGAGGTTGGCCAACACAGTATGAAATCAGCCCATGAAACTCCCCACTGCCAGTTCAGAGTATAAGCTATTTGTGTGGCAGAAAATGTGTTACTTGTTTATTCTGTTTCTCACCAAGAGCTTAAGTGGTTAGCAGCCACCAGGTAGGTTCAGTAAAGGGTGCTGCTGCTACTACTATTAGTATTACTACTGCTACTATTACTACTACAACTACTTCTGCTATTTTCAGGCACTTGTACACAGAGGAACAGGGAGTCACTGTAGCAGTATCTTCTAATTCTAACAGTAGCTCCATATGTGTATTTTTGCGTGTGTGTGTGTGTGTGTGTGTCTGTGTGCAAGACATTTCAAATGGATGCAGCAGGAAGTGGATTGGTTGAGGTATTAAGCTGTTCTTTAAGAATCATTTCAGTAATTTTCTGATTCAATAAGTTATTGGTAGAAGAGTTTATTAATTGATAATAACTTTAGGAGATAATAAAGAGCCAAGAAATTAAACAGGGAATTATTTTTACCACACTTTTTCTGCAACAGCACTTCTTGATCTGACAATAAAAGTCCCTCCCCCATTTGAAATGCACTGGGCAATGCCTGCTAATGAGATCTAACTGAACAGCTTACCTACAGCTTTCATCAGCCCTGCAAAAGGGGCTGGAAAACCCATCTTCCATATGTACGACCCATTCAGATTACCTGGTTGAGCAGGTAAGGCTATAGGTTTTCCTGAAGCTACCTGAATCTCAGCTGAAACCTGGGAGAAAACTGTAGAAAACTAACCAGCCTAGTATGCTGTGGTCTAGAAAGGAAATGCTGTTTTTGTGCTGAAGCTTCACGAGGATTATTAGCATCAAACCCATTTTTCAGAAGGCAGTATGCTTGGGTGCACAGAGTGGACCTCTAAGTCCCATACTACTTTTTCGGTTGTGCACATCATCAATCATCATCAATCATATTTATTGAGCGCTTACTATGTGCAGAGAACTGTACTAAGCGCTTGGGAAGTACAAATTGGCAACATATAGAGACAGTCCCTACCCAACAGTGGGCTCACAGTCTAGAAGGGGGAGACAGAGAACAAAACCAAACATACTAACAAAATAAAATAAATAGAATAGATATGTACAAGTAAAATAAATAAATAAATAAATAGAGTAATAATATGTACAAACATATATACATATATACAGGTGCTGTGGGGAAGGGAAGGAGGTAAGATGGGGGGATGGAGAGGGGAACGAAGGGGAGAGGAAGGAAGGGGCTCAGTCTGGGAAGGCCTCCTGGAGGAGGTGAGCTCTCAGTAGGGCCTTGAGATACAGTGATACAGTGAATGGTGTGGGTGCTTTCGTATACAGATACAGAGAAGCAGCGTGGCTCAGTGGAAAGAGCCCGGGCTTTGGAGTCAGAGGTCACGAGTTCAAATACCAGCTCCACCAATTGTCAGCTGTGTGACTTTGGGCAAGTCACAACTTCTCTGTGCCTCAGTTACCTCATCTGTAAAATGGGGATTAAGACTGTGAGCCCCCCGTGGGACAACCTGATCACCTTGTAACTTCCCCAGTGCTTAGAACAGTGCTTTGCACATAGTAAGTGCTTAATAAATGCCATTATTATTATTATATCCAGGAGCACAGAGCTCTCTCAGTCCATTTGCATTGAGCTGGGATTTTTCAGTCCTATCTTGCTGAGTTCAGTCGCAGCACCTGCAAGCAGATACAATACAGCCTCCCCAGGACCACCTGTTGGCAAACAGTTGCACTTTGGGGGTGTTCAGAATACTAAAACTTGAGATGAAAAAGTAGGCAAAGGATTTTATAATTTGGGGGTTGGCCAACACAGTATGAAATCAGCCCATGAAACTCCCCACTGCCAGTTCAGAGTATAAGCTATTTGTGTGGCAGAAAATGTGTTACTTGTTTATTCTGTTTCTCACCAAGAGCTTAAGTGGTTAGCAGCCACCAGGTAGGTTCAGTAAAGGGTGCTGCTGCTACTACTATTAGTATTACTACTGCTACTATTACTACTACAACTACTTCTGCTATTTTCAGGCACTTGTACACAGAGGAACAGGGAGTCACTGTAGCAGTATCTTCTAATTCTAACAGTAGCTCCATATGTGTATTTTTGCGTGTGTGTGTGTGTGTGTGTGTGTCTGTGTGCAAGACATTTCAAATGGATGCAGCAGGAAGTGGATTGGTTGAGGTATTAAGCTGTTCTTTAAGAATCATTTCAGTAATTTTCTGATTCAATAAGTTATTGGTAGAAGAGTTTATTAATTGATAATAACTTTAGGAGATAATAAAGAGCCAAGAAATTAAACAGGGAATTATTTTTACCACACTTTTTCTGCAACAGCACTTCTTGATCTGACAATAAAAGTCCCTCCCCCATTTGAAATGCACTGGGCAATGCCTGCTAATGAGATCTAACTGAACAGCTTACCTACAGCTTTCATCAGCCCTGCAAAAGGGGCTGGAAAACCCATCTTCCATATGTACGACCCATTCAGATTACCTGGTTGAGCAGGTAAGGCTATAGGTTTTCCTGAAGCTACCTGAATCTCAGCTGAAACCTGGGAGAAAACTGTAGAAAACTAACCAGCCTAGTATGCTGTGGTCTAGAAAGGAAATGCTGTTTTTGTGCTGAAGCTTCACGAGGATTATTAGCATCAAACCCATTTTTCAGAAGGCAGTATGCTTGGGTGCACAGAGTGGACCTCTAAGTCCCATACTACTTTTTCGGTTGTGCACATCATCAATCATCATCAATCATATTTATTGAGCGCTTACTATGTGCAGAGAACTGTACTAAGCGCTTGGGAAGTACAAATTGGCAACATATAGAGACAGTCCCTACCCAACAGTGGGCTCACAGTCTAGAAGGGGGAGACAGAGAACAAAACCAAACATACTAACAAAATAAAATAAATAGAATAGATATGTACAAGTAAAATAAATAAATAAATAAATAGAGTAATAATATGTACAAACATATATACATATATACAGGTGCTGTGGGGAAGGGAAGGAGGTAAGATGGGGGGATGGAGAGGGGAACGAAGGGGAGAGGAAGGAAGGGGCTCAGTCTGGGAAGGCCTCCTGGAGGAGGTGAGCTCTCAGTAGGGCCTTGAGATACAGTGATACAGTGAATGGTGTGGGTGCTTTCGTATACAGATACAGAGAAGCAGCGTGGCTCAGTGGAAAGAGCCCGGGCTTTGGAGTCAGAGGTCACGAGTTCAAATACCAGCTCCACCAATTGTCAGCTGTGTGACTTTGGGCAAGTCACAACTTCTCTGTGCCTCAGTTACCTCATCTGTAAAATGGGGATTAAGACTGTGAGCCCCCCGTGGGACAACCTGATCACCTTGTAACTTCCCCAGTGCTTAGAACAGTGCTTTGCACATAGTAAGTGCTTAATAAATGCCATTATTATTATTATATCCAGGAGCACAGAGCTCTCTCAGTCCATTTGCATTGAGCTGGGATTTTTCAGTCCTATCTTGCTGAGTTCAGTCGCAGCACCTGCAAGCAGATACAATACAGCCTCCCCAGGACCACCTGTTGGCAAACAGTTGCACTTTGGGGGTGTTCAGAATACTAAAACTTGAGATGAAAAAGTAGGCAAAGGATTTTATAATTTGGGGGTTGGCCAACACAGTATGAAATCAGCCCATGAAACTCCCCACTGCCAGTTCAGAGTATAAGCTATTTGTGTGGCAGAAAATGTGTTACTTGTTTATTCTGTTTCTCACCAAGAGCTTAAGTGGTTAGCAGCCACCAGGTAGGTTCAGTAAAGGGTGCTGCTGCTACTACTATTAGTATTACTACTGCTACTATTACTACTACAACTACTTCTGCTATTTTCAGGCACTTGTACACAGAGGAACAGGGAGTCACTGTAGCAGTATCTTCTAATTCTAACAGTAGCTCCATATGTGTATTTTTGCGTGTGTGTGTGTGTGTGTGTGTCTGTGTGCAAGACATTTCAAATGGATGCAGCAGGAAGTGGATTGGTTGAGGTATTAAGCTGTTCTTTAAGAATCATTTCAGTAATTTTCTGATTCAATAAGTTATTGGTAGAAGAGTTTATTAATTGATAATAACTTTAGGAGATAATAAAGAGCCAAGAAATTAAACAGGGAATTATTTTTACCACACTTTTTCTGCAACAGCACTTCTTGATCTGACAATAAAAGTCCCTCCCCCATTTGAAATGCACTGGGCAATGCCTGCTAATGAGATCTAACTGAACAGCTTACCTACAGCTTTCATCAGCCCTGCAAAAGGGGCTGGAAAACCCATCTTCCATATGTACGACCCATTCAGATTACCTGGTTGAGCAGGTAAGGCTATAGGTTTTCCTGAAGCTACCTGAATCTCAGCTGAAACCTGGGAGAAAACTGTAGAAAACTAACCAGCCTAGTATGCTGTGGTCTAGAAAGGAAATGCTGTTTTTGTGCTGAAGCTTCACGAGGATTATTAGCATCAAACCCATTTTTCAGAAGGCAGTATGCTTGGGTGCACAGAGTGGACCTCTAAGTCCCATACTACTTTTTCGGTTGTGCACATCATCAATCATCATCAATCATATTTATTGAGCGCTTACTATGTGCAGAGAACTGTACTAAGCGCTTGGGAAGTACAAATTGGCAACATATAGAGACAGTCCCTACCCAACAGTGGGCTCACAGTCTAGAAGGGGGAGACAGAGAACAAAACCAAACATACTAACAAAATAAAATAAATAGGATAGATATGTACAAGTAAAATAAATAAATAGAGTAATAAATATGTACAACCATATATACATGTATACAGGTGCTGTGGGGAAGGGAAGGAGGTAAGATGGGGGGGATGGAGAGGGGGACGAGGGGGAGAGGAAGGAAGGGGCTCAGTCTGGGAAGGCCTCCTGGAGGAGGTGAGCTCTCAGCAGGGCCTTGAAGGGAGGAAGAGAGCTAGCTTGGCAGATGGGCAGAGGGAGGGCATTACAGGCCCGGGGGATGACGTGGGCCGGGGGTCGATGGCAGGACAGGCGAGAACGAGGTACAGTGAGGAGATTAGCGGCGGAGGAGCGGAGGGTGCGGGCTGGGCAGTAGAAGGAGAGAAGGGAGGTGAGGTAGGAGGGGGCGAGGTGATGGACAGCCTTGAAGCCCAGGGTGAGGAGTGCACATAGCCTTAGTGGAGCTTTGCTGCCATTAGATAACTACAGAATAAAGAAGTAACACCCATAACTATTTCTAAGGATTATTCTTCATCCCATATCTTGATGAAAAGTGGCAGTGTTCATTTTGCTATGGGAGAAAACCATTTTTCTATAGTGAAAAAGGTGAAAATCGAGCATCTTTTTTTTTCCCTCAGTTGCCCAAACACTGAATTGATACAATATTTATTATTTTTTAAAAATGGTATTTGTTAAGTGCTTACTATGTTCTAGGCACTATTCTACATGCTGGGGTAGATAAAAGATTATCGAATCCTACATGGGGCTCACCGAGTCTTAATCCCCATTTTACAGATGAGGTAACCAAGGAACAGGGAAGTTAAGTGACTTGCCCAAAGTCACACAGCAGACAAGTGGTGGAGCGGGGATTAGAACACAGGTCCTTCTGACTCCCAGGCCCCTGCGCTATCGACAGGGCCATGCTGATTCCCCATTCATTAATTTATTCTTTTCCTTTGTAAATACGAAGCAGCATTTGGAGGGAATATGGTGATGTGTAAGCGAAAGTTACTAAAGCGAATGATTTGAGTCCCTCCTTCAGTGTCATCTATGCACTTGGTTTGCATTCCTCAAGAACTTTGATACTGTCCCACCCCCAGCCCCACAGCACTTATTCTCACATGACAGCTTTCTTCCATGGCATAGTGGATAGAATACGGGCCTGGGAGTCAGAAGGAACTGGTTTCAATTCCCGGTTCTGCTGCTTGTCTGCTGTGTGACCTTGGGTAAGTCACTCCACTTCTCTGTGCCTCAGTTACCTCATCCGTAAAATGGGGATTGAGACTGTGAGCCCTAGCTGGGACAGGGACTGTGTCCAACCCAATTTGCTTGTATCCACCCCAGCACTTAGTATAGTGCCTGTCACATAATAAACTCTTAACAAATACCATTATTATTATTATTATAATTATTATTATTATTATTATTATCATTAATTATCATTCCTCAACAACAACTCTCTCCTCGACCCCCTCCAGTCTGGCTTCCGTCCCCTACATTCCACGGAAACTGCCCTCTCAAAGGTCACCAATGACCTCCTGCTTGCCAAATCCAACGGCTCATACTCTGTCCTAATCCTCCTCGACCTCTCAGCTGCCTTTGACACTGTGGACCACCCCCTTCTCCTCAACACGCTATCTGACCTTGGCTTCACAGACTCCGTCCTCTCCTGGTTCTCCTCTTATCTCTCCGGTTGTTCTTTCTCAGTCTCTTTTGCAGGCTCCTCCTCCCCCTCCCATCCTCTTACTGTGGGGGTTCCCCAAGGTTCAGTGCTTGGTCCCCTTCTGTTCTCGATCTACACTCACTCCCTTGGTGACCTCATTCGCTCCCACGGCTTCAACTATCATCTCTACGCTGATGACACCCAGATCTACATCTCTGCCCCTGCTCTCTCCCCCTCCCTCCAGGCTCGCATCTCCTCCTGCCTTCAGGACATCTCCATCTGGATGTCCGCCCGCCACCTAAAGCTCAACATGTCGAAGACTGAACTCCTCGTCTTCCCTCCCAAACCTTGCCCTCTCCCTGACTTTCCCATCTCTGTTGACGGCACTACCATCCTTCCTGTCTCACAAGCCCGCAACCTTGGTGTCATCCTCGACTCCGCTCTCTCATTCACCCCTCACATCCAAGCCGTCTCCAAAACCTGACGGTCTCAGCTCCGCAACATTGCCAAGATCCGCCCTTTCCTCTCCATCCATATCGCTACCCTGCTCATTCAAGCTCTCATCCTATCCCGTCTGGACTACTGCTCCAGCCTTCTCTCTGATCTCCCATCCTCCTGTCTCTCTCCACTTCAATCCATACTTCATGCTGCTTCCCGGATTATCTTTGTCCAGGAACGCTCTGGGCATATTACTCCCCTCCTCAAAAATCTCCAGTGGCTACCAATCAATCTGCGCATCAGGCAGAAACTCCTCACCCTGGGCTTCAAGGCTGTCCATCGCATCGCCCCCTCCTACCTCACCTCCCTTCTCTCCTTCTACAGCCCAGCCCACACCCTCCGCTCCTCCGCCGCTAATCTCCTCACTGTACCTCGTTCTCGCCTGTCCCGCCATCGACCCCCGGCCCACGTCATCCCCAGGGCCTGGAATGCCCTCCCTCTGCCCATCCACCAAGCTAGCTCTCTTCCTCCCTTCAATGCCCTGCTGAGAGCTCACCTCCTCCAGGAGGCCTTCCCAGACTGAGCCCCTTCCTTCCTCTCCCCCTCGCACCCCTCTCCATCCCCCCATTTTACCTCCTTCCCTTCCCCACAGCACCTGTATATATGTATATATGTTTGTACATATTCATTACTCTATTTATTTATTTATTTATTTTACTTGTACATATCTGTTCTATTTATTTTATTTTGTTGGTATGTTTGGTTTTGTTCTCTGTGTCCCCCTTTTAGACTGTGAGCCCACTGTTGGGTAGGGACTGTCTCTATATGTTGCCAATTTGTACTTCCCAAGCGCTTAGTACAGTGCTCTGCACATAGTAAGCTCTCAATAAATACGATTGATGATGATGATGATGATCAGTACAAAAATTAGATGCACATTGTGGAACCAAGTCAGAAAAACTCTGCCATTTCCCTTATCTGTAATTCATTCATTCATTCAATCGTATTTATTGAGTGCTTACTGTGTGCAGAGCACTGTACTAAGCACTTGGGAAGTACAAGTCAACAACGTATAGAGATGGTCCCTACCTAACAACGGGCTCACAGTCTAGATGCCTGTCTCCCCTTCTAGACTGTACGATCCTTGTGGATAGTGCTCTGTACAGAGTGCATAGATAGATATATTCAATAGATATCATTGATTAATTGCATTCATTGCGTTTGTGAAACAACCTGGCCATTTGGCCATTAACCTGGTACAAAAGCAATCTTAATGGTACCTAAAAGAGAGATGGTCTTGAAACAATTTTGAAACATGGGCAGCAGCATGACCTAGTGAATAAAGCTTGGGCCTGGGAGTCAGAAGGAACTGGTTTCTAATCAATCAATCAATCAATCAATCAATCAATCGTATTTATTGAGCACTTACTGTGTGCAGAGCACTGCACTAAGCGCTTGGGAAGTACAAGTTGGCAACATATAGAGACAGTCCCTACCCAACAGTGGGCTCATAATCCTGGCTCCACCATTAGTCTGCTCTGTGACCTTGGGCTAGTCACTTTATTTTTCTGCACCTCTGTTCCCTCATCTGGAAAATGGGGATTGAGTCTATGAGCCCCATGTGGGATAGGGACTGTTTCCAACCCTATTTGCTTATATTCATTCAAACATATTTTTTGAGCATTTACTGTGTGCACAGCACTCCACTAAGCACTAGGGAGAATACAATATAATAATAATAGCAATAGTTATGGTATTTGTTAAGCACTTATGTGCCAGGCACTGTACTAAGCAAGACTGTGAGCCCATTGTTGGGTAGGGACCATCTCTATATGTTGCCTACTTGTACTTCCCAAGCATTTAATACAGTGCTCTGCACACAGTAAGCGCTCAATAAATATGATTGAATGAATGAATGAACAAGCAAACAGGTTGGACACAGTCCCTATCCCTCATGGGGCTCACAGTTTCAATCCCCATTTTACAGATGAGGTAACTGAGGCAGAGAAGTGAAGTGACTTGTCCAAAGTCACACAACAGACAAGTGGTGGAGCAGGGATTAGAACTTCTACCTCAACTCCCAGTCTACCCCAGAGCTTAGTACAGTGCCTGACATATAGTGAGTGCTTAACAAATAATCAATCAATCAATCAATCAATCGTATTTATTGAGCGCTTACTATGTGCAGAACACTGTACTAAGCGCTTGGGAAGTACAAATTGGCAACACATAGAGACAGTCCCTACCCAACAGTGGGCTCACAGTCTAAAAGGGGGAGACAGAGAACAGAACCAAACATACCAACAAAATAAAATAAATAGGATAGAAATGTACAAGTAAGATAGATAAATAAATAAATAAATAGAGTAATAAATATGTACAACCATATATACATATATACAGGTGCTGTGGGGAAGGGAAGGAGGTAAGATGGGGGGATGGAGAGGGGGACGAGGGGGAGAGGAAGGAAGGGGCTCAGTCTGGGAAGGCCTCCTGGAGGAGGTGAGCTCTCAGCAGGGCCTTGAAGGGAGGAAGAGAGCTAGCTTGGCGGAGGGGCAGAGGGAGGGCATTCCAGGCCCGGGGGATGACGTGGGCCGGGGGTCGATGGCGGGACAGGCGAGAACGAGGTACAGTGAGGAGATTAGCGGTGGAGGAGCGGAGGTTGCAGGCTGGGCTGTAGAAGGAGAGAAGGGAGGTGAGGTAGGAGGGGGCGAGGTGATGGAGAGCCTTGAAGCCCAGGGTGAGGAGTTTCTGCTTGATGCGCAGATTGATTGGTAGCCACTGGAGATTTTTGAGGAGGGGAGTAATATGCCCAGAGCGTTTCTGGACAAAGATAATCCGGGTAGCAGCATGAAGTATGGATTGAAGTGGAGAGAGACACGAGGATGGGAGATCAGAGAGAAGGCTGGAGCAGTAGTCCAGACGGGATAGGATGAGAGCTTGAATGAGCAGGGTAGCAGTTTGGATGGAGAGGAAAGGGCGGATCTTGGCAATGTTGCGGAGCTGAGACCGGCAGGTTTTGGTGATGGCTTGGATGTGAGGGGTGAATGAGAGAGCGGAGTCGAGGATGACACCAAGGTTGCGGGCTTGTGAGACGGGAAGGATGGTAGTGCCGTCAACAGAGATGGGAAAGTCAGGGAGAGGACAAGGTTTGGGAGGGAAGACAAGGAGCTCAGTCTTCGACATGTTGAGCTTTAGGTGGCGGGCGGACATCCAGATGGAGATGTCCTGAAGGCAGGAGGAGATGCGAGCCTGGAGGGAGGGGGAGAGAGCAGGGGCAGAGATGTAGATCTGGGTGTCATCAGCGTAGAGATGATAGTTGAAGCCGTGGGAGCGAATGAGGTCACCAAGGGAGTGAGTATAGATTGAGAACAGAAGGGGACCAAGCACTGAACCTTGGGGAACCCCCACCGTAAGAGGATGGGAGGGGGAGGAGGAGCCTGCAAAAGAGACTGAGAAAGAACGACCAGAGAGATAAGAGGAGAACCAGGAGAGGACGGAGTCTGTGAAGCCAAGGTCAGATAGCGTGTTGAGGAGAAGGGGGTGGTCCACAGTGTCAAAGGCAGCTGAGAGGTCGAGGAGGATTAGGACAGAATATGAGCCGTTGGATTTGGCAAGCAGGAGGTCATTGGTGACCTTTGAGAGGGCAGTTTCCGTGGAATGAAGGGGACGGAAGCCAGACTGGAGGGGGTCGAGGATAGAGTTGTTGAGGAATTCTAGGCATAATTCTAGGAATTCTACCATAATTATTAAATAAAGGAGTTCCAGTATTTAGAGAGTAGAAGTGGTTTCACTCTGAATAGTCACCAAGCATTCTGATCCACTCAGAGCTGTTCTCTGGAGTTGATTTCCTGGGAGGAACAGATGAGCAGAACATATAAGTGGAACAAGCAGGATGAAAAGCAGAAAGGCGGAGGGAACTGGAGAGAAGGAGGGTTGGGGTCTGTGAGCCTTTGGGCAAGAGGAGAGCTGCCAGATCTGGTACTTAGGAGACAGACTGCAATTGGTGAGCAGCAGGGGCTGGGGAGAACAGGGACACAATCTGTTGTAGGAATAGAGGCACTGACAGTGACAGTAAGATTGGCAGGAGCAGGTGTGGGAGTCAAGGACAAGGCTAAGGACAACAGGCACAAAAAAGCTATTTCTATCATCTTGGGATAAAAGGGGAACCAATCTAGTCTAATAAACTGGATTAAATGGAAATGCAGATCAATTCTTGTGCTTGTAGTATGGCTTCTGAAAAAAATCAAATTTTAAAAATTGAATAAAAAATAATAATAAAAGAATTGTGGTATTTTGTTTATTAATTCATTCAATCATATTTATTGAGTGCTTACTATGTGCAGAGCACTGTACTAAGCACTTGGAAAGTAAAATTCAGCAACATAGATGATCCCTGCCCACAACGGGCTCAGAGTTTAGAAGAAGATTTGTTAAGCACTTACTGTGTGCTAAACACTGTTCTAAGTGCTGGGTAGATACAAGGTAATCAGGTTCCCATGTGGGACTAACAGTCTTAATCCCCATTTTACAGATGAGGCAACTGAGGCACAGAGAAGTGAAGTTACTTGCCCAAGGTCACACAGCAGACAGGTGGCAGAGGTGGGATTAGATTGGTTTTTTATGGTATTTGTTAAGTGCTTACTATGTGTCAAGCACTTTACTAAGCACTGTAGATACAAGGTTGTCAGGTTGGGTTTGGACACAGTCCCTGTTCCACACTGGGCTCACAGTCTAGTCCCCATTTTACAGATGAGGTAACTGAAGCCCAGAAAAGTTAAGTGTCTTGCCCAAGGTCACTCAGCAGACCAGAGGCAGAGCAGGGATTAGAACCCAGATCCTTAGGACTCCCAGGCCCCTGCTTTATCCACTAGGCCAAGCTGCTTCTTTTAAACTGAGCACAATTTTCAATTGTTTAAAATCTGGGGTGATGTAGCGCCTCATAAAATCCATGAAACCTCTAAGAAATAATCAACATATTCATGACACAAGAACATAAGATGTTTTACGTATGAAACTATAATAAATTGAAGATTAAAAGATTACAAGTTAAGGGTTACTTAGAGAAGCACTGTGGCTCAGTGGAAAGGGCTCGGGCTTTGGAGTCAGAGGTTATGGGTTCAAATCCCAGCTCCACCACTTGTCAGCTGTGTGACTTTGGGCAAGTCACTTCACTTCTCTGGGCTTCAGTTACCTCATCTGTAAAATGGGGATGAAGACTGTGAGCCCCCTGTGGGACAACCTGATCATCTTGTAACCTCCCCAGCACTTAGAACAGTGCTTTGCACATAGTAAGCACTTAATAAATGCCATTATTATTATTATTATTATTAATGTTGTGAAGTGATATTTGGAAGTGCCAGATTCTAAGAGTCAATTGACTTCTCTAGAAGTATTATTTGTTCAATAGGTTGACATGAAATTTCAATTTAGTTCGTTACACTATCCAAAAGTGAGTTAGATGTTCAGTTTATTCTGATTGTCCTGTAGCTTAATTCCTGATCTTGATATATTCCACAGTTGCTTTTTCCAACTGTCAAAAAGCAGCGTGGCCTAGTGGCAAGATCACGGGTTTGGGATGCAGAGGACATAGGTTCTAATACCAGCTCTGCCACTTGCCTATGGTGTGACTGTGGGCAAGTCACTTCACTTCTCTGTGCCTCAGTTACCTTTCTATAAAAAGAGGATTAAGACTGTGAGCCCCACGTGGGACAACCTGATTACCCTGTATACACCCCGCATTTAGAACAGCGCTTGGCACTTAGTAAGTGCTTAGCAAATACCATAATGATAATAATTATTAAAATGCAGCCCTTAGCCTCATGGAAGAAATTATTGGGCCGTGGAGCAAACTGAAATTTTTCCACCCATTTGCATGTATTTCAAAGTTGTAAATGTCTGTGAAAATTAAAAAGCACTCCATCAAGATGCATCATGGTATAATGGATAGAGCACAGGCCTGGGAGTCAGAAGGTCATGGGCTCTACTACTTGTCTGCTGTGTGACCTTGGACAAGTCACCGAACTTCTCTGTACCTCAGTTACTTCATCTGTAAAATGAGAATTGAGACTTTGAGTCCCACATGCGACAGGGACTGTGTCCAACCCAATTTGCTCATATCCACCCCAGTGCTTAGTACTGCTCCTGGCACATAGTAAGCGCTTAACAAATACCATAATTATTATTATTATTACTATATTTTCTAACTTGGTTCCAAAATGGACATCTAATTCCTGGGAAAGTGGCATGGAAAAAGGCTGTCGTGAGAAAACGTCATAAAGAGAGGAGAAGACATCCCATTCATTCATTCAATCATATTTATTGAGTGCTTACTGTGTGCAGAGCATTGTACTAAGCGCTTGAGGCATGATTCTTTGAAAGGTCATAATATTCTTGTGGCAAAACCCACCTTTCATTCAATCGTGCTTACTGAGAGCTTACTGTGTGCAAAGCATTGTACTAAGTGCTTGGGAGAATATGGTATAACAATAGACAGTTTTATTCCCTGCCCTTAATGAGCTTACAGTCTAGACCTACCTACTTCTTCAAAGAAAAAAAAATGAAGGAGGAAGAGGGAGAATTAAGTTGGGTAAACAAAGTATAGTTTTACTTCATTGAGTATCATTAATTGGTTCAGCACCGTGAAGGACATTTTCCTATCTGGTCCCTATAATCTAGGAGTTAATATTCCATTGAGGATGGAACATAAGATCATAACCAGTGTCATTTCTGGATCTAACCAATGGCTCATCTTTCTCTGTCTTGCTCAATAGCAACAGGACACTTGGAGGAAGTATGCGACTGAATGTCCCCTTTGTCATCCATCCCCATGGTTGGGGACAAATAAGCTAACATCCTAACTTTTCAGTCAGTCATGCAAATGAGAGTCTCCTCAGGGCTAGGGAGAGTGCAGCAGAAGTAAGACATGCATGTTAAAAGCCCAGCAGAGGAGCTTCTCTCATAGCCCCCCCAACCCCCGCCATTCACCTCCTCCAGGAGGCCTTCCCAGACTGATCCCCCTTTTTCCTCTCCTCCTCCCTATCCCCCACCTCCACCCTACCCTCTTCCCCTCCCCACAGCACTTGTATATATTTGTACAGATTTATTACTCTATTTTACTTGTACATATTTACTACTCTATTTTGTTAATGATGTGCCTCTAGCAGCATGGCTCAGTGGAAAGAGCATTTCCACTTTGGAGTCAGAGGTCATCGGTTCAAATCCCAGCTCTGCCAATTGTCAGCTGTGTGACTTTGGACAAGTCACTTAACTTTTCTGTGCCTCAGTTTCCTCAACTGTAAAATGGGGATTAAGACTGTGAGCCCCCCGTGGGACAACCTGATAACCTTGTAACCACCCCAGCACTTAGAACAGTGCTTTGCACATAGTAAGTGTTCAATAAATGTCATCATTATTATTTATTATTATATAGCTGCAATTCTATTTATTCTGACAGTTTTGACACCTGTCAACATGTTTTATTTTGTTGTCTGTCTCCTCCTCCTAGACTGTTGGGTAGGGACCATCTCTACATGTTGCTGACTTGTACTTCCCAAGCACTTAGTACAGTGCTCTGCACACAGTAAGCGCTCAATAAATATGATTGAATGAATGAATAGATTTCATGGCCTAGTGGAAAGAGCATGAGCCTGAGGAGTCAGAAGACCTAGGCTTTGTGACCTTAGGCAAGTCATTTAACATCTTTATGCCTTAGTTTCCTCATCTATAAAATGGGGATTCAATACTTGTTCTCTCTTTTACTAATGCTACAGAACCCATGTGGTCAGGGACTGATTGTGTTTGACCTGATTAACTTGTACCTGTCTCAGTGCTTTGAATAGTGCTAAGCATATAGTATGTGCTTAACAAGTATCAGTATTATTATTATCACTGTTATTATTACAGAGCCAAAAAAAAATCATCCCAAACTTTTCCTCTAGGAAAGTAACTCATGTTGATATTTGATTTTCCTGCGTCTATTCATCTATAAGTGTATGCAACCCTTCTTGAATCTTTTGAAATTTGGTACCTGTACAATATATCCTGTGGCAATAAACCCATATAATTACGGTGTTTCTTTTATTATGTTTTGAACCTCCCACTCTCAAACTTTAATGAGTGCTCCCTTGTTCTACCATTGTGGAATTTGTTGAACAGCAATCCTGTGTCACCCTGCCCACACTGTTTAGTATAACCTACAGGTGTTTTTATTACTAATTACAAGTGTTAAGGATCACTTCGGTGCAGGCATATATAGGCTGTCCCTATGACATCGAAGGTTTATTATGTCTAGTCTTTATTTTTCCCTTTTATTGGCTAGGCTTGGTCTTGGATGACTTGGGGAGAAAAGTTACTTAAAAGCAGTAGAATTATATCAATAATGCCATTTATTAATATTAATTTCTCTCTCCCCCTCCAGACTTTAAGCTTATTGTGGGTAGGGCATGTGTCTACCAATTCTATTATATTGTGCTTTCCCAAGCACTTAGTACAATGTTCTGCATGCAGTAAGTGCTCAATAATTATGATTGATTGAATGCTAAATACAAAATAATTAAATCAGGTTCAGTCTCTTTCCTACAGTCTAAGAGAAAGAGTGGTATCATCATCATTTTTGAAATGAGGGAATTGAGGCACAGATTAAGTGACTTGTCTAAAATCACACATCAGGCCAGTGGCAGAGCTGACTCTCAAACAATAATCCCCTTACTCCCAATCCACACCTTTTTTCACTAGGCCACCCTGCCTTTCATCCTATCTTCAGATCCCCATCCTACCCCACAGGGGGTGGAATTTGAAGACAATATTGTGTGAAGTAGAGGGGGAAGCTTGACATGAAGGCAGTAAGTGGCCTATCAATGTTTGGAAGTGGAACAGTAGAGCAAAAGTAATATTTACAAATGAAATACACCTAAAAATTAAATGCCAAGAAAGTAGAACACACTGAAAATTGATGGAGATCATCTCAGCTTCAGATTGAAGACTTAAGCCATTTTGTTACACTCTATTCTAATGCTAAGAATTCTGGGTGAATGCTTCATACAGTGAAACCAATGCTTTGCAAAGCAAGTTTGTGCACATCTATAGTATCTGCAGGACCTATTGCTTGTCATAAAGAAAAATATCCATTTCTGCTCAAAGTACAGATTCACTAATCTATTCTCAAAACTTAAACAAATCAACATCAAAAAAACCCAAATAATCTTATTTCAATGTAAGGCATATGGAGAGTTAGGTGGTTCATTTAGGTTTTAAAGGACTCAGTCATTTCACCCCATCCTACCTCACTTCACTGATCTCCCACAGCAGGTTCAGCTCACCGATTCCTCTCCTCAAGTGCCAGTTTACTCACTATGCCCTGACCTTGTCTAACAGAGAAGCAGCGTGGCTCAGTGGAAAGAGCCCGGGCTTGGGAGGAAGAGATCATGGGTTCTAGCCCCGGCTCCGCTACTTATCAGCTGTGTGACTTTGGGCAAGTCACTTAACTTCTCTGTGCCTCAGTTACCTAATCTGGAAAGTGAGGATTAAGACTGTGAGCCCCATGTGGGACAATCTGATTACCTTGTATCTACCCAGCGCTTAGAACAGTGCTTGGCACATAATAAGTGCTTAACAAATACCGAAATTATTATTATTATTATCTTTCCACTGACCCCTTTCTCACATCCTCCCATTAGTCTGGAACTCCCTACTCCTCCATATATGCTAGATCACCACTCTCTCCACCTTCAAAGCATTATTAAGGTCACATCTCCTCCAAGAAGCCTTCTCCAATTAAACCCTCTTTTCCCTGGTTGGTTCTCCCCCCTGTGTCAATATGCACTTGGATCTGTGAACTTTGAACATTTAATATTTACCTCATCCCCAACCCCACAACACTTATGTAAGTAACTTTAAAGTATATTTGATAAATTACTTATTTATTCATATTAATGCCTATCTCCCCCTCTAGATGGACAGCTCATTATTGGCAGGAAGATATCTACTAATTCTGCTATATTGTGTCTTCCAAGCACTTAGTAGAGTGTTCTGCACATAGTAAGAGGTCATTAAATGCCACTGATTGGTTGATTAATTGATCAGCATGGTCTAGTGGTAAAAACTCAGGACTGCGAGTTGGTTCTAATCCCAGTTTTGCCATGGTCCTGCTGGATAATCTTAGGTAAATCACTTCTATCATCTGTAAAATGGGGTAATGTTGCTTCCCTCTTCCTATCTCACAGGATTAATGTGAAGATAAAATTAGAGAAGTCATTTGAAAAAATAAATGTGCTTTAGAAATCCAGGTCATTGTCATCCCTGCGCAAGGATGACACACAAATTCGTGAAGTGTTCCATATTTTTAAGGCCCTACTGAGAGCTCATTCCCAGACTGAGCCCCCTCCTCCCTCTCCCCCTCCCCCTCCTCCCCCTCTCCATCTCCCCGCCTTACCTCCTTCCCTTCCCCACAGCACCTGTATATATGTATATATGTTTGTACGTATTTATTACTCTATTCATCTGTTTATTTTACTTTTACATATTTATTCTATTTATTTTATTTTGTTAATATGTTTTGTTTTGTTCTCTGTCTCCCCCTTCTAGACTGTGAGCCCACTGTTGGGTAGGGACCTTCTCCATATGTTGCCAACTTGTACTTTCCAAGCGCTTAGTACAGTGCTCTGCACACAGTAAGTGCTCAATAAATACGATTGAATGAATGAATGATAGGTTTCATTGTATCTTTCCAAAGATGCATAATCCTTCCTGCTTATTTGATATTATTGTGCAGAAAACTGATCCATTTGCACTTAATCATTTTATCTGAGGCTTATAAAACAAAGACACCAAAAATTCTTCTTGCTCCCAAAACAATCTATATGAGCTTGGTAGGGAGCTGTAGAATGTTCTGTATATGAAATAGGGAGTAATGGAAACTTTGATTTGGCCCTGCTCCAAGAAGAAGATTCAGCTTCCTCCCATAAATATTTAACATTTTTTTGAAGGTTGATCATTTATGTTAAAGAATTGCATCCATTTATTTTAACCTGTCTAAATTGCAGTTTATAATTTTAATGCTAGAAATACACTTTGACAGATGCATGAATCTTTTATGGAAGAGCCTAGTGTATTTTCTTATTACTGTGTGTCAAAAAGTAACAAAAGATTGCCAAAGCATTATTTTAGTTAATTACTATCCATCTGTCCATGTCTTTGTTAGAGAATTTATTTTTGCTTCTGAATGATAAAACTCACAACTAAAATCACTTCATTTAGATTCCTTTTTATGGAGACAGTGGCATTTTTTTAACTGAGGAGAAAAATTAGCTATTATACTATTGGTATTTATTTTTATTTTAGACCACATGTGATGCTCATATCATCATACTTTGCAAAGCAATCTGATTTTTTAAATTGCTCTGAAAAATAAGAACAATTGTCAAAGACCATTTAGGAAATTACTCTGGGCTCCTGATCCATTTGCTTCCTTTTCCCTGGTCTCTTGTTGCCAAATTGTGAAAATCTGAATTAAAATCCAAAGGTGATATTATGGTGTAGAGACAAATTAAACTTGTAATTGGAAGGGCAAAGTATTATTTTCTAGACAAGGCTATAATTTTCCAATTAGAAAAAAACATAGGCTGAGAGACTACAGAGCTGATAGAATGGTTAAAAATGGCTAATGAATATATCGGTATTCTAGATAGTAGTGTACCAACTACTCAGAATTTTCATAGTATCTAAAATGCATCCAAAAGCACTAAGGTGGATTTCTTCTAAGAAGTATTAAAGACTTAGGTTTATAAAATCTAAGAGGAAACCACTTACTTCAGAATTTATATTGCTCCAAAAATCTTTCCAGAACGTAAACTGGTATTTCTAAGATATCTTCTGTGCTTACCTGAAGCATCAACTTATCTTCCTTAGTGTAGCTAAATATCTCATCTAGCCTAAAGCTGCTGTGATTATCAATCAAAAAGGGCTAAATTGCTTATCAAATTGGGACCAATGAGAAATTTTTCTCCTCCATTTATAACATTTCCTATTGCCAACTTGCAGGGCACTGGACTTTACTTGTACTTTATATGTAGAAGCAGCATATCCTAGTGGAAAAACCTCGGGATAGGGCTTTGGGAGATGTGGTTCTAATGCCAGAACCCCCACTGGCCTGCTGTGAGATCTTGAACAAGTCATATAAGTTATCTGAGCCTCAGTTCCCCATATGTGAAATGAGGATTAAATATTTGTTCTCTGTCCCATTTACCCTGTGAGCCCACTTCAGGGTAGGGTTTCTTTCTAGACTGCAATGTAGCCAACACAGTACTTGGCACCTGGTAAGTGTACTATCAGGCATGAGCTCGCTAAAATCTCCCCTGCCCCTCCTCGTCCCCCTCTTCAACTCTCCCATCCTTCCCAGTAGTATGTCTAGAGATCTCCTTCCTCCTCTCAAAATCCCCCCTACTCCACCTGCACAGCTGTCCCCATACCTTTGCACTTTATCAAAACTCTTGTCCCCTCCTTTCTTCCGTCTCAAACAGCCATCTTGAACTGTTTGCTCTTCAGTGGCTTCTTCCCCACTGTTTTCAAAAATCCCCATGTCTCCCCTATCCTGAAAAACCCCCTCCCTTGAACCCACAGCTCTCTCCAGTTACCACCCATCTCCCTCCTATCATTCCTCTCCAAGCTCCTTTAGTGAGCTCTCTACACCCACTGTCTCAAATTCCTCTCCTCCAATTCTCTCGTGACCCCCTTCAATCAGGCTTCCATCCTCTTCAGTTCACAGAAACTGCCCTCTCAAAAGTCACCAATAATCTCCTTCTTGCCAAATCCAACTGTCTCTACTCCATCCTAATCCTCCTCGACCACTCAGATGCCTTCAACACTGTTGAACACCCTGTTCTGGAAACATCATCCAACCGTGGCTTCACCGACAATGTCCTCTCCTGGTTCTCCTCATATCTCTCTGGCCGTTCATCCTCATTCTCCTTCATGGGCTCCTCCTCTGCCTCCCACCCATAATTGTGGGGGTCCCTCATGGCTCAATTCTGGGTCCCCTTCTATTCTCCATCTACACCCACTCACTTGGAGAACTCATTCATGCCTTTGGCTTCAACTACCACTTCTATGTGGATGATACCCAAATCTACATCTCCAGCCCCGATGTCTCTCCCTCTATGTAGTCGCACATTTCCTCTTCCCTTCAAGACATCACTACTTGGATGTCCTCCCATCACCTCAAGCTTAACATGTCCAAAACATAACTCTTTATCTTCCCACCCAAACCCTGCCCTTCGCCTGACTTTCCCATCACTGTAGTAGGCACCATCATCCTTCGTGTCTCACAAGCCCATCACCTTGATGTTACCCTTGACTACTCTCTCTCATTCAACCCACATATTCAATCCATCACTAAATCCTGTTTGGTCCCACCTTCACATTGGTAAAATCCTCCCTTTCCTCTCCACCCGAACTGCTATTACATTATACAATCACTCATCCTATCCCACCTGTATTACCGCATCAGCCTCCTTGCTGAACTCCCAGCCTCTTGTCTTTCTCCACTCCAGTCTATACTTCAATCTGCTGCCCAGGTCATTTTTCTACAGAAACGTTTAGAACATTTCACCCCACTCCTCAAAAAACTCCAGTGATTGCCATCCACCTCCCCCTCAAACAAAAACTCCTCACCATTGGCTTTAAAGCACTCCATCATCTCGCCCTCTCCTACCTCACCTCTACTCTCCTTCCAGAGCCCAGCCCACACACTTTGCTCCTCTAATGCTAACCTTGTCACTGTGACTCAGTCTCATCTATCTCACTGCTGACCCCTCACTCACATCCTGCCTCTGGCCTGGAATCTACTTCCTCCTCAGATTCAACAATTACTCTCCCCCCACTTCAAGGCCTTATTAAAGGCACGTCTCCTCCAAGAGGCCTTCCCTCACTAAACCCCTCTTTTCTCTTCTTCCACTCCCTTCTGTATTACCCTGACTTGCTCTCTTTGTTCTCTCTTCCCAGCCCCATCGCACTTATGCACATATTTGTAATTTATTTAGTTATATTAATGTCTGTCTCCCCTGCTATAGACTGTGAGCTCATTGTTGGCAGGGAATGTGCCAGTTTATTGTTACATTGTCTTCAACCAAGTGCTTAATACACTAGGACTAATGCACACAGTAGGCACTCAATAAATATAATTGAATAAATGATTGAATGAAAGTGTTTGAATGCATATGGAAAGGTGTGGAGGGCACAGTCTACTTCAGAGGCTACTGAAAGAGGGTACACAATCCCCTGGGGTAATGAAAAACACTGTCAGCCATTGTGGGAGGAGTTGGGGACAGAGAATGGAATCTGCAGGCTTCTAGAAAAAAAACAGCTCCAGCTCAGGAATAGACAATAAGAAGTGGTCTTTCTTAGTGCCCACAAAATTTGAAATGTATGTTAGCTGCTGGTTTGTTTGTTTTTGACACCTACTTCTGCAGCTGTAGTTGCTGCTGAGCAATCAATCAATCAATCAATGGTACTTATTGAGCACTCAGAACACAGTAAGTGCTTTGGAGGGAACAACAATAATAATAATGATGGTATTTGTTAAGCAGTTACTATGCGCCAAGGATTGTTCTAAGTGCTGGGGTAGATACAAGGTAATTAGGTTTTCCCACGTGGGGCTCACAGTCTTAATCCCCATTTTACAGATGAGGTAACTGAAGCACAAAAAAGTTAAGTGTCTTACCCAAAGTCACACAGGTGATAAGTGGCAGAGCCAGGATTATTCATTCATTCATTCAATTATATTTATTGAGCACTTACTTTGTGCAGAGCACTGTACTAAGCACTTGGAAAGTACAATTTGGTAACCTAGGATTAGAACCCACGACCTCTGACTCCCAACCCTTGGCTCTTTCCACTAAGCCACGCTGCTTCTCTCCTACCAATAGAGTTGGTAGACCTAATCTCATCCCTCAAAGACCTTGCAGTATAGTGGGGGAGAGACATTGTAATAAATTTCAGATAAGGGAAGCATCAGATTGTAAGGATATGTAGATGTGTATGTAAGTGCTGTGGGGCTGGGATGAGTAAAAAAGCTGTATAGTGTTACAGACCTAAGTGCATAGACAATGCAGAAGGAAGGGTGGATAAACAAGAGGTGAGGGAAGGTTTCTTGGAGGAGCTGTGATTTGGCTTTGAAGTTAGGCTAAGGTTAGGGCTGAGAAGCACCATGGCCTGAGAAGTAGAATGGCCTAATGGCAAGAGCATGGGCTTGGGAGTCAGAGGTCGTGGGTTCTAATCCTGGCTCCGCCACGTCTCGGCTGTGTGACTTCGGGAAAGTCACTTCTCTTTACCTGTTACCTCACTGGTAAAATGGGGATTGAGACTGTGAGCTCTTTGTGGACAAGGACTGTGTCCAACCTGATTACCTTGTACCTATCCCATTGCTTATAATAGTGCTTGGCACATAGTAAGTGCTTAACAAATACCATTATTATCATTATTATTTGAAGAAGGTGGTCTGTTGCATATGAAGTGGTGAAGAAATTCTAGGCCAGAGGGAGGATGAGAGCAAGGGGTTGATGGTAAGGGAGACAAGATTGAAGGGAGATGAGATTGAAGTACAGGAAGGAGTTTGGTGTTAGAGAAGCAGAGTGTGTTGACTAGGTTGTGGTTGGGTGATGAACAAGGCTAAGTAGTAGGGGGAGAGGTGACTGAATGCCTTAAATTTGCTTTGTAATAATAATAATAATAATAATAATGGCATTTGTTAAGTGCTTAGTATGTGCAAAGCAGATACTAAGTGCTTAGTATGTGCAAAGCAGAGAGGTAACAAGGTGATTAGGTTATCCCATGGGGGGCTCACAGTCTTAATCCCCATTTTACAGATGAGGGAACTGAGGCACAGAGAAGTTAAGTGACTTGCCCAAAGTCACACAGCTGACAATTGGCAGAGCCGGGGTTTGAACCCATGACCTCTGACTCTAAAGCCTGCGCCCTTTCCTTTGAGCCACTCTGCTTCTGCACTCAATAAATCTGATTGTATGAATGAATAAATGGAGCCAGTTGTTGGGGAGGGACCGACTCTATATGTTGCCAAGTTGTACTTCCCAAGCGCTTAGTACAGTGCTCTGCACACAGTAAGTGCTCAATAAATACAATTCAATGAATGAATGAATGAATGGTAAGGAGTTTCTGTTAGATGCAGATATGGATGGATAAGCACTGGAGTTTTTTGAAAAATGGGGAGATATGGATTGAATGGCATATAACAAAAATGATCAGAGCAGCAGAGTGAAGGATAATAATAATGGTATTTGTTAAGTGCTTACTATCTGCCAAGCACTGCTAAGTGCTGGGGTAGAAACAAGTAAATTGGGTTAGACACAGTCCCTGTCCCCCATGGTGCTCACATTCTCAATCCCCATTTTACAGATGAGGTACCAAGGCACAAAGAAGTGATGTGACTCGTCCAAGGTCACACAGCAGACATGTAGTGGAGCTGGGATTTAGAACCCTTGACTTTCTGACTCTCAGGACTGTGCTCTATCCGCTACGCCATGCTGCTTCCAATTGAGAATGGATCGAAAAGGGAAGAGACAGGATGCATGGAGGTCATCGAGGAGACTGATGCAGTAGTCCAAGACAGGAAATGATGAGTGCTTGGATCAGCATGGTAGCAGTTTGGGTGGAGAGGAAGGGGTGAAGCTTTGAGATGTTGTTCAGGTAGAACTGACAGGATTTTGTGACCGACTATATATGTGGGTTGAATGAAAGCAGTGACATTCCATTCCCTCAGATGAATGCCTCTGTTCCATTGAGGGTTTGTCTTTGGGGTATATGAGTAGGGGTTCCAGGCTGTGCATGTATGTGTGTGAGGGGTATCCAGGTAAGAGGGAAAGAAGGGTTCATAGGGAATATATGGGATGGATGGTGAAGCAGTGTGACTCAGTGGAAAGAGCACGGGCTTTGGAGTCAGAGGTCCTGGGTTCAAATCCTGACTCCGCCACTTGACAGCTGTGTGACTTTGGGCAAATCACTTAACTTCTCTGTGCCTCAGTAACCTCATCTGTAAAATGGGGATTAAGACTGTGAGCCCCACGTGGAACAACCTGATCACCTTGTAACCTCCCCAGTGCTTAGAACAGTGCTTTGCACATAGTAAGCACTTAATAAATGTCATTATTATTATTATTATATGAGGAATACTTCAAGTGAAACCTGGCGATTATAGAACAGCTTCAAAAATTGACAACCACACTATCAATACTTTTTTTATAGTATTTGTTAAGCATTTTCTATGTGCTAGGCAATGCACTAAGCCCTAGGGTAGATACAAACTAATTGGGTTGGAAAGAGTTCATGTCCCACATGGGGCTCACAGTATTAATCCCCATTTTACAGATGTGATAACTGAGGCATAGAGAAATTAAGTGCCTTGCCCAAGATCACAGAGCACACAAGTGGCAGTTCAGGAATTATAACCCAGGTCCCTCTGATTTCCAGGCCCATACTCTATCTACTAGAGCACACTGCTACAAGTGCTTAATTCTTAACCCATGGTATGATTAGTTTATTGGGTGATATGTAAATTACAAATTGCCCTTCAAACTAAAGAGCAACTTGAACTGTTTTTACTATTTATGAACCAAAATCTCTATTCATACTGGAAAGCGGAGAATGTCATTTGCTAGAACTGTAGGATGCTACAGTTTCTGCACAGGCAGCATCAAGTTATTATTCTACCTGAAATCCAAGTTTGTTAATAATTCACCTTACCTCTGTATGCATCAACATATTTTCTGATGTTTTTGCTAATGTCAGACTTATTTCACCTGTCCAGATACTGCTTTAGTGAAAGGTTTCTCAAAACATTTAGATTATTTTAAATTATTCGGAAATATATTATTTGGAGGTCAGAGTCTTGAGAAATGGGTTTTGGTAGTACCAAAGGTACTTTTCTGACTGCCTAGTGTCTAATTAAGGCTTCACAAGGACTACAGGTTTTATATGTTTCTCCTTAACATCCGACTCTTCATTCATTCAATCCAACTTATTAAGTGTTTACTATGTTCAAAGCACTGGATTTGTTGACATAGCCTCAGGTTATCAGTTGAAGTCAACAAACCTTGTTGATTGATGGTCAATCTCTGCAAAGCTTCATCCAAAGATGGACCTCCAGTCATTACAGGAAAGAAAGTAAGTCACCCTAAGTAAACTGGGACCAGGTAGAAGAGTGAGAAGCAGCATGGCGTTGGAGATAGAGCATGGGCTTGGGACTCAGAAGAACCTGGATTCTAAACCCAGCTCTGTCACTTGTCTGCTGTGAGACCTTGGGCAAGTCACTTCACTTCTCTGAGCCTCAGTTATGTCATCTATAAACTGGCCACTGAGACTGTGGGACATGGACTGTATCCCACCTGATTACCTTGAATCTACCCTACGCTTAGAACAGTGCTTTGAACATAGTAAGCAGCATGGGTCAGTGGAAAGAGCACGGACTTTGGAGTTAGAAATCATGGGTTCAAATCCCAGCTCTGCCAGTTGTCAGCTGTGTGATTTTGGGCAAGTCACTTAACTTCTCTGTGCCTCAGTGACCTCATCTGTAAAATGAGGATAAAGAGTGTGAGCCCCTCGTGGGACAACCTGATCACCATGTAACCACCCCAGCGCTTAGAACAGTGCTTTGCACATAGTAAGCGCTTAATAAACGCTATTATTATTATTATTATTGTAAGCACATAACAAGGTACCAATTTTTTAAAAAAAGAGAGAGAGACTCTCTGGAAGAAACCAAGGGTAGAGTCTACAAGAAGCTCCTGTGGCTGTATCTGCCATACCCTGCATACTACACCACTGTATGTACCTCAATAAAATAATACTAATACTAATAATTAATATTAATAATGATAATGGCATTTGTTAAGCGCTTACTATGTGCAAAGCACTGTTCTAAGCACTGGGGAGGATACAAGGTGATCAGTTTGTCCAATGTGGGGCTCACAGTCTTAATCCCCATTTTATAGATGAGATAACTGAGGCCCAGAGAAGTTAAGTGACTTGCCCAAAGTCACACAGCTGACAAGTGGCAGAGACTGGATTTGAACCCATTACCTCTGACTCTCAAGCCCGTGCTCTTTCCACTGAACCACACTGCTTCTCTAAAAGAGATAATATTCAGCTGAGGCAGAGAACCAGGCTTGCCAGGAAAGTAAAATAAGGATAAGCTTGGATGCACCTGCAAAAGTGGTCCCTGGAAGAACTTTACTGCTCCTGGAGCTCATGACTGCCTAGAAGAGGATTCCTGTGGTAGCAACATGGACTCACACAACCAGTGATGCCAGTAGATAAACAGAATTGCATGATTTTGCTGGGCTAAAGCCTGGATCATAGGGTGGGTATCTGAGCAGACCTGCTAAGACCCAATAAACCTACCTTTCAATCAATCAGTCAATCAATTTCAGTCCTTCCCTCAAAGAACTTATCTTATGTTTCCATGTGGTGTGTCCAAGAGGATGTCCAACAACTACCAGGGTCCAATTGTTCTGGATGAGGAAAGGAACTAAATTTAAAGTGGATAGATCAGCCAATAATAATCGTTGTGGTATTTAAGTGCTTACTATGTGCCAAGAACAATGCTAAGCACAAGGGTAGATATGATACAATCAGACCAAACATACCCTGTCAGACAAGAGGCTCAGAGTCCAAGGCAGAACCAGAACACGTTTCTAATCCCTATTTCACATATAAAGAAACTAGGCACAAAGATGTTATGACTTCCCAAGGTCACACAGCAGGCAAGTAGCTGAGTATCCAGATTAGAACCCAGGTTTATTGACTTCCAGTCCTGTGCTCCATGACCTTATCATCATCATCATTATCGTTACTATTAATAATAATAATAAGGCTGAGGGATTCCCTAGGGTAGTGAACCCAGTTTTTTCCATTGGTTTAAGAGGGTGATGGAACCAGGTTTACACTTGCTTTTAGATTAAGGTTGTAGTCCAATAGCAGTAGATTCTAAAGTCCTTGAGGGCAGGAGATAGTAGTTTCTAATTACTCCGTTGTACTCTCCCATGTGTTAAGTATAGTGCCGTGAAAACAGTGTTATTATTATTATTATTATCAAGCACCCTTGAGTCATTTAGAATTCACAGCTGCTCTATGGATATATTTTTTCCAGAACATCATCTCGTTTTCTGCCATAATCCATAACCTTGCTAACGGTAGTTCCATTATCATCGTTACAGTTTGAATCCATCTAGCAGTTGGTCTGCCTCTTCCACGTTTTCCCTGGACTTTTCCTAGCATTAGTGTCTTCTTCAGAGAATTGGTCCTCCTGATGATGTGTACAAAATATGCTAATCTAAATTGAGTCATTTGGCCTTCAAAGATCACATTGAATTAATTCGCTCCAAAAACCATTTGTTTGTTTTTTGGGCAGCCCATGGTATTCTCAAAAGCCTTCTCCAACACCACGTTTCAAAAGAATCAATGCTCTTTCTATCCTGTTTTTTTTCACTGTCCAGCTTTCAGATCCATACATTGTCACTGGTAACACCATAGAATTGACAATTTGTATTTTTGTGCCAGTTGTTACCTCAGAAAATTCCGTGATCTTTTCCAGGCTTCTCAAAGCAAATCTGCCTAACACAGTAGGCACTTAGTAAATACCACTGATTGATTGATTTCTCTGAACACATTTTCATTATGCTAGTTATTGAATAATTACTATGGGCTAAAATATTAGGTTAATTGCAAGACAATCATATTACACACACTACTTCTCCCACACATTAAGGCCCTGAATTATTTCTACTTAAGTAAAGGCCCAACAATACACTTGTATAAATCTGTAAATAATCAATCATATTTCTTGAGTGCTTACCGTGTGTAAAGCACTATACTAAGAGCTTGGGAGTGTACAATATCAATAAAAATCAGAGGTCTTAAGGGAGGGAAAACTAAAGTGACACCCTGTGAAAATGGGACCCTGAAATTAAGTGACTCCCTACAGCCCTCTTTCACCCTAATATTTTCAGCATCTCACACCCCATTTTTACTTCCCTTGTTTTTGTTGGAATGGATGTAACTTGGTCTTAGTCAAACTATGATGGATATGTTTAGACCCTAAGTCCTTCTTTGTGGTAGTCTCCAGGGTAAATTATATGGCGTATATACCATGCAGTCTTGTCTTATGCTGTCAAGTTGTTTCCAACCCATAGAGACTCCATGGACTCATTTTTCCCAGGATGCCCCACTCTCCACCTGCAATTGTTCTTGTAGTGTATCCATAGAGTTTTCTTGGTAAAAATCCGAAAGTGGTATACCACTGCCTTCTTCCGCATAGTAAACTTGAGTCTCTGCTCTTGACTCACTCTCATGCTGCTGCTGCCCAGCACAGGTGAGTTTTGACTTGTAGCAGATTGCCTTCCACTCTCTACCACTGCCCAAGCTAGGAATGGAATGGGTAGGCCTCTGCTTGACTCTCCATCCAGAAGCCAAGACTGGTAGAGAAATGGAAACTCTCCAGGTGTGATCATGAGAGGGGATACCGTGTAGTACAGGGGTCAAAAAAAATATTGCAAAGTGTGACTCTACATAACTTTCCATGTAATCTATTTTGGGATATCTGTGCTCAACTCATTTTAGATGTTTAAATAATCCTTCTATGGGTTGATTATACTTGCTTAAATTTAAAGTTCCCTTCGGGTTTACTGAATATTAGGGAATTAGCACATTTTACAACACACCTATGGTTCACAGTAACTTTTAATGTTTCCCTTTAGCAATGTACTGTTGATATTTGTTCATTTCTTAAAAATCCTTGTGCTGATGAGCTGTTAAATCACCCAGGGACTGCAACTGTACATTATGGAATTTGTTTCTCTGTTGTTCAGATAATTATTTGGTGAGTTTTTTCCCCCCCAGTAGTATGGGACTAAGCTGTTTGAACAAAAGAACTAAAGTAAGAATCAAACTGAAGATTGTTAAATATGAATTAGTAATGTGAAATATTTTTCTTTTACAGACATTTAGTGCAAAACAGGGAAAAATTTTAACAAATTCTATAGAAACACACATACACACACACGCACACACATACACACACTGTCTTTCTGTTGGTAAGAAGACTTGATTGCTGGTGAGATTTTTAAATGGTGTGCTGGTGTGGCTAATAAAATTAAAGTATGACTGATCCCTTCTGTATTATGCATTTTCAAACACCTGAGCCTAGTGGCAAGAGCATGGGTTTGGGAGTTAAAGGTCATGGGTTCTAATCCTGACTTCGCCGCTTGTCTGCTGTGTGACTTTGGGTAAATCACTTAATTTCTCTGTGCCTCAGTTACCTCATCTATAAAATGGGGATTAAGACTATGAGCCCCACGTGGGACAACCTGATAAGCTTGTATCTACCCCAGTGCTTAGAACAGTGCTCGGCACATAGTAAGCACTCAAAAAATGCCATCATTATTATCTTCTAGACTGTAAAACCGGTGAGGACAGGGATTGTCTCTATTGCTGAATTGTATTTTCCAAGAGCTTAGTACAGTGCTTTGCACACAGTAGGTTCTCAATAAATATTTAAGCTCTTACTATGTACCAAGCACTGTACTAAGCAATGGGGATGATACAGGATAGTCAGGACCCACATGCGGCTCACATTCTAAGTAGTGGGAAGAACTTGTATTGCATCCCCATTTACAGATGAGGAAACTGAGGCACAGAGAAGTTAAGTGACTTTGTTCACATTCACCCAGCAGGCATATGGTGCAGCTGGGATAAGAATCCAGGTCCTCTAACTCCCAGGTCTGGGTTCTTTCCACTAGGGTTCTTTCCACTAGGCCATGCTGCCTTTTAAAGATTATGTTGCACTGCTAGTTACATTCTACAGTGCCTGAATCCAATTTTGTTTCTCCCCGTTGATCTTCCTGAAGTTTCTGGTCCAAGTGGTTACCCTTATTAAAATCTCATCTCCAAAAGAGGACTTCCCAACTAAACCCTTATTTCCCCTGCTCTGTCTCCTTTATGTGTTATCTGCACACTTGGATCTGTGACCTTTAAACACTTGATATTCTCCCCATCTTCAACCCTACAGCACTTACGTGCATAGCTGCAATTTATTTCAATATCTGTCTTCCTCTTTAGACTGTAAACAGGGAACATATCAACCAACTCTCTTTCTCTGTATTCCCACAAGGGTTTAGTACACTGCTCTGCACAGTAAGTGCTCAATCATCATCATCTGTGGTATTGTGGTCCTCTTTCTCCTAGGCTTATGCTTTTTCCACTAGGGTACACTGCTCTTCAGTATAATAGAATTGGTAGACATGATTCCTATCCACAAAGGGCTTACAAGGGAAGTGCCATTAAAATCAATTGCAGATGGGGGGAAATAGTACAGTATGAGGCTATTTACATAATGATATTTATTAATTCATTCAATCATGTTTATTGAGTGCTTACTGTGTGCAGAGCACTATACTAAGTGCTTGGAAAATACAATTCAATAATAAAGACAATCCCTGCCCACAACAGGCTTGCAATCTAGAAGGGGGAAGACAGACATCAAAACCAGTAAACAGGCATTAATAGCATTAATATAAATAAATAGAATTATTGATCTATACATATGAAAACAAGTAAACAGGCATTAATATAAATAAATAGAATTATACCTATATGTATATGCAAGTGCTGTGGGGTGAGGAGGCGGGTAGAGCAAAGGGAGCGAATTGGGTCAATGGGGAGGGGTGGGGGAACTGAGGAAAAGGGGGGCTTAGTTGGGGAAGGCCTCCTGGAGAAGGTGAGCCTACAGCAGGGCTTTGAAGGGAGGAAATGTGATTGGCAGATTTGAGGAGGGAGGGCATTCCAGGCCAGAGGTAAAATGTGGGTCAGGGGTCAATGGGGGACAGGTGAGAACGAGGCACAGAGAGAAGGTTAGCACCAGAGGAGCAGACTGTGTGGGCTGGGATGTAGAAGAAAAGAAGGGAGGTGAGGGAGGAGGGGGCAAGGTGATGGACAGCTTTGAAGCGAATAGTGAGGAGTTTACATCACAGCCCTGTTCCCATCCGTATCCCCACTTCCACCAGTATTTATTGAGAATCCTACGTGTGTAGAGGCTGTACTAGAGGAACATACCATAAGAGTCAAAGCTTCACTCCTGCATTGAGGAGCTTACAGTCGGTTGGTGGAGACAGGCAGGCATAAATTGCCAAGCTATTATAGGATGAGCAGTAATAAAAATGATAGAAAGTAGGCAAATTAATCCACAATCAGATATTCACCTGCATGCTAAGTGGTGGGGCTGATGGGATGAGTGGGAATTAGTCTGGGATGACTTCCTGGAGGAGGAGGGTTTTGGGAGGGCTTTGAAAGGGGAGGGGTTGTGTTTTGGTACATTTGAGCTCGGGCAGAGCTCTCGGTGGGGGGAAATCTGTGAACAGTGGGGTGGAAATGGGAGAGTTGAGAACAAGGTATAAAGAGCATAAACTGGGTTGCAGTGAGGGAAGAGCACTTAGTACAGTGCTGTGCGTACAGTAAGTGCCCAGTCAATACCATTGTTTGTAGATAGCAGAAAGGAAACTGCTGCAGGACAGCTTTGAAGCTAACAGTTTAGTTTAATGCTAGCTCTCTTGAAAAACGGGCAGTAGTCTGGTGCCTGGGAAATTGCAAATGACTTTCCCTTGCAGAACCCAAACATTAGCATATCTTGTACTTTGGGATTAACTCCAGTTAATCAATTATTTAGTGAGCACTTACTGTGTTCGGAGCACTGTACTAAATACTTGGGCGAGTACGTAGAACAGTTGAAAGATACGTTCCCTGTTTACAGTAATAATTATGATATTTGTTAAGCACTTACAAATATGTAAGTGTATATATGTATAAATATATACCTGTATATATGTTTGTACATATTTATTACTCTATTTATTTATTTTCCTTGTACATATTTATTTTATTTATTTTATTTGGTTTATATGTTTTGTTTTGTTGTCTGTCTCCCCCTTCTAGACTGTGAGCCTGCTGTTGGGTAGGGACCGTCTCTATATGTTGCAAACTTGTATTTCCCAAGTGCTTAGTACAGTGCTGTGCACACAGTAAGCGCTCAATAAATATGATTGAATGAATGAATGAATTTAGCGTGGAAAGAGCCCAGGCTTGGGAGTCAGAGGTCATGGGTTCTAATCCTGACTCCATCACTTGTCAGCTGTGTGTTTTTTGGGCAAGTCACTTAACTTCTCTGAGCCTCAGTTACCTCATCTGTAAAATGGGGATTAAGACCATGAGCCCCACGTGGGATAACCTGATTATCCTGTATCTCCCCCAGCGTTTAGAACAGTGCTTGGCACATAGTAAGTGCTTATCAAATACCATCATTATCATTTTTATTATTTACTCTGTGCAAAGCACTGTAATAAGTGTTTGGGAGAATACAATACAACAGAGTTGGTTGAAACATTCCTCGCCCATAAAATTGAAGTCTATAAAATTTGAAGTAGAAGATACATCCCCTCTTTTCATGATCTTACGAGTTCAAATTTCTCTAATTTACTCAGACAGCCTTTCTCTGCAAATAGCAGATGCAACAAATTATATTTCACCTGCTGGGTAGTTTACCTGGAGAAAAATAAAATCTTGCAAACTATATTTTACCATTTCTGTCCAAAAGTCATTAACAATTTGACATCCATTAATGTTTCATAGTAGGGGGATTTTTTTTTCACCAGCTGTTAGTGGCAGAAAAATGTCAATGCACAAACAGTGAGATGCAGAATCAGAAATTTGTCCCATTGAGATGAGATTTCTCTCTTCCTTCACTTTTTTCCATTAGAAATTTCAGTCTTTATATTCAAACTCTACCTGATCAAGACAGGACAATTTCATGGTGGCCTCCATTTTGCTGGACAGAAATTGAGTGCATAATTACCCATTCGCTGCAAATTTCCCTCAGGAACAGAAGGGCTCAAAGGAAACTAGTTGAAAACTGTGTCAAAGCCATTGAACTGAAGAGGTTTAAGTACCTTAATTTCTACGCTGCCCCTCTTAGAATGTAATTTTCTCACATTAATGCTTGTTTATTATTTCAGCTACCTACTCCCTTGTATTTCTCTTCTGCCTATATGTAATAAGAAAAAAATATGATACTTGTTAGGCTCAAGATGTGTGTCAAGCACTGTACTAAATGCTTGGGGAAATAAAATAATAATAATAATGATAGCTGAGATATTTATTAAGGATTACTATGTGCCAGGCACTATATTGAGCACTGGAGTAGGTTTAAGCAAATCGAGTTGGACAGTCCTGCATGGGGCTTATAGTCTTAATCCCCATTTTACAGATGAGGTAACAGAGGCCCGGAGAAGTGAAGTGACTTGCCCAAAGTCACACAGCAGACAAGTGGCAAAGCTGGAATTAGAACCCAGGTCCTTCTGACTCACAGGTCCACGTTCTAGCCACTAGGTCACGCTGCTTCTCACTAGGCCATGCAGTTTCAGCATAGCTACTACTCTCATCCCAAATTCACTCATTCAATTGTATTCCTGGTCTAAACTGGGAGGGAGAACAAGTATTTTAAACCCATTTTTCAGATGATGAAACTGAGGCACAGAGAAGTAAAGTGAACTCCCAAGATCACACAGCAGGATGATGACGGTGATATTCATTATGCACTTACTGTCAGGGACTGTACCAAGCGCTGGGGCAGATATTAGCATATCTAGTTGGACACAATCCCTGTCCCATGTGGGGCTCACAGTCTCAATCCCCATTTTACAGATGAGGTAACTGAGGCCCAAAGAATTGAAGTGACTTGCCCAAGATCACACAGGAGACATGTGGTGGAACCTGGATTAGACTTCATAACCTTCTGACCTTCAGACCCAGACAGTGGCAGCACGTCCTAGTGAAGAAGCAGTGGGCCTAGTGGAAAGACCATGGGCCTAGGAGTCAGAGGATTTGGGTTCTTATGCCAGCTCCACCACTTGCCTGCTATACGACTTACTCAAGGTCACACAGTAAATCACAAATCCTCTCTGGACCTCAGTTTTCTCAACTGTAAAATGGGGATTAAATACCTGTTCTCTCTCTTACTTAGACTGTGATCTCCATGTAGAACAGGGACTATGTCCAGGCTGATTGATTTGCATGTATCCTGGGGCTTAGAACAATACTTGACACATAGTGAGCACTTAAATACCATAAATACCTTCTACAGCCCAGCCCGCACCCTCCGCTCCTCGGCTGCTAATCTCCTCACCGTACCTCGCTCTCACCTGTCCCGCCATCGACCCCCGGCCCACGTCATCCCCCGGGCCTGGAATGCCCACCCTCTGCCCATCCGCCAAGCTAGCTCTCTTCCTTCAAGGCCCTACTGAGAGCTCACCTCCTCCAGGAGGCCTTCCCAGACTGAGCCCCTTCCTTCCTCTCCCCCTTGTCCCCCTCTCCATCCCTCTCATCTTACCTCCTTCCCTTCCCCACAGCACCTGTATATATGTATATATGTTTGTACATATTTACTACTCTATTTATTTATTTTACTTGTACATATCTATTCTATTTATTTTATTTTGTTAGTATGTTTGGTTTTGTTCTCTGTCTCCCCCTTTTAGACTGTGAGCCCACTATTGGGTAGGGACTGTCTCAATATGTTGCCAACTTGTACTTCCCAAGTGCTTACTACAGTGCTCTGCACACGGTAAGCGCTCAATAAATACGATTGATGATGATGATAAAAAAATGAAAAAGTGGCAGAGACACAATGAGAACTCAGATCTCCCAACTCCCAGTCCTCCACTCCTTCCACTAGACCACACTGCCATCCATTCTTTGTGTATGTGGGCAACAAATCTCTTTTTATCCTCCATTTGTATTTCTCTGCCTTGTCCTTTAAACAGCGTTTCAATCCATAAATTGATATACTAATAATGATTATGATATTCGTTAAGCTCTTACTATGTGCCAAGCAATATACTAAGGGCTGGGATAGATTATAAAATAATCAAATTAGACACAGTCTCTGTCCCACACTTTGTGTGTCAGGAGGAAGGAGAACAGATATTTAATCCCTATTTTACTGATTTTTTTAATGGTATTTGTTGAGCCCTTAACTACGTGCCAGGCACTGTACAGAACACTGAGGTAGATACAAGTTAATCAGGTTGGACACAGTCCATGTCCCACATAAGGCTCATTTTACCGATGAGGTAATGGAGGAACAGAGAACTGAAGTGACTGCCCCAAGGTCATGCTAGACAATAAAAAAAAATAAAAATGATAATAATAATAATAGTATTTGTTAAGGGCTTACTTTGTGCCAAGTACTGTTCTAAGCACTGGGGTAAATACAAGGAAATCAGATTGTCCCACGTGGGGCTCACAGTCTTAATCCCCATTTTACAGATGAGGTAACTGAGGCACAGAGAAGTTAAGTGGCTTGTCCAAGGTCACACAGCAGGCAAGTGGTGGAGTCAGGGTTAGAACCCACATCCTCTGGCTCCCAGGCCCATGCTCTATCTACCAGGCCAAACTGCTTCCCTGGTGAGGCAACTGAAGCAGAGATGGGTTAAGTGACTTGCCTGAGGTCACACAGCAGACACAGAATCTCCTGACTCCCAGTCCTGTGCTTTTTCCATTAGGCTAGCCTGTGTGTTCTTCCCCTCCCACGACCTCTTTTCTAGGCCACTGTTGACAAATGGGAAGTGACATTCTGCTGAAGGGAGGTGAAGTGGAAACAGTAGCACAGACATCATCCCCGACTTTCTCCACTGCCCTGCTAAATGGAGACACCACCTCTCTGCCAGCTGTCCACCTCCTCTCTCTCCCCAGTCACTTTTGGGTGTCCCATCTCCCTTACAGATTGGCAATGGAGTCAGGGACAGTGCTCTTCTTCAGTCTTGGCCTCTTTCTCTGGGACTTTGATGACTACATCATCTATTTGAGGCAGGAAGTCAGACCAATGCTGTCTTTCAGCAAAGTCAGTGGGCAAATTGCAGTTACTGATTTTTCAAGACCCCCCATTTAAGAAATTCAAGTGTTACTTGTTTAGGTGTTGATTTTAGTAGTCGATCCTGGTGCGGTGTTAAATGTGTTTGGAGGAGAACTAAAATGTGTGCAAAAGAGTACAGCGTCATGGATTAAAGGTCTTGCAGTTTTTAGACTATTTGCATTTTGTATGCTGAGCCATGAATTCAAAAGAGATCTTAAATAGAAAAAAATGCATTATGTATACAAGACTGCTTCCCAAATTTCCAATTAATTTGATGTGGTATGCACTCTGTCTTCAGAACAATCAATTAGCATCCTGGCTCCATGTCTGAATATCTGAATACGAGATTAAAAATGGGAGGCATGTATACTGCATCAGAATATAGATCAGAATTGTTAGTGAAGTTGGTTCTAATGCTCCATTCAGAACAAGTCATGTAATGAGGTGTAAAGATTTTAAACATTTGTGATAATAAACATAATGAATATCCTCATCACTTCTGGAAAAACTGCAACTTCAAAATGCAAAGCTGTTTTTAGAGATGGCCTATGGTTGTTTCTCAATATGTCATGACATAAATACATTTTATTCTTTAGTGAGTTCCTTTTGATAAATAAGTGTTAATGTAAAAAATTCCTTTAGCAATCTGGGATAAAATCAGTCATTATAATGCATTTATTCTTTTTTATTTGTTCATGTGGCTGCTTTTTACTGTTCAAAACAAACAAAAAATTAAAACTGAAGCCAGAATGGAAATATATTTAGAGAGTAAGTAAAACCTAATCAAGTGAAAAAGTTAATCAAACAGTGGGATATATTGAGTGCTTAATGAGGCTGAAACTGTACTAAGCATTTGGGAGAGTATAATAGAAGCAAGACACTTCGTCTATCTTACTGCAACCTCTTGCCCCTAATCTTCCACTGATCTGGAGTTCCCTTCCCCTTCATATACAACAGATCATCATTCTTCCCGCTTTCAAACTCTTATTAAATCATATCTCCTCCAAGAGTCCTTCTTCCACTAAGTCCTCATTTGCTCTACTTCCTCTCCCTTCTGTGTTGCCTATGCACTTGGTTCTACACCCTTTAAGCACTTGATGTTAACTCCATCAATCAATCAATCAATCAATCGTATTCATTGAGTGCTTACTGTGTGCAGAGCACTGTACTAAGCGCTTGGGAAGTACAAGTTGGCAACATATACAGATGGTCCCCACCCAACAGTGGGCTCACAGTCTAGAAGGGTGAGACAGAGAACAAAACCAAACATATTAACAAAATAAAATAAATAGAATAGATATGTACAAGTAAAATAAATAAATAAATAGAGTATTAAATATGTACCAACATATATTCATATATACAGGTGCTGTGGGGAAGGGAAGGAGGTAAGACGGGGGGATGGAGAGGGGGATGAGGGGGAGAGGAAGGAGGAAGCTCAGTCTGGGAAGGCCTCCTGGAGGAGGTGAGCTCTCAGTAGGGCCTTGAAGGGAGGCAGAGAGCTAGTTTGGTGGATGTTCAGAGGAAGGGCATTCCAGGCCAGGGGGATGATGTGGTCCGGGGGTCAATGACGGGACAGGCAAGAACGAGGCACAGTGAGGAGATTAGCGGCAGAGGAGCGGAGGGTGCAGGGTGGGCTGGAGAAGGAGAGAAGGGAGGTGAGGTAGGAGGGGATGAGGTGATGAACAGCCTTGAAGCCAAGGGTGAGGAGTTTCTGCCTGATGCGCAGATTGATTGGTAGCCACTGGAAATTTTTGAGGAGGGGAGTAACATGCCCAGAGCATTTCTGGACAAAGACAATCCGGGCAGCAGCATGAAGTATGGATTGAAGTGGGGAGAGACACGAAGATGGGAGATCAGAAAGGAGGCTGATACAGTAGTCCAGACGAGATAGGATGAGAGCTTGAACGAGCAGGGTAGCAGTTTGGATGGAGAGGAAAGGGCAGATCTTGGCAATGTTGCGGAGCTGAGACCTGCAGGTTTTGGTGACGGCTTGGATGTGAGGGGTGAACGAGAGAGTGGAGTCGAGGATGACACCAAGGTTGCGGGCCTGTGAGATGGGAAGGATGGTAGTGCCATCAACAGTGATGGGAAAGTCAGGGAGAGGGCAGGGTTTGGGAGGGAAGACAAGGAGTTCAGTCTTGGACATGTTGAGTTTTAGGTGGCGGGCAGTTATCCAGATGGAGATGTCCTGAAGGCAGGAGGAGATGTGAGCCTGGAGGGAGGGGGAGAGAGCAGGGGCAGAGATGTAGATTTAGATCCTCAGAACCTCATCACGTATGCATTTTTCTGTAATGTACTTTATTGTCTTTCTCCCCCTCTAGACTGTAAACTCCTGGTGAGCAGGAAACCTGTCTACCAATTTTGATGCACTGCACGCTTCCAGCTGCTTCATACAATGTTCTGCACATAGTAAGCACTCAGTAAATACCACTGATTGACTGATTTCCTGCCCTCTAGGAACTCAGCTTCTTCTGAGCCCAATACTTTCAGCATAGTGAATGGAGTGAGTATGGGGACTGGAATGGGGACAAGAGAGAAGAGAGGCAGTTAGACAAAATCTTCAGAGCTTATCTTACACCTAATTTGTTTAATTTTTATCTTTTAAAATTTATGCCCTCTCAACTGTTTCAGAAAAACTGACCGTTTTAAATGGTGATTAAATTAAAATAATGATGTATCAGATTGTTATTGATTTGCATCAGGATTTTCAGATGGCTCTCAAAGTTGAAACACTAAGAATTTTGCTTGGAGGAGCTCAAATCTTCTAAAGTCCAAGTGCAAGCCTTTTCCATTGTAATTCTCCTCTGATTTTCTTTTTACATCAAACCTATCCATCTCTTTTGGTTTTTTGTTGTCAAAAAATCTCTTTTCTGTTGTTTGGTTCCCTTCCATTCATCAAAGATCACTGTCATCACCCATATTAGTTGCAGGCAGAATTGGAGATTGGATAGCACAACCAATTTCCTTTCTCTGCTTTAATGAGTTCATGGGAAGAGAAACTGGTCACAGAGTCCAAGGCCCTACATGGTGAGGACCTTGTAGCCACTGGAGTTGTGATCTAAACTACTCTTATTGGGATGCCAACCTGAAAGATTTTAGCTCCATCCATAAATCACCAGACTACACTCCAGAGTTCCAGTACTGTCTGAACCTTCCTTATTCTAGAATTGGTGGTGCTCCTATGTCTGACAGACCCTGGAACCTCTGACCTTCACCTGACTTACCAAAGTTCACACCAGAGACAGGTGAAGTCAGGGGAGGGGAAGTGGAAAAGGATCATAGCCAATGGATCTCTTGTCTCAAGAGAATAGCAAGTTGTGGAAGCAGCATGGCCTAGAGGAAAGAGCTCGGCCCCAGAAGTAGGGACCTGGGTTATAATCCTTGCTCCTCCACTTGCCTGCTGTGTGACCTTGGGCAAGTCATAATTTACCTGGGCCTGCGTTTCTATACCTGTAAAATGGGGGATCATATTATCAGACTAGGAGCCCTTGCGAGAGAGGGCGTAGGTCTGATCTGATCATATGTATCACAGTGCTTGAGACATGCTAAAAACTTAGATATTTCTGAAAAAAATGACTGAATCTTTCAGAACGTAGTCATGACCTCTGAGGGGAAAAAAACAATGTGATTTTTATTTATTCGATTCCTTTTGACTAAAAGATATGTACACCATTGTAGCCTGTATTTTCTGCCAGAAAAGATGATGGGTGGACAAAAAGTTATTAATAATATTAATACTATGTTTTAATAAAGCACTGTTATGTTTTCAAAATGCTTTCACATCAATGATCTCATTTTATCTTCAGAGCCAGAAAAGGCAGAAGTGGCTCTCAAATGGAATAGGAGGCTGCTGTTGCTGTTGTCTCTCCCAGCCTCCCTCCTGTTTCCTTCCCTCAGTCCCCCTGCCCCCCAGCACGGTTGTTGGCAGAAAGACATCTAAGATCCCCAGCCCCCTGACACCAGCCAGCTGACAAACAATGGATTAATAGAGTAGACCCTGTGGTAGAGGATATCTGTCTTCACTCTCTATCCCACCTAATCTCCGTGTACCCTTTCGTTTAAAAAAAAAAAACCTCTTTTCCCCTCTGCATTCAGACTAATGCACCTTCTTCAGCCAAAAAAATTGAAATATTCTTTCCTAGAACACCAAGGTGTTTCCAGGGGCAAGTAAATAGATTAGGGCTGGGGTGGGGAGGTAATTATCCATCACTGGTGTTCACTGAGCACTTAATAAATGCTTATTTGTTCTCATTCATACCTCACAGACTCAGAGCTAGAACACAGGTCTCCTGACTCCCCTGCTTCTTGCTATTCCCATGGGACCATGATTTTGTGTAGGGACAGAGAATCACCTTCTCTTTTTTTAATGGTATTTGTTTAGCACTTGTTTAGCATTTGTCAAACACTGTTCTAAGCACTGGTGTAGATACAGGTTTATCAGGTTGGACACCGCACCTGTCCCACATGGGGCTCACATTCTAAATTGGAGGCAGCTAGATTTAACCCCCATTTTACAGATGAGGTAACGGAGGCCCAGAGACATTAAGTCACTTGCCCAAGGTCACACAGCATGCTATTGGCAGAGCTGGGATTAGAACTCAGGTCCTCTGACTCCCAGATCCATACTCTTTCTACCAGGTTGCACTGCTTCTCTTACTCTTCCTGATCATATAGCACAACAAATGTCCCAAAGTGAAGCAGAAATCAGCCCCTGCAAAATATTCTACAACTACTTGGTTTCTTTTCAAAGTTCTTCATGAAAACCATTTTCTTGGAATTTGGAGTCACAATGGGCTGAATGAATGGAAAGAGACTGGAGTTGTGACTAGCATAACCAGATGTAAAATCCTTAGGAAGTCATGCTTCAGGTATTCTGCCCTCTTGGATCTTCTAGGAGGCATCCCTGAGTTAGAAATGAACATTGACGAAATGGGCTATTTTGAAATATGGTTTGGCATCAGTAGAAAAGCTGATTACAAGCAAGAGGCATTACATCTGAGAGCACAGAATCTTTCCATAGAATATTACGGCCCTGTAATTAGCATTACAGAAGACATTAGAAGCCTTCTGAATGATTTCCTAGGAAGGCAGGGGCAAAAAGGAAAATACAGCACTTGACAGTAAAACCAGAAGGCTAAATTTCATCCGACAGAGCCATTATCTAGGACATAAGTGTTTACTAGTCTAACTGGGCTCTAAGGATTCTATCCTCAGTAGCTTTTAGTTCTAAGTGATTTTTCGAACAGAAACCTCGAAATGCCACCCAAACTTTGAAGTGTATGGATATGTCAGCTAAGGATACCTACCTTATGTAGCCATGCTGTCTGTTGTCATTTTCCCCACCCCTCACCTGGCCCTTCTGACTGGCACATTTGTCTTTTTCTTGCCGGTTCTTGAGCATGGAACAGTACTTTGTATGCCAACTACATCCATGTCTCTGTTTATATTATACTGCTCAAAACCCACTTCCTTTCAGAAGATTTCCTGAATAACTTTTCTTCTCTGAAACTGCTTAATCCACATCTTCACACTCCTCAAAAAACTCAGTGTATGCTCACCTACCTCTGCAATAAACAAAAACTCCTTACCATCAGATTTTAAAGCATTCAGTTAGCTCACCTCCTCCTACCTTACCCTGCTGATTTCCTATTGCAACCCAACTTGCACAATTTGCTCCTCTAACACCAAACTACTCACTGTTCCTTTGTCTCATCTATATTGCTGCTGATCCCTTGTCCTCATACCTCTGGCCTGGAACTCCCATTCACATCCATCAGACCTCTCTCCACCTTCAAAAATCATCTTAAAATCATATTTCTTCCAAAAGGTCTTTCCTGACTAAGCCCTTATTTCCCTTACCTACCCTCCCATTTGTGTTACCTGTGCACTGGAAAGAGCACGAGCTGGGGAGTCAGAGGAACTGGGTTCTAATACTGACTCTGCCATTTGTCTTCTGTGTGACCTTGGGGAAGTCACTTAACTTCTCTGTGCCTCAGTAACCTCATCTGTAAAATGGGGATTAAAAGTGTGAGCCCCATGTGGGACAACCTGATTACCCTGTATCTGTGTATCTACCCCAGTGCTTAGAACAGTGCTTGGCACATAGTAAGTGCTTAACAAATGCCATAATTATGATTATTAACCTGTAAGCACTTTGATATTCACCCCATCCCCCACCTCACAGCAGTTATGTACATTCATCCTTATATTCTGCCATTTCCTTTAGATGCAAGGGATTTTAATTCCAAAGTCCCCCACCAGAGTATAAGCTCCTTATGGACAGGAATCATATATCCCAAGCACTTAGCATAGTGCTCTGCATGAAGTAAACATTATAAACTGCACTGATTGATTTACTCTCTAATTCCTAAATCCCCCTTCCAACCCTGGACCTTTCCTCAATGTACTCTTGTGATTATTGTTTCTCTGTAATAATAGTAGTGATAATTGTAGTATTTTTTAGGTACTCACTATGTACTAAGTACTGGGGTAGTAATAAGAGTATAGTGCTCTGCACATAGTAAGTGGTCAATAAATACGATTGAATGAATAACCCTTTATGGTATGACAGTATAACAGGCAGGGTGAAATGTATTTAATCCCTGCTTTACACATAAGGAGACTGGGGTACTTCTTGACCAAGATCACTAGGCAGGCATGCAGCAGAGCAAAAATTTGAACTCAGATCCCCTGACTCCTGGGCCTGTGATCTTTTCATTAAGCACTGTGTGAGAAGCAGTGAGGTTAAGGGGTCCAGAGTTCTAATCCCAGTTATGTCACTTTCCTCCTGTGGGACTTTAGGCAAATCACTTCATTTTCTGTGCCTCAGTTTTGTCATCTGTAAATTCTTTACAGAGAAGGAGATTGAGGCCCAGAGAAGTTAAGTGACTTGCCCAAAGTCACACAAGATTTTGTTGGATTTGGGATTTAAACCTGGGTCTTTTGACTTCCCGAAGGACACACTGTCATATTCCTAGGATGCTTTAGCAATTGGTGGATATTATTGAAGAGTTTCTAACTATTATTTCTGAGAATTCATGGAGAACGGGAGAATTCCTCGAGAACTAAAAAAATTCAGATGTTGATCCTGGTAAATATTTTACTAATTGGCATTGCCACTCAGGAAGAGGAGGGCAACTGATAGATGATCAGTTGACCAACAATTTAGGAGAGCACAAGACAGGAGGAAAACAACAGTATGGTTTTATGATGACCAAACTCTGCCAGACTGATTCAACTTCCTCAAAAACAGGCTGATACAGTTCATGTAGGTTGGGGAGGTAGTAGTCATAAAATAAAATAGGTGGTGAGGTCACTGGGGTAATAGACAGAGGAGGCAGAGACACAGGAAGTCTAAGGAGGGAAGTAAACTTCTGGAAAAACTGGCGAGGGCAATTGGCATGGGTTTCAATAAGGATGGAAAAATAATTTTGCCAGGCAGAGTTAAAGTACGTGGGGATGAACTTGAGGTGGATGAAGTTGACCTGATATCTAGATTTCTTTCAGCAGTGCTCTGTGGCTTGTTCAGAGGGTTGAAGAAAGTGGACTGTGGAGGTGGTCCAGGGCTGGGGGTTAGTGGTATGAGATCCATAAAGAGATATTGACATTAATGTAGGTTAAAGAGTCGCAGCCCCGGATATTATTAAGCAATTACTCTGTTGTATCTACTGAGCACCTACTGCTTGGAAAGTACTATACTAAGCACTTGGAAGAGTACAAGAAAAGATGCAATCCCTGCCATCAAGGGGTTTACAATCTACCAATCTTACAGAGAAAGCCACATGGCCTAGTGGGAAGAACATGAACTTGTGAGTCAGAGGATTTGGGTTCTAATCCCAGCCCCACAATTTGCATGCTGTACAAACTTGGGCAAATCATTTAAGTTCAATGTGCCTCAGTTTGTAAAATGGGCGTGCAATATCTGTTCTCCCCCCTACTTAGATTGTGAACCCAATGGGAGACATGGACCATGTCCGACAAAGTGTGTGTTTACTCCAGTACTTAGTACAGTGCTCGTCGCATTGTCAGTACTTGGAGAAGCAGCGTGGCTCAGTGGAAAGACCACGGGCTTGGGAGTCAGAGTTCATGGGTTTTAATCCCAGCTCTGCCACTTGTCAGCTGGGTGACTTTGGGCAAGTCACTTAACTTCTCTGTGCCTCAGTTCCCTCATCTGTAAAATGGGGATTAAGACCGTGAGCCCCACATGGGACAACTTTGATTACCTTGTATCCCCCCAGTGCTTAGAGCAGTGCTTGGCACATAGTAAGTGCCTAACAAATACCAACATTATTATTATTATTACTTAACAAATACTATAATTATTTTTAATCACTGATTAATTGGGATTGAAGGTAAAGTGAGTACTTAAATGCTTAAGGATTAAGCATTAAGTGTATTAAGTGTATAGGTGCTCCTTAGGAGGAAAAAAGTCTAGGCATAAGAGAAAAGGCTTCTTGGGAGAGATGTGATTTTTGAAGCACTTTGAATATGGGGATGGTTGTGATTGGTCAGATACGGCTCAGTAGATCTTTAGTTTGATCTGGAAACCATGCTGATGTCTCATTCTGTTTAACAGTCTGGCAAAGAAAACATTGGCCTTATTGATATAGATTCCTACTTGCTTTGTCAATTGTTGACTCATTGGCCAGTGTGCTGCCTGTGTAACACAATTTTGTAACAGCAGTTAGCTCTTACTTTTCAATACAGAATTTTGGTTGTGTATATGACTTCCTTAGTAGAGGATGATACATTACCCCAGTTGTTTTAGACTTATCAACAGTTCATAACTAATTCAGTGAAGAGGTAGATAATCATTTTCATGTCTTCTTGAGGGTGAGTGCACTCCTTTGCATCTAGAAATTCTTCAATAACTTTCTCCAGAACTTTGGATGATGCTCAGTATGTTGAAAAAGGTGTGGTTCCCAGAGGGGCAGAAGTGTTTTTGAATGTCTGCATCCAGGCCCCTTTTTGCATCGAGGCCTCTTTTTACATCGAGACCTCTTTTTGCATTTTACAGGGTGGCTATATAAAATAAATTGAACAAGGACACCAGGCCCATTACACACCTCAATTTTACCCCACAGGTAAAGGGGATAGGACTATGGGGATTGTATTCAAGGAGGAACTGGATAATTACTCAAGTCATTTTGCCCTTCTCTTGGGTGCGAATTAGGTTGCATAATCTCAGAAGGCAGAGACCTTGACTTTCACTCTTAGTGTACTCACCTAAGAGCCTGTTAAAGTGCAGAGCACACTATAAGAGCTCATTGATGCAGCATGGCCTAGTGGAAAGATCACGGGCCTGAGACCTAGAAGCCCTGGGTTCAAATCTCAGCCCTGCCTTTACCTGCTATGTGATCTTGGGCAAGCTACTTAACTTTCCTCTGCATCAGTACCCTCATCTGCAAAATGGGGATTCAATACCTGTTCTCCCTCCTATTTACTCTGTTAGTCCCATTAGGAACCTGATTATCCTGTATCTATCCCAGTGTTTGGCATATAGTAAGTGCTTAACAAATATGACAATTACCATTATTATTATTACTATATTACTAGTGATGATGATGATGGTGGTGGGAATAGTGTGAATGAATTCCTGAACTTGTCTACCCCCTTTATAGACCACTCAGCCCAAGCAGGAGAGACTCAGTCTCTACTTATGATTTACTATAACTTGTAAAATACACTGAGAATGAATGGAAGAACACAAAAGCTTATGCAGTTACTATAGGTCTGATCAGTATTTCCTATCCTCCCTATCTTCAGCACAGTTTTGGCTATTTGGGGCCTTCTGTTCTGTCTTTCTTTTCAAGAAGATTAGAGATCACAGTACAAGATCTCTAGGGATAATTGGTTGAGAGAAAAGGCTGATGGGGATCCTCAGCTGTGAGTCTAATTCCCAGTTATGCTTAACAGGGAAATGAATGTGTGTAGGCTGGTAGTCTTGGAAATAATGCTTGTGAGAGTTGGATTTATCAGAAGAAATGCTTTAATGGCATACTGCAGATAAGACCTGATGTCCTCTCATTATTTTCTACCAAATTTCTTTCAGTATGTTAGGGAGTTAACAAGAACAAAAGAACTGATCAATTTCCATCCAAATAAACAGAGTTGCCTGGCATCTGCAAGTTTCTGGAAATGCTCTTTCCCTGTCACATTGAGGATTCCTCATGCTGTGAGCATTGCCCATGATGCAGAGTTAATGCACAATTCCTCTCTTATATGAGAACTCAGGAAACTGAAGGCAGAGATGACTAAGAAGGGGTACAAGCTGGAGAAGAAATAGGACTTAGGTAGAGGAATCAGACTCTTCGTTTTCCAGGCAGAAAGTCAAAGAACCAGGCCAGAAAAGACATCGGTCTCTCTCTCTCTATATATGTGGGTATATATATGAATATGTATATATATATATATATATATATATTCATTCAATCATATTTATTGAGCACTTACTGTGTGCAGAGCACTGTAATATATATGTAAATATATATTATAATACAAATTATAAAACATGAATTTAGATTAATGTCTGTCTCCCACTCAATCATATTTATTGAGCACTTACTGTGTGCAGAGGACTATACTAAGCACTTCGGAGAGCACAGTATAACAGAGTTGATAGACATATTCCCTGCCCACAATGCTGAAGACTGTAAGCTCACTGTGGGTAGGAAATGTGTCCACCAACTATGCTGTAATCTTCCAAGTGCTTAATACAGTGCTCTACACATGGAAAGTGCTCAATAAATAGCACTGATAGTGATGATGGCCCACCCACCCACTCAGAGAGGCTCTCAACTGCTACTTCAGAAGCCCCTGCTTTTTCAACAAATAATGCCATCTATAGGGTCTGATAAATGTGTCAGGGACTCCCAACTGTAACTCTCACCTCCCTGCCAGCATGTCAGCTGTCCCATTGTGCAGCCCTCTCTGTGGAGAGAATGACAGCAGCTGCATGTGCTTCCACTACCATTCTGTTTCCCTAATATGGCTTTACAAAGGAGATGAATGTTGTGTTAACCAGTGATTTGATTCAGCTCTCGTAGAACCAAGGGGCAGCTGGGAGGGTGAATAAAGGCATGGTGAAGCATAGTTAACAAAAACACAGCTGACAGCAATTTATTTTAATGATCTTAGTAAAACCAGAATTTTATCAGCTATAGGAGAGAGCACAGTTTGTTGATTCTAATGACTGAGCTCCCCCACAAGAGCTAGGGATGAGCCTCCATCCTCCAGAACCTCAAGGAGGAAGTGCATTTGGTTGTAGTGGTTAGCTCAATTCTTCTGGCACTCTGTCCTCCTGCTCACCATGCTTGGGGGAGTGGGGGGTGGTGGCGACTGGGTAGAGTGCAGCACATTGACAAGTGCATTCAGAGCTTTTTTGTTGTGCAGAACTCATTTCCAGTTGTATTGGCCACAGCCTGGTGCCCATGCTGTGCCAAAATGCTCTGGCCAAGCAGATCATTATGATGGTGGCGGTTGTTCAGGATGGCCACCAAGTCACCAGGGGACTAAAGAATTAGACAGCATGTGACTGCCGAAAGTTTTAATTAAGTTTTATTAGTAAGGCTGAAGACCGAATAGGGGGTAACACACCTGGCAGGCTCATTTCCATAAGGGAAAAGGCCCCGAGTGCCTGATACAGTGGGCTTATATACTGCTGTTGCTGATCACAGTGATTGGTAGATTTGAAAACAGTGGGGACTGGATTGGTGCAGATGTGGTACAGATTTGGTGCAGAGCTGGGCGGAGTCTATCTCTTTATTTGGTTTGGTTCCTGGACCCAGCCAGTGGGCTGCAGGGTCTAAGGCCCATATCAAATATGGCAACAGAACCGTGTACATTCAAACAATATCTGCAACCTTTCCATGGTGCATGGGGGCCCCCATCACTCCCCCCTCAAAGACATATGACCATTCTTCTTACGGGGTTGCTGAGGGTCACTGGTCCGTCTTCTGGAGCGGCTTCATGCTGACAGTGGCCGATGAACTCATAACTAGATGTGTTCAGGGTCGTATGCGTGTCCTGAAAACTGGCCATGAGCCCGATGGCGAGATGGCGGTGGTGTCATGGTCGGAGTGATTTCTCGTAGAGCCTGTAAGATGGGGGCAGCGTCCCCATCAGGTTCCTCAGTTGACTTCCGTCTCATGGGTTGGTGCTCTTCCCTGAGGAGCCGGAGGTCGCTGATTCAGTCACAGGTGTATTCTGAGGGAGTGTCCTCCTGGGGAGAATCAGAAAAAATCTGGGACAAGAGGTGTTTTAGGTTTTGGTGCAGGCTGCCTGTTGAGCATCTGAGTCCACAAAACGACTTCCCTTGATCATTTCTGTATTCCCTTTTTGGTGTCCCTGACAGTGCATTACAGCCACTTCCCGGGATTCCGAAACTCCTGCGAGTAGCTGGAGGATTTCCTCTGCATGTTTGATAGGGGTGCCTCGGGCAGTAAAGAGACCTCGCTCTTTCCAAATAGTCCTGTGAGCTTAGGGTTTTCCCTAAAGGGCTTAATACATGACCCAGATATCGAACCTCTTATTTGCAGGCCTGTAATTTTGATGGGGAGACTTGGTACCCACAACAGGCCAGGTGGTTAAGTGTCCGGACAATGTCCTCCTTCGTGCCCTCCTTAGTCATGCTGCAAATGAGGAGATCACGTATTGAATGAGGGTGCTCTCACGTAATTCAAGGTCATGGAGATCTCGGCCCAAGCATTCCCCAAAAAGGTGAGGGCTGCCCCGGAATCCTTGCGGAAGGACCGTCCAGGTGTACTGACGTCACAACTTTTCCCTTGGTCCGGTCCACTGAAAAGCGAGAATATACTGGGACACTTTATTCAAGGGGGATACAAAAGAAGGTGTCCTTCCAATCGATTACCAAGAACCACTTAGTGTCCACCGGTACCTGTGCAAGGAGAGTGTACTATCGGGTTCGCAACTATCGGGTGTATAGGGATGGTAGCCACATTCACCCTCCGCAGGTCCTGGACAAAGCGATAGATCCCATCTGGTTTCTTTACCGGGAGGACAGGGATGGTGCAGGGAGAATGGCATGGCACAAGTAACCCGTGTTAGGGAAATCACGGTATACCTCCCCAGTAAGGGTGCGGAGGTGGAGGGAATAATAAGGAATCTATGTTCCAACAATTCCTGCTGGTATGGACATGGTAGGGGGTCAGTTTGGCAACAGGATTTTGAGATGCCGTCGATCCCCCCCACCCTTATGCCAGATGGATGGGTAGGACCCCGAAAACTGGGAAGGACAGAATAGGTGGCCCCCGTATCAATAAGAAAATTTATAATCTTACCGGACACTTCCATGCTCACCTGGGATCGGCCATGGAGATGGTTCCTGTGGGGGCCTGGCCGTTCCCTGGGCCCCGTCAGTCCCAACTCTTAGACATGCCAACAGCCGAGAACTGGCCAGCCTCTGGGTCGGTGCTTGCCTCCAGTAGCGGGCAGTCCCGCTTCCAGTGCCCGCATCTCCAGCAGAAGGGGCACAGTCCAGGTGGCTGGTGGCTGTGACCAGGCCTCCGTGCCTGGGGGCACTCCCGAGCCAAATGGCCAGACTGGTGGCACACAAAACAGGGCTTCCCAGACCCTGGGCCGCGGACAGGCATCGTGGCCACATCAGGCGACCTTCCAGGGTGAGACTGACCCTTCATCAGGGCCGCCACAAGTAACTGGGCCTGCTCTCTGCCCTTCACTTTGGCCCTGCGGTCCCTCTCATCCTGGGCTGCCTGGTCACGGTTGTTAAAAACTCTAAAGGCAGCCTCTATCAACTGATTCGTGGGGGTTTGTGGCCCCAACTTCTCCTTCTGTAATTTTTGGCGGATATCTTCAGCTGATTGATTAATAAAATGCAGATTCAGAATGACACTTCCCTCTACCAAGTCAGGATCAAGCTGGGTGTACGTTCGAATCACCTCTGCCAGTCTGAATCTAAACTTAGCGGGGTTCTCGGTAGAGTCCTGGGTCACAGCTTGGACCCGATCATAGTTAACTTGCTTCCTAATTCCTTTCTCCATGCCCACCAGTAGGCATGTAATCATATGATCCCAGAGCTGTCTATCAGTACTGTCTCCCTGATAATTCCAATCTGGTTTGGAGCAAGGGACAGATATTGCTCCCAGTGGGTGCCTCCCATGACTGTTCACAGCAGCTTCACCCCCGGCCCTTTCAGCATAATCCCAAACTACTCTCTTTTCCTCTACGGTCAGGCAGGAGGAAAGCAACAGATTAAGATCTTCCCATGACAGGTCGTACTGCAAAGTCAGGCTCCGGAATTCATCCCAAAAGCGCGCAGGGTCCGCAGAATATTGTCCCAATTTCTGTTTTGCCATTTCCATTTCGCTCAAAGAGAAGGGCGCCTGGACCCGCACTATCTTTCCCCTCTCCCCTGCAACCTCCCTCAAGGAGTGTATCCTTTCCCCTCCCTGCGGAGAGGCATAGCTTGTGCCTCCCTAGGTGCTGGAAGGGCTTAGGGCCCACGAGGAGGTGGACTGGTATGGAGGAGGACATAACGAAGGGTTGGGCCCTGTAGTGGTGGTGTTTCCCATCCCCTCAGGGGACTGAGGGGGTGCAGAAGGTACCTGGGATTCCCAGCCAGAGGAATGGGGAAAGCCATCCTCTCGGGGTCCCCTGCAGAGGAGAGGGTCATCCAGTATATCTGAGGAATTGGACCTTAGGGCTGGACCCCCTGGAGGGGCCCAGGAAAAACACATGTGGCAGTTTTTTCCTTCAGGGCTTTGGGAAAAAGCCATAAAAGCTTGGACATGTATATATATGTATATATGTTTGTACATATTTATTACTCTATTTATTTATTTATTTTACTTGTACATATCTATTCTATTTATTTTACTTTGTTAATATGTTTGGTTTTGTTCTCTGTCTCCCCCTTCTAGACCGTGAGCCCACTGTTGGGTACGGACTGTCTCTATATGTTGCCAACTTGTACTTCCCAAGCGCTTAATACAGTGCTCTGCACACAGTAAGCACTCAATAAATATGATTGATTGATTGATTGATTGCATACGGGATTTCTGACCATTTCTCTAACCGCCTACAATATAAGTCCAGCAGGAGAATAGTATTATAACTTAGGGACCCATATTCAGGCCAGACCTTCTGATCCTCTAATTCATACTGGGGCCATTTTGCAGCACACAAGAAAATCAGTTGCTGGCATTTTAAATCGGCCAAACCAAATTTGTCCTTATTCTTGGTGTTCAGCAGGCAACCCAATGGGGAGTCGACTGGGATTGAAAAACCTTGTCCCATAACGTGTGAAAAACGTTCCTCTTGTGGGGTGCTGGAAAAAATTTGTCCCATAATGGGTGGAAAACGTTCCTTTTTTTGAGGTTCTGTGTCTGTTTCGGGTTATGGCCGACCGGGTCGGCCTTCCTTCCCCCCTAGTGAGGTCCTTTTCCCAGACTGCCTCCTGATGAGAGGTCCTTTTCCCGGACCACCACCCGATGAGAGGTCCTTTTCCCGGACCGACCCGGTCGGTCCTTCCTTCCCCCCAGTGTACCCGGGAACTAGAGGGTGCCTCCACGAGAACAGACAAACACAATTCAAAAAAAAAAAAAAGAACTCACCACTCTGATGGCTTCAGGCTGTGCTGTGGTCAGCCAGGATGGCGGCAGTCACATCTACTGGATCTCCCCGTACGGGCCACCAAAATGATGGCGGCGGTTGTTCCGGATGGCCACCAAGTCGCCAGGCGACTAAAGAATTAGTCAGACAGCATGTGACTGCTGAAAGTTTTAATAAAGTTTTATTGGTAAGGCCGAAGACCGAATAGGGAGTAATGCACCCGGCGGGCTCATTTCCTTAAGGGAAAAGGCCCCGAGTACCCGATACAATGGGCTTATATACTGTTGTTGCTGATCACAGTGATTGGTAGATTTGAAAACAGTGGGGACTGGATTGGTGCAGATTTGGTACAGATTTGGTGCAGAGCTGGGCAGAGTCTATCTCCTTATTTGGTTTGGTTCCTGGACCCAGCCAGTGGGCTGCAGAATCTAAGGCTCATATCAAATATGGCAACAGAACTGTGTACATTCAAACAATATCTTCAACCTTTCCATGGCGCATGGGGGGCCCCCATCAATTATGTTGGTAGTCACTTCAGTCTTCATTGCCCACATTAGGCAGATATTTTCAGGATGCTAGAAGGACCTATCCACTGCAACTGATGGCAGAGCCCCAGAAGACTAAACTGGAACTAAAACCCAGGTAGGTCTCCTGATTCCTAGGGTTGAGCTCTTTCCATGGGTCCACAGCAGTCTCTCGACCAGGTGGTTCAGATCTCTGAAGAGAGAAGAATAAATGACAAAAGTTAGTATTTTGCTCACTAAAGATTTTGTCACACATTAGATGGACAATTTTTCTCATGATACTAAGAATGTACAGGTATTTTAAGCCCTTGAAATACCATTTGGAATTCAAATCTGATATATTTTGAAATCAACACATTTCATAGGGGCTACTAAGGAGCCATCAAATATTAATGGAATTAGACATTTATGACGTAGCCTGGAGTAATACTATGGCCTTGAGAGAAAGAAGTTGCCTGTTCTTTTCATTCCTTGAGTTCATTAAATTTAATGACATAGAAAACTAATGGTACAGAGAAAAGAATGGAAAGCTTAACTAATCATAACTGACTTTTGGAATGAAATCCCATAGGAATTATTACTTTCCTGCAATCAATCACTCAATGGTATTTATTGAGGGCTTACTAGGTGCAGAGCACTATACTAAGTGATTGACATTACGAGTTGGTAATGGTAGCAATGCAGCCCTTAGAATTCTATAGGACTTTTTTCAATCAATTAATCATATTTACTGAGTGCAGAGTACTGTATAACATAGTTGGTAGGCATGTTTCTGATCCACAAGGAATATACACAAGGAGTTGGGGAAGCAGCGTGGCTCAGTGGAAAGAGCCCAGGCTTTGGAGTCAGAGGTCATGGGTTCAAATCCCAGCTCCGCCAATTGTCAGCTGTGTGACTTTGGGCAAGTCACTTAACTTCTCTGTGCCTCAGTTGCCTCATCTGTAAAATGGGGATGAAGACTTCTAGACTGTGAGCCCACTGTTGGGTAGGGACCGTCTCTATATGTTGCCAACTTGTACTTCCCAAGCGCTTAGCACAGTGCTCTGCACACAGTAAACGCTCAATAAATATGACTGAATGAATGAATGAAAGACTGTGAGCCCCCATTGGACAACCTGATCATCTTGTAACCTCCCCAGCACTTAGAACAGTGCTTTGCACATAGTAAGTGCTTAATAAATGCCATTATTATTATTATTATTATACAGTCTAGAGGGGAAGACAGACATTAAAATAGATTGCGGAAAAGAACATATTTGCTTTTGGGTTGAGAGTGGGGTGAATCAAAGGTAAAAATCCAAGTGCAAGAGTGTTGTATAAGGAACCTAAAGAAAGCAGAGAGAAGGAGAAAACAGAGAAAGCAAATTACAGATTACAGATCCCCCTGTATGGAGAGCAATATATAAGGATCAAGAAATCAAAAATCAATTAATAGTATTTATTGAACACCTACTGTGCACAGAACACAGCACTAAGCACTTGTACAGAGAGTGCAGTGAAGTTATAATGTTAGGGAAGTTATAAAGTTAGTGAAGCAGCATGGCATAATGGATAGAGCATGGGCCTGGAAATCAAAAGGTCAAGGGTGCTAATTCCAGCTCTGCCACTTGTCTGCTGTGTGACCTTGGGCAAGTCACTTAACTTCTCTGTGCCTCAACTAAGTCATCTGTAAAATGGGGATTGAGACTGTGAATCCCACAATGTGACAGGGACTGGGTCCAGCCCGATTTGCTCGTATTCATTCATTCAATCATATTTATTGAGTGCTTACTGTGTGCAGAGCACTGTATTAAGCGCTCATCCAACTCTAGCATTTAGTACATTGCCTGGCACATAAGCCCTTAACAAATACCATAATTATTATTATTATTGTTATTATTGTACATGTTCCCTGCTCTTCAGGCACTTACAGTCCAGGGAAAAGACAGGTAGGACAAGCACTGAAGCACTTTACACTATAAACACTTGGGATATTCACCCCTCCCCCAGCCCCACAATCCTGTGTTTATGTCCATGTGTAATTCACTTTAATGTCTGTCTCCCCCTGAAATCTGTAAACTCCTTGTGGGCAGGGATCATCTATGCCTACAGTATTGTACTGTCCTAAGTGCTTAGTTCAGTGTTCTGCATAGTAAGTCCTCAGTAACTACCATTGCTTGCTTGATAAATTGCTGCCATTTCCCAGAACACAGGAGAAACCAAAAAGAACAAATGCCTAAATATCCTCTGGAGTAGTCCAACTTTGGATAAAGAAGACCTTGTGGCATCGATTTATTGATTAATTCATTAAATCGTATTTATTGAGCACTTACTGTGTACAGAGCACTGTACTAAGTGCTTGGGAAGTACAAGTCGGCAACATATAGAGACAGTCCCTACCCAACAATGGGCTCACAGTCTAACTGATCTTGGAAGGGGGACATGTCTAGCAGTATAATTTCTCCTTCATGGTGGCTGCTTCTAGCATTCTTTCTCCTCTTTCCCAAAGCTCTCATTTAGTGTGTTGTTTTACTTTAAAACCCTCTAGTGGCATTCGAGGGAGTATTTTAGAGTTTAGGAAAGTAGAAGGGAAAATAACATCATTAGTTAATTGTGACTGTGAACCTAAGCATCCTGTCATGCATGTACTTAATCTAGCAGTCTAGGGTGGGCTCTTTTCATTCCTGATTTGGTCAGGGATTTAAGAAGCGTTTCCTTTATCTGGGAGATTTTGAGGTAAAAGACAAAACAAAAGCAGAAGAAAACTCTGTTGGGAAGAGTACAGAACAAAGGTTACGAACACCCTTTCAAATTATATTAGATTAAACCAAAGCTGATTCTTCAGACACTTAGTGTGACTGCATTGTCAATTAATCTTTCCTTTGGAAATTTCTTCACTCTCCCAAACTTTAGCCTTCACTGTAATTATGAAGAGAGAATGTTTCTGCTCAGAAGCTGTTGATTTCCAGGTACCAGCCTAAATTGAGAAGCAGCATTGCCTAGTGGATATAGCATGGGCCTGGGAAGCAGAAGAACCTGGGTTCTAATCCCAGATCCCCAGTTGTCTGCTGGGTGACCTTGGGCAAGTCACTTAACTTTTCTGTGTTTCAGTTACTTTATCTGTAAAATAGGGATTAAGATTTGATTCGCATGTCAAACATGGGCTTTGTCCAACCTGATTATCTTGTATCTACCCTAGTGCTTAGTACAGTGCCTGGCACACAGTAAGTGCTTAACAAATAGCATAAAAAAATTAGGACTTAAAGAGATAAGATTATACTATCTTTTTGGTGTCAAGCACTGGGAAAATGTTTGGTGGTGGCCCAGGCAAGTGGAATCTTTAAAAGACTATTCCACCAACTTCTTTCCCAGGGAGCTGGTTCCCTTATGGAACATTTACTGAGTACCTATTGTTTGTCATCTTCTCAAATGGGAGAGACAAATGGCAGCAACATATCTAATCCATCACCCTGATGCTTCAGTGAAGTCTCACAGAGTAGCAACAATCCTGAGAAGACCCATCTTAGAAGCTGCATCCAGTATCCCATTATCCCTCATCCTCCTGGGTCTAAATTGTCAGATTCTGCTTCCATTTCTTTACCATTTTCTCTCCCCTTGAATATTTTTTTTTTTTTTTGGTGGGGGATGGGGAAGTGTGAGATGGTTTTGTGGTTTGATTTTGTTTTTGAATTGTGTGTCTCCAAAGCACTTATATATGTATCTTATACTTTGCTATTTCCCTATCCATAATATGTTTATAATAATGATGGCATTTGTTAAGCGCTTACTATATGCAAAGCATTGTATTAAGCTCTGGAGAGGATATAAAGTGATCAGGTTGTCCCACGTGGGGCTCACAGTCTTAATACCCATTTTACAGGTGAGGTAACCAAGGCACAGAGAAGTTAAGTGATTTGCCTAAAGTCACACAGGTGACAATTGGCGAAGCAGGAATTCATTCATTCAATCATATTTATTGAACGCTTACTGTGTGCAGAGCACTGTACTAAGCGCTTGGGAAGTACAAGTTGGCAACATATAGAGACAGTCCCTACCCAACAACGGCTCACAGTCCAGAAGGGCAAACCCATGATCTCTGACTCCCAAGCCAGTGCTCTTTCCACTGAGCCATGCTGCTGTTAATGTTTGTCTCCCTGCTAGGCTGTAAGTTTCTTGTGGGCAGGGGTTGTATCCTACCTCTGGCCTAGAATATCCTCCCTCTTCATATCTGACAGATGATTACTCTCCCCACCTTTAAAACCTTATTAAAAGCATATCTCCCCCCAGTGCATTTCCCCAACTTATCCCTCAATTACTCTTCTTCCATTCCCTTATGCATCGCCCTTGCCACTTGGATTTGCACTCCTTAATCACCCTTCCTTCAATCTCACAGCACTTAAGTACATAGCCACAATTTATTCATATTAATGTCTGTATCCCACTCTAAACTGTAAACTCATTGTGGGCAGGGAACTTGTGTACCAATTCTGTTCTACTATACTCTCCCAAATGCATGATACAATGCTCTGCACACATAAGTGCTCAATAAATATGATTGATTGAGAGATCGATTGTTTCCCAACTTGAGTGTATCCTACTCTTCCAGGTGTTTTATACACTGTTAGGGCTCAATTAGTACTATTGATTGATTAACTGGATGCTGGTACTGAAACAAACCTGACAATTCAAAATGCAGCACTTTCTTGTGTGTTTGTGTGAGTGTATGTCTTACGAATGAAAGTTTGTCAGTGAGAGATGTGGACAAGACTACAGAAAGATAGGGTGCGTGCACAAAACACAGCTCTAAAATCATATGACTTTTTTTCTTACGCAAAATTATGGGTGACTATTTTAAAATGTAAAGTGTCCTTTATAAATGAGAATTGTTACTATAAAGCAGGATAAAATTCAATAGGGACAAGTAGATCAAGCAAAACCTCCTCACTCTCGACTTCAAGGCTCTCCATCACCTTGCCCCCTCCTACCTCACCTCCCTTCTCTCCTTCTACAGCCCAACCAGCACCCTCTGCTCCTCTGCCGCTAACCTCCTCACTGTACCTCATTTTCGCCTGTCCTGCTGTCGACCCCCGGCCCACGACCTTCCCCTGGCCTGTAATGCCCTCCCTCTGCCCATCCGCCAAGCTAGCTCTCTTCCTTCCTTCAAAGCCCTACTGAGAGCTCATCTCCTCCAGGAGGCCTTCCCAGACTGAGCCCCCTTTTTCCTCTCCTCCTCCCCATCCCCCCCACCCTACCTCCTTCCCCTCCCCACAGCACCTGTATATATATATTTGTACAGATTTATTGCTCTATTTATTTTACTTGTCCATATTTACTACTCTATTTATTTTGTTAATGATGTGCATATAGCTTTAATTCTATTTGTTCTTATGATTTTGTCTATATGTTTTGTTTTGTTGTCTGTCTCCTCCTTCTAGACTGTGAGCCCGTTGTTGGGTAGGGAGGTCTCTACATGTTGCCGACTTGTACTTCCAAAGCACTTAGTACAGTGCTCTGAACACAGTAAGTGCTCAATAAATATGATTTAATGAATGAATGAATTAAAGGATAGAATGCCTAGGATCAAACTACAGTACTGGAGAGGAAAAGACTTGTTGTAGGCCTCCTCATTGTGCCTCGTTCTCACCTGTCTTGTCATCGACCCCTGGCTCATGTCCTTCCTCTGGCCTGGAATGCTCTCCCTCTGCACATCTGCCAAACTAACTCTCTTCCTTCCTTCAAAGCTGTACTGAGAGCTCACTGCCTCCAGGAGGCCTTCCCAGACTAAGCCCCTTTTTCCTCCTCTCCTCCTCCTCCCCTCCCCATCGACTCCCCTCCTCCTCTGTCATATCCTCTTCCCCTCCCCACAGCACTTATATATATATTTCTACATATTTATTACTCTATTTTATTTGTACATACTTTATGTATTTTATCTGTACATACTCTATTAATGATGTGCATATAGCTATAATTCTATTTCTTCTGACAGTATTGACACCTGTCAACTTGTTTTGTTTTGTTGTCTGTCTTCCCCTTCTAGACTGTTAGCCAATTGTTAGGTAGGAACTGTCTCTATATGTTGCCAACTTGTACTTCCCAAGTGCTTAGTACAGTGCTCTGCACACAGTAAGCGCTCAATAAATATGATTGAATGAATGAATGAATCAAATGCTTACTGCATGTAGAGCATTTTACTAAGTGCCTGGGGGAATACAATGCATTGGTAGACACATTCCCTGACCACAGGATGCTTAATGTCCAGAGACTGGCTAGTTCTACAATCACCCAAAAAAGGTCTGGGCACCTTGACCACAATTTTGATATTAATCAGCAATACGGTGTTGTAAAAATCTCAATATGATTTTGGGATAACTTAACAGAATTATGTCAGGCAAGAGCCAAAACAAATCTTTATTCTATATTCCGATTTAGTTCTATATTTGCTTTATCCTCTGGTTCGGATCTTCATGAAAGTACAAGACCAATTTTACTCACAAAAATTCCCCTTCTAGAAATGTTTTTTGGAGGGAGGGTGAAAGAGTTTTGGGGATTGTTATTTTATGTCCTCACAGCACTTAAACATATATCCTTTTACTCTGTCTTTTCCCTTATCGGTAACTTTGGGAGAAAGTAACAGGATTATATCAGTCAAGATCTTAAAATAAATCTTTATGCTCCATTCAGATTTAGATCTGTACATGCCTTATTCTTTGGTTCAGTTCTTTATTTAAGTATGCGATCGGTTTTACTCACAATATGAAAAGGAGGTGGAGAAATTGAAGAAGAGCAACAAAAATCATTAAAGAAATGGAAAATGGGGACTATGAGGAAAGACTTAATGATTCATTCTGTGTAAGATTAATTCAGTCAATGATAAGAGCATTAGAAATTTAATATTAATAATTATGGTATTTGTTAAGTTCTGACTATGTACCAGGCACTTTACAAGGGTAAGCCAATGTCCTATGTAGTTCCAATATTATGTCAAAGAAAAAGTTAGCAAAAGATCTCCTTCCGTGACAAACACATTCATGGCTTTAGATATACCACTAACAGCTTATGTTATGGCTGAACTTATCAAACCCCTTGTTCCTCTTCACCAAGAAAGCCCTTCCATAAGGTTTTCTCCACAGCCCCCATGACAGCCTAAGAACCAGAGAAGCAGCATGGCCTAGTGGAAAGAGAACAGGCCTGGAAGTCAGAGATTGTGTGTTCTAACCCTGGTTCCAATTTGTTCCTGCTGTGTGACCTTAGGCAAGTCACTTAATTTCTGTGCTTCAGTTACTCAGCTGTAAAATGACCCCATGAGCCTCTACCCCCAGCATGCTCCATGTTCATGGGCACAAGGAATAAAGTTCCTCCCACACGCCCTCTGGGTCCTCCAACCCTGCAGAGTCTTTGAGCCCATTTTTGTGTGTTTCATTCATTCATTCAATCCTATTTATTGAGCACTTACTGTGTGCAGAGCACTGTACTAAGTGCTTGGGGAGTACAAGCCGGCAACCTATAAAGATGGTCCCTACCCAACAGCGGTTGTGTTTGTGTCTAAATGTTTCATCACTCCTGATGTGTCTGCCTCCAATCCCTCCTCTCCACTTAGACTCTTAGATTGCAAGCCCTCTGAAGAACAGGGAACTGTGTCTAATTGCCACCTTTATATTATCTCTCAGCACTTAATACAGAGTTTTGCACAGAGTAACCACTTAATACATATTACTGCTACTACTATTATTACTACTACTAGGGAAATTTTGGGAGCTAGACTTCACCAGCTCAATTTACAGAAGCAGCTACAGGTCTCCAAATCTGTCGGACCCACTAGATTATATACTCCTTGAGGGCAGGGATCATGTCTACCAATGTGATTGCATTAACTATTGAGAAGCAGTGTGGCATAGTGAAAAGAGCACAGGCCTGCTTTAATCCGGGTTCCACCACTTTTCTGCTGTGTAACCTTGGATAAGTCACTTAAATTCTCTGGGCTCCAGTTACCTCATCTGTAAAATGGTGATTAAGACTGTGACCCCCATGTAGGACCTGGACTATGTCCAAACTGATTACCTGATTAACCAGTGCTTAGTACAGTGCCTGGCACACAGTAAGCACTTAATAAATACCAATGATTGATTGTTTGAACAGAGCCAGCTCTGTTCTCTTATCCCAGCCAGCTTCTTCTTTTCCCTTTTTCATTTACTTATTCATGTACCCTCCCTCTTTCTCACCCTTCTCAACCCTTTTCGTATTGGTTCATAATCACAAAGGTTAGGATAGTCCTGTGGAAAAATATATAATTTGATTTTAGAGTTCTAGGGAGATTCAGGAAATAAAATAATTAAAAAATCAATTACTTTTCAACACTCTTCTTCTGAGACCAAAGTACATACGAATTCATTAATCTTCGGGTGGTCTATTTAACATCCCTAATATATTTTTATGTCTTTAACATTATTCCCAGTTTTACAAATATAAAAACTGGGTCAGAGAGAGATGTTTAATAATCTATCCAAGGTCAGATAGCACATATGTACTTCTCAAGCACTTAGTACAGTGTTCTGCACACAGTAAGTGCTCAATAAATACGATTGAATGAATGAATGAATGAATGAATGAATCAGTGGAATTGCTTCCCTACAAATGGATTTGAAATTGAGGGCTAAAATGCTCAGGGACTTGGCAATAATGCATTGTCAATTTTAGTGTAAACTGAAATCTTGTTTGAGAGATATTTCTTTTTTAAAGTTAACATGATATAATATCAAGTAAGGAACTCTGATCTCTGAGTAGATTTTAGGAAGAAAACCTTACACATATGAAAATATCCAGACATTCATCACTGACTTGGCTGATGGAATTAAGTGTTCAGAAGACCCAAATTTGTGAAGTGGAACTTGCTCCCTGAAAGGGAATTAATTCACCTTGACAAGATAGAGCAATGGTCAGTCATATTTAGGATTAAGAAGATTGCAGTAAGATCGTTATGGGGAGGGAATAAGCCTGCTAATAACCCTGGGTGCAGAGCTCTATCCTAAGTGATTGGAAGAGTAGAATACAGTGAAATTTGTACATTCAGTTGATTACTGCCCTCAGGAACTTAAAGTCATTTCCAGATTGTAAACTGATTAGCGAAGGGGGAAGTTTGGTTGCTATGGTTGCTATGGTTGTATGGTACTCTTCCCATTTGCTTAGTACACTGCTCTGTGCTCAGTAAGCACTCAAGAAATATTTATTAATGGATGTGGGAGGTCTTGCTCCATTCTAGTCTTCAACAAACTAAATATGAAAAAATGAATTTCCTGGGGTGTAACAACCAACAATGTCAATGTGTTTTTATGGTGAGTACTTGTGTGTGATATTTCCACATAGTCATCATTAACAGGAGCTAAAGTAGAAACAAATTCAAATTTGAAAATATACTTCTTTCCTTCAGCTTTAGGTAGCAAGATTTTAAAGTCAGACATAGCAAAGCCTGAATGTAAAATAATAAGTAGATTCTATGTATAGATTTCACCTTTTTGTGGAAAGAATGAGGGTCTGGGAGCCAAATCTGTCCCCTTCACTCTACAGAAACCACTTTATCAAAGGTCACAAATGATCTCCTCCTGGCCAAATTCAATGGCCTCTACTCTATCCTAATCCTCCTTGTCCACTCAGTTGCCTCCAACACTGTCAACCATCCCCTTCTCCTGGAAACATTATCCAACCTCGGCTTCACTGACACTGTACTCTCCTGGTTCTCCTCCTGTCTCTAGCCACTAATTCTCAATCTATTCACGGGCTTCTGCTCTGCCCCCTAAATGTTGGAGTCTTTCAAGGTTCAGTTCTGGGTCCCCTTCTATTTTCCATCTACACCCTGTTGCTTGGAGAATTTAGTAACTCACATGGATTCAACTACCATCTCTATGTGGGTGATTCCCAACTCTACATCTTCAGCCCTGATGTCTCTCCCTGTCTGCAGTCTCGGATTTCTTCCTGTTTTTAACTCAGCTCTACCTTGGGCTGACACTACAAACTTAACATTTCCAAAACCCACCTCCTTATCTTCCCACCCAAACCTTGTTCTCCCCCTGATTTTCCCATCACTGCAGAAAGCATTGTCATCCTTCCTGTCATAAGCCCATAATCTTGGCATTTCCTTGATTCATCTCTTTTATTTAACCCACATATTCAATCTATCATTAAATCCTGTCAGTTTAACCTTCACAATATAGTTAAAATCCACCCTTTCCACTCCATTCGAACTATCACGTTATTCCAAGCATTTATCCTATCCCACCTTGATTACCGCATCTGTCTCCCTGCTGACTTCCCTGTCTCCTGCCTCTTCCCAGTGTATACTTCACTCTGCTGCCCAGTTCATTTTTCTACAGAACTATTCAATGCATGTTTCCCCACTCCTCAAGAAACTTAAATGGTTGCTCATCCTTCTCTGCATCAAACAGAAACTCTTTACCATCTGCTTTAAAGCACTCAGTCACCTTACCCCCCTCCTACCAATCCTCACTGCTCTTCTATTACATTCCTTCCTGCACACTTTGCTCCTTTAATGCCAACTTACTCACTGTAGAATACTGATCTCAGTTTCGACCTCTTGCCCAAATCCCACCTCTGGCCTGAAACACTCTTGCTCTTCATATCCTCCAGACAATTACTCTCCCCACTTCCAAAGCATTACTGAAGGCACATCTAGTGGCTCAATGGAAAAGAGCCCGGGCTTTGGAGTCAGAGGTCATGGGTTCAAATCCCGGCTCTGCCAATTGTCAGCTGTGTGACTTTGAGCAAGTCACTTCACTTCCCTCGGCCTCAGTTCCCTCATCTGTAAAAAGGGGATGAAGACTGTGAGCCCCACATGGGACAACCTGATCACCTTGTAATCTCCCCAGTGCTTAGAACAGTGCTTTGCACATAGTAAGCGCTTAATAAATGCCATTATTATTATTATTATTATTATCTCCTGAAAGAGAACTTCTCTGATTAAACCTTCATTTCCTCTTCTCCCACTTCTTTCTGTTTTGCCCCAGTTTTCTCCCTTTATTCACCCACCTTCAACCCCACAGTACTTATGTACATATCCATAATTTATTTTTTTATATCAACGGTTGTCTCCCTCTTTAAACTGTAGGCTCATTCTGGGAAGGGAACATGACTACCAACTCAGTTATATTGCACTCTCCCAAGCACTTAGTACAGTACTCAGCATGCAGTAAAGTGCTCTGTAAATACAAGTGATTGACTGAGGTGACCTAGCTTTTAATCCTACTCAGGTCACTTAAAAATAGCAAAAATAGTATTTGTTAGGCATTCACAGTTTGTCAAGTGCTGTACTAAGTGCTGGGGTAGATACAAGACAATCAGTTCAGACACAGTTCCTGTCCCACATGAGGCTCTCAGTCTAATTGTGAGGGAGAACAGGTGTTCAATTATCTCTTTTCAGTGAGGAAACTGAGGCCTAGAGAAGTGAAGTGACTTTTCTAATATAGTAGGCAAGTAATGGAGCCAGGATTAGACTCCAGCCTAGTGCTCTTTCCATTAGACCACTGTGTGACCTTTGGAAAGTCACTTTACTTCTCTGTGCCTCAGTGTCTTATGTAAAAATGGATATTCAATATCTGTTCTCCATCTCCTTCTCCTATGAATTGAAGTTCTATGTGGGATAGAGATTAGATCTGACTTGATTACCTTGTACCTTTTCCAGCACTTAGTACAGTGTGCTTGGAACATGGTACTTAACAAATACCATCATAATAATAGAGTACTTGCCACAAAGTACATGTTTAACAATTACCATTATCATTACTATCACTATTAAAACTGTAATTTACTATTACTGCTCAATTGGTAATGGTTATTTATTGAGCACTTTCTATGTGTGTAGAACACTGTACTAAGCACTTGGGAAAGTACAATATAATAGAGTTGGTAGAAGCAATTCCTACTATTACAGAATAGTACTGATTGATGCTTTTCACATTACTCCTTTACCAATGGAGATGCATCACTTGCCATGGCCTTTCTGAAATATGATGGAGAAGGCAGGTTTTATCCTCAAGGAGTTTACAATCTGAATAGGGGCGAAGTTGGACAAAGACTCAGATAAACACAAATGCATTTGTATATATGGGATGTAAATACTCAGTGTTTATGGAGGGAAAATGGGTGAGTGGGTTGTTCTAGGACCTCCCTGTGAATTCATGCTTTATTTTGCTGAGCAGGGGAAAGCTTCACAGAGGAGCTGGAAATGCCTTTAGAATCCTATGGAACCCTGCTTCCTCGTTCAGAGCATTTTCCAAGTATGTGAAAACTACCTCACAAAATGTACGAAAATGTTGACTCCTCACTATTCCTATTGAATTATTAAATTTTCTATTAGATTTTTTTTGGTAGGACCAAATGGAAAGTAGTTCCCATCCTTCTGTTAATGGGATAATTGCGCACAGAGAGAAGCTCAAAAAGTTGAGTCACTGCAGGAATACAGACATAGGATGAGAAAAGAAGGTGGAGGTTTGTAAAAAGTTGGCTTTCCTCAGCCAGCAACAGTTGTTATGATTTTCATACGAACATCACCAGGGAACCTTATTCTTCATGCCTAGTTCCCCAGTGGATTTAGTCCTAGAACTGTTAGTTCTACAACTGTTTTTGTAAACAACCTCTACCATTGTCTACAGCAGCACAGATTGATGCCCCACACTCCAACTACTAGTGGTTTCCAGATTTGAGTTTTATATACCTTCATGCATGATTGAGCAGCAGCAAAATTAATGCTAGAATAATAATAATTGTATTTAAGAGCTTACTATGTGTCAGGCACTGTGCTAAGTACTGGGGTGAATACAAGCAAATCGGTTTGGACACAGTCCCCGTCACACATGGGGCTCACAGTCTCAATCCTCATTTTTCAGATGAGTTAGTTGAGGTGCAGAGAAGTGAAGGGACTTGTTCAAGGTCACACAGCAGAATAGTGGCAGAACCAGCATTAGAACCAGGTCTTTCTGATTCCCAGATCCATACTCTATCCACTAAGACACACTGCTTCTCTAAGCAGAACATGTCTACCAACTCTGTTATTTTGTCTTCTCCAAAGTGTTTAGCACAATTCTTTGAACACCGTGAAAGCTAAATAAATACAATTTATTGATTCAAGAATATGTACTTTTTATAATGATTACAGTAGTCTTGTTGGAGATTCATCATACCATAATTGACATTGTAGATTTCCATTCTTAAATACAAGATCTTTCTGTTCCTACACTGGAAGAAAACAAATCATTCATAGTAAGGCAGAAACTCTTGGACTGATCTCAAAATTGCACCCCAAAAAAACCAAATAGCTACTATATTCTTAGAAAATGATACAGGGGAAACAGAACAGATGCATGCTTTGTAATGCTGGTCATTTGTTTTCATTTATATTATTGGAAAACTCTTGTTCAGGTAAGTAGAAAGGATCTTGATGGAGATGATTCTCATCAAGGAAATTTGCAAAAGTACTTCAGGCCATTTAAAATCTAAATTCAGTTCTTTTTGCATGCTGTGCCCAAACCAGCTTAAAATATTTTTCTATTTTGATCGACTAAAAGTGTATTTTTTAAAATCTAGGCTTTCACAGCTTTTAAATTTAATGTCTATACATTGAAACAAAGATGATCTGGTAGCATATTTACCAACTCTGTTATATTGCACCCTCCCAAGCACTTAAATACACTATTCGGCCTACAGAAAGTGCTCAATAAACACTATAAATTGATTGGTAGATTGAGTCTGGGTTTCCTAAATCTCAAATGTATTCCAGGATTGCCACTGACTCTTTCTTTGCCCAAAGGCATGGCTGTTAGCACTTTAGCCTCTCCCAATTTAAAGTGGAGTTAGGAATCCTCAACACTCATCTCCCGAGAGTGGTAAAAGTCGTAAGATGCTTGAGAAAAAAACAACTGTTGCCAACAAATATCCAATCAAGATCCAAACTGCCACTATGGGGTTGGTTCTTGTACACAGAGGACCATCATGCTTCATTTCTATTTTATTCCCATTAACAGAATAACAATAACAAATAACAAATGGATGCTCAACTCATATTAATAGTGGTATTAATAATAATGATGGTAGTTGTTAAGTGCTATGTCAAGCACTGTTCTAAGTGCTTGGGTAGATACAAGTTAATCAGGTTGGATACCATCCCTGTCCCACATGGGGCTCACAGTCCTAATCCCCATTTTTACAGATGAGGTAACTGAAGCACGTAGAAGTGAGGTGATTCACCCAAGGTCCCACAGTAGGCAACTGGTGAAGCTGGGATTAGAACCCCAAGTCCTTCTGACTCTCAGGCCTATGGTCTAACTACGATGCTCCTTCTCATGATACATGATACTTAAGATACAGCCCCTTCAGATGCTAATGAAAACTTTGTCCAATGATAATTGAACCTTGGTCTGCTAATAAGACTCCAGGCCTCTCTTCTATTCATCATTCCTTCTAGATTGCCTATACAGTTGTACATAGAGAAGGAGTGTGACTCAGTGGAAAGAACACGGGCTTGGGAGTTGGAGGTCATGGGTTCAAATCCCGCTCTGCCAACTGTCAGCTGTGTGACTTTAGGCAAGTCACTTAACTTCTCTGTGCCTCAGGTACCTCATCAGTAAAATGGGGATTAAGACGGTGAGCCCCACATGGGACAACCTGATCACCTTGTATCTTCCCCAGCGCTTAGAACAGTGCTTTGCACATAGTAAGCACTTAACAAATGCCATCATTATTATTCAGCACTTGAGCACTTAAGTGCTGAACTTTAAGCACTGGACTGTAAGCACTCCTCACCCTCATTCCAACAGAATTTATGTACATAGGCTTGTAGCCCTCTAGACTGTAAGTTCAGTGTGGTTAGGGAACCACTACCAATTCTGTTGTATTGCACTTTCCCAAGTGCTTAGTATAGTGTTGTGCACACAGCAAGTGCTCAATAAATACCATTGATTGATTGATATCCTTAAACTCTCCCATTCCTCTAGCAGTAATTTATTTTGATTTCTGTCCTCTCCCTGACTTTCCCGTCAGTGTGGACAGCACTATCATCCTTCCTGTCTCACAAGCCCACAACCTTGGTGTCATCCTTGAATCCGATTTCTCATTCACCCCACACCTCCAGTCCATCACCAAAATCTGCCGGTCTCACCTCCGCAACATCGCCAAGATCCACCCTTTTTTTCCATCCAAACCGCTACCTTGCTGGTTCAATCTCTCATCCTATGCCGACTGGATTACTGCATCAGCCTCCTTTCTGATCTCCCAACCTCCTGTCTCTCCCCACTTCAGTCTATACTTCACTCTGCTTCCTGGATTATCTTTCTATAGAAACATTCTAGGCATGTCACCCCCCTCCTCAAAAATCTCCAATGGATGCTTATCAACCTCTGTATCAAGCAAAAACTCCTTACTCTCGGCTTCAAAGCTGTCCATCATCTTGGCCCCTCCTACCTCACCTCCCTTCTCTCCTTCTACATCCCAGCCCGCACTCACTGCTTCTCACTGTGCCTCGTTCTCACCTGTTCCGCTGTTGACTCCTGGCCCATAATCCACCTCTGGCCTGGAATGCCCTCCCTCCTCAAATCTGTCAATCACACTTCCCCCCATTCAAAGCCCTACTGAAGGCTCAACTCCTCCAGGAGGCCTTCCCAGACTAAGCCCCCCTTTTGCTCAGCTTCCCCTTCCCCCTCACCTTGTCCCGACTTGCTCCCTTTGCCCTACCACCCCACCCCACAACACTTGTGAATACATGTATATATTTATAATTCTGTTTATTTATAGTAATGCCTATTTTACTTGTTCTGTTGTGAATCTGTATCTCTAATTCTGTTTATTTATATTGATGCTATTGATGCCTGTTTACTTGTTTTGATGTCTGTCTCCCCCCCAACCCTCCCCACCCCCAAGCCAGACTGTGAGCCCACTGTGGGCAAGGGTTGTCTTTCTTTGTTGCTGAATTGTACTTTCCAAGTGCTTAGTACAGCACTCTGCACATAGTAAGTGCTCAATAAATATGATTGATGGAATGAATGAATCAATGAAGTGGAAGAGCTGGGAGTAAAACCCAGGTTCTTCTGATTCCCAGGCCCATGTTCTATCCACTATTCCACACTTACTACTACTATCTCTGCTACAACTACTACTACCACTACTACAACTACTACTATTATTTGATTGTCTCCAACTTCTCATCTATCATTTGCTTTCCACTCCAATTTCCAAAGATAATATAATGTTCACTGACATTTTTTTTACTTTACTACAGCCAATCCAAGAGGACAGTAGTAATAGAAGAGCTCAAAACTATTTGAAATAGAAATGGGTAAAGTAGCATGCCTTTTAGTGTTTAAGAAAGAGGAGGGAAGAAAGAGAAACCATTTTCACTTTGTATCGTTCATTTCAGTGCTGGAATGATGTTGGTAGGTTATAACAATTATAGGTTGGTTATAATTGTGTTTTTTCTTACGTGCTTACAATATGCCAAGCACTGTACTAAGCACTGGAGCCGATACAAGATAGATTCCATACAGATCTCACAGTCTATGAGGGAGAATAGGTATTGAATCCCCATTTTGCAGATGAGGGAACTGAGGTAGTGAGAAGTGAAGTGACTTGTCCAAGGTCACACAGCAGACAGGTGGTGGAGTCGGGATTGAAACTCAGGTCTTCTGACTCCCAGGCCTGTGCTCTTTCCGCTAGGCCACGTTGCATCTCTGTCAGATGCTGCTGCATGAACCTAGGATGGGGAGACTTGGGGTGGAGCAGGAAGAGGTCAGGGAGAAAAGTACCCAGGGTGTGTGAGCTGAACTGCCCACAGCTATGCTTCCTCTTGGCCTTCTTCCTTCTACATGCTCTGCCAGAACATCTCTTCACTTGCCTCATCTGCAGCTCCCACCCTCTGTATCTTGATAGGGTCAATCATAATAGTAATAGCAGACAGCGTGGCTCAGTAAAAAGAGCCCGGGCTTGGGAGTCAGAGGTCATGGGTTCTAATTCCGGCCCTGCCATGTGTCAGCTGTGTGACTTTGAGCGAGTCACGTAACTTCTCTGTGCCTCAGTTACCTCGTCTGTAAAATGAGGATTGACTGTGAGCCCCATGTGGGACAATCTGATCACCTTGTAATAATAATATTATATTCTATCCCCCCAGTGCTTAGAACGGTGCTTTACACATAGTAAGCACTTGACAAATACCATTATTATGGAGAAGCAGCATGGCTCAGTGGAAAGAGCATGGGATTTGGAATCAGAGGTCATGGGTTCAAATCCTGGCTCTGCCAATTGTTGGCTGGGTGACTTTGGGCAAGTGACTTAACTTCTTTGGGCCTCAGTTACCTCATCTGTAAAATGGGGATTAAGACTGTGAGCCCCCTGTGTGACAACCTGATCATCTTGTAACATCCCCAGTGTGTAGAACAGTGCTTTGCACATAGTAAGCACTTAATAAATGCCATTATTATTATTAATAATAGTAGGAGTGGTCTCTATTGATCACCCACTAAGTGCAATACACTGTATTAAGCACTTGAGGGACATGTCCCTCTGCTCTTGGATTTTCATCATCATCATCATCATCATCATCATCAATCGTATTTATTGAGCACTTACTGTGTGCAGAGCACTGTACTAAGCACTTGGGAAGTACAAGTTGGCAACTTATAGAGACAGTCCCTACCCAGCAGTGCGCTCACAGTCTAAAAGGGGGAGACAGAGAACAAAACCAAACATACTAACAAAGTAAAATAAATAGAATAGATATGTACAAGTAAAATAAATAGATAAATAAATAGAGGAATAAATATGTACAACCATATATACATATATACAGGTGCTGTGGGGAAGGGAAGGAGGTAAGATGGGGGGATGGAGAGGGGAATGAGGGGGAGAGGAAGGAAGGGGCTCAGTCTGGGAAGGCCTCCTGGAGGAGGTGAGCTCTCAGTAGGGCCTTGAAGGGAGGAAGAGAGCTAGCTTGGCGGATGGGCAGAGGGAGGGCATTCCAGGCCCGGGGGATGACGTGGGCTGGGGGTCGATGGCGGGACAGGTGAGAAAGAGGTACGGTGAGGAGATTAGCGTCAGAGGAGCGGAGGGTGCGGGGTGGGCTGTAGAAGGAGAGAAGGGAGGTGAGGTAGGAGGGGGCGAGGTGATGGAGAGCCTTGAAGCCCAGGGTGAGGAGTTTCTGCCTGATGCGCAGATTGATTGGTAGCCACTGGAGATTTTTGAGGAGGGTAGTAATATGCCCAGAGTGTTTCTGGACAAAGATAATCCGGGCAGCAGCATCCTTTGTACACCCCACTTTGTACACCCCACTCTTAGCCCCACAGCATTTATGTACATATCTATAATTTATTTATTTTTATCAATGTCTATCTCCCTCTCTACAATGTAAACTCCTTGTAGGCAGGGAACGGGTCTACTAACTTTGTTATATTGTACTTTTCCAAGTGCTTAGTACAGTGCTCTGAACACAGGAAGTGCTCAATAAGTACAGTTGATTGATTGACAAGATTGATGTCCCCTGCCCACAACGAGCTTACAATCTAATGAGCAATATGGAAATAAAAATAGAATAATCAAAAGAAATAGTTAACTATACAATTGCTTGTACATTTTTACACAAGAGCTGAGGAGAGGTAAAAGTAATTATGTAAGTGCTAGAGGTGAAAAATGGATTATATAATTTGGAGTGCTGGGAGTTAAACAAGAAAAACAGCAAGATGAGAAGCAGTGCGGTCTGGTGGAAAATGCACAGGCCTGGGAGTCAGAGGACCTGGATTCTAATTCTGGCCTCACCACTCATCCGCTGTGTGACTTTCTCTAGGCCTTATTTACCTAATCTGTAAAGTGGGGATAAAAAGTCTGTGAGCCATATGTGTCCAACCTGATTAGCTTGTATTAATCCTTATAGACCATAAACTCCCACTAGACTGTAAGCTCTCTGTGGATAGGGAATGTGTTTATTGTTATATTGTACTCTCCAAAGCACATAGTACAATGCTCTGCACTAAGTGATCAATAAAAACGATTGAATGAATGAATGAATACCCTGGTGCTTAGTACAGTGCCTGGCTCACAGTAAGTGATTACAAGTACCTAAGAACAAAACAAACAAACAAAAACCTAATGGAGAAGATACAGTTCAGGAGGGCTTTGAACTTTGGAAGTGCTCTGGTCTCTCAGCTTGGGAGATGAAAGAAAAGGAGTCAAAGGCCAAGGGATCAGAGTAAGCAAGGGGGCAAGGGAATCAAGAAGGAGGTAGGGTTGGACATTTGGTTTGGGAAGAATGAAGAGAGCGAGTTGGGGAGCTAGTAGTAGGTGAAGAGAGCTGATATGTATTATGGAGACAACTGGTGAAGTCTTTCATGAGGAGTTTCTTCTTGATGTGGAAGGAAGTGGTCAGCCACTGAAGGATGTGGTCAGCCATTGAAGGGTTTTGAGGAGGGGAGAGATGTGAAGTGAGTGCTTTCATATTGTATTTATCGAGTGCTTACTGTGTGCAAACCACTGCATTAAGCTCTTGGAAGAGTACAGTACAACAACAAACAGACAAATTCCCTGCCCACAGCGAGCTCACAGCCTAGAAGTGCTTCAAAAAGATAGTCCACATGGAAGTGTATAGTATAGATTGCAGGGGAAAGAACCCGACTGTGGGCAGGATTGTCTCTCTGTATTGCTGTATTGTACTTTCCAAGTGCTTAGTACAATGCTCTGTACACAGTAAATTCAATAAATGATTGAATGAATGAATGAATGAATGAATGAAGCTGGAGGCAGAGAGACTAGTAAGGAGAGTGAGTGATTAGTCTAGCTGCAATTTATCAGGATTCTGAACCAAGGTGGTATCAGTTTAGGTGAAGATGAATTGGCAGTTGCTAGAAATGTGTTGGAGGGAGAATCTGCAATTTTTAGCAGTAGGTGGAATGTAAATTGAAAGACAGTGAGGATTCGAAGATGATACCAACAGTTCTAGGCTTTTGACACTGGAAGGATGGTGGTAACATCAACAACAGTGGGAAATTTAGGAGAAGTGAGCTTAAGAGTCTTAGACATGTCAAGTTCGAGGATCTGGTAAAATAATCAAGTGGAGTCATCCTGTAGGCAAGAGTTGTGAGATTGAGAGGAGGATGAGAGTTTGAAGCTGGAGAGGGAGATTTGGGAGGTTTTCTGAGTTGAAAAGAACTTTTGCTTTGATGAGATTTTAACAACGATCTGCCAAACCATCATTTAAAAATCCACCTCTTAACTGTTGGACATTATTTTCCATTTTGACTCTGATCATAATTATTTTTAATCCAGCAACACAGGTTGTATTTTCCAAAATCCATAAGTACTTTTCCTAACCTAGAGGATCATGCACATGGACTTCCAGAAAATTTGGTACAATTTCAATGTAGCTTAACTGTATTCTTCCAAAAATGGGCTACCTTTCACTTTTTGTTATAATGCTTTAAGTCTCCTGACAACAGAAATTACTGTATAATCAAACCCACTATCCACAGATTATTGTTTTAGCTATGTTTTACATGTTTACAGATATTAGCCTTTTAAATCTTAAAAGGAAACAGATAAAAATTTAAAGGGAAAATGTTAAGATGTAACTGTTCAATACAGAATTCAGAGTACAGTGCTCTGCACACAGTAAACTCTCAATAAATACATTTGAATGAATGCTATACATTAGGGATAGAGGTGTGGAATAGGGCTGCTTGAGAAGGGATCAGAAATTTTTTTTAATCAAAGAAGTTATGCCCTTGGAGTACTCTGTATCTAGCTAATTCTTTAGTCTTCACATTACAGGGAGCCTTCCACTTAAGACAAATGGCAATTACAGTGTTTATAAATTTGCATCCTGTTTTGACTTTACAATATATCAGTTTTGACTTTATGACATTAGTCTCCTTTATATTGACCTTGCACTTGGATTCACACCCTTTATTCACCCCACTTTCAGCCCCACAGTACTTATGTACACATCAAAATTTATGAATTTGTATTACTGTTTGTATCTCACTGTAAACTCCTTGTGGGCAGGGAACACATCTACCAACTCAGGTATATTGTGCCCTGAGCAGTTAGCACTCAATAAATGCAACTGATTGATTGACGAATCACTGGTTCCAGAGAACTGGGAAGGGTAGTCAGGGGATATTGCACAGGAACCACAGGGAAAGGGAATACATTTTAAAAACTGGAATGGGAGAATGGAGAAGGGGAGGGCTACCCAACCACTGGGCAGAGCCCCCAGGGAGGGCTGACACATTCATTTTATTTCCAGCCAAGAAGAAGTTGACCACCCTATCATGGAATCTCTCTTCTATGAAAGGGTATTCAGGCTTCTTTCAGGAATCAATCCCTCATTAATTACTATGGCTCCTCTACTAGACCATAAGCTCCTCGAGGGCAGAGATAGTGTCTACTTACCCTATTGTACTCTCCCAAGCCCTCTGTATGATGGCCAGCATACGGTAAGCTCTCTATAAATGCCACTGATTGCCTGAGTGATTGACTACTGTGGGGAATTTGGTTCCAACTTAAAACTTTCAGACATAATAATCTTTTAGACTGTGAGCCCACTGTTGAGTAGGGACTGTCTCTATATGTTGCCAACTTGTACTTCCCAAGTGCTTAGTACAGTGCTCTGCACACAGTAAGCGCTCAATAAATACGATTGATTGACTGATTGATTGATTGATTGAATAAGAGGTAGTTTTTAGGGACCAATCATTCGCAGGACTTTCTGTACTAAATGTTTCTCTGTTGTGGAAGTTAAAAGCTTTCCTATAGATAAATTACATAATATACACCGTATGGTTTTGTGGGATAATTGGACATAGGCATAAATTGATTCAAAAGAAGATGGTTTAACTGCAGTTTAAATTAAGGATATCCTTAAATTAAGGCAAGGAAATTTAAGCTTCTTGAAATATGATACATGATTGCTGAAAGAGTGTTAGCTAATGCTATAATTCAAAATCTGATTTAGGATCACAGACTTTGACCCAATTCCTTGTTAGGATCGAATGATGCTTTCAGTTTCCTAGACAACAGTAATGAACTATATTGTACCAAATTTTGAATCAGGAATGGCTAGGAGGGTCTCAAATTTAGGAGAGGAGTATCTTGGAAGAGACCCAGCTCCTACCCATAAGCTAGCAAGTACAAACAGTTTCAGAGCCACAGTCATTCACAGAAGAGATGAGCAGATACTGGAAAGAGGCTATATACTGGAAAGAATAAAGGTATAGGCTATCTTGGCTTAGTAATCCATTATCACCATTCCTTGTCTCACTTTTATTAGACCAGTGAAATCATAAGGAGAGTTGGAAACACTACCTTAATTCTTAGTTCCTTTTCCTTTACTGCCCTTAGTGACCATCTGCCCCACAAAGCAGCATGGTTTAGTGGAAAGCGCATAGACTTAGGAGTCAGAGGTCGTGGGTTCTAATCCCGGATCTGCTACTTGTCAGCTGTGTGACTTTGGGCAAGTCACTTCACTTCTCTGTGCCTCAGTTACCTCATCTGTAAAATGGGGAATAAAACTGTGAGCCCAAGTGGGAAAACCTGATTATCTTACCCAGTGGCCTCCTTCTTGCCAAATCCAATGGCTCTTACTCTATCCTAATCCTCCTCAGCCTCTCAGCTGCCTTTGACACTGTGGACCATCCCCTTCTCCTCAACACGTTATCCAACCTTGGCTTCACAGACACCGTCCTCTCCTGTTTCTCCTCTTATCTCTCTGGCCATTCATTATCAGTCTCCTTCACGGGCTCCTCCTCCCCCTCCAATC